>NC_083326.1:57409712-57718504 GCF_963455315.2 Globicephala melas
TACAGAGAACAAGCTAGTGGTTACCAGTAGGGGGAGAGGCAATATAGGGATGCGGAGTAAGAGGTACAAACTATCAGATATAAAATAAGCTGCAAGTACATATTGTACAACACGGGAAATATAGTCAAAATTTTATAATGACTATAAATGGAGTGTAACCTTTAAAAATAGTGAATCACCATATTGTACCCTGGTAACTTATATAATATTGTACAGCAACTATACTTCAATTTAAAAAAAAGAAGTCACAGCCCTTTTGTTCAATGACTGTAAAGCACACTCCTTTTCTCTTAAGACAAGTCGAATGGATAATTGTTTTGGAGATGAAGTGCAATGCAACCAAATTGTACTAACTTGAACTTTTAGCCAAATCAGGAGAAAACTCACTAATTTTCTTTTCCTCTAGAAGATAAACAGATCTCCTACCATGTTCTGGAAGATACAAACATGTAGAACTACATTGCTGAAGACACAGAACTACAACTTACCAACATTTTTATCTGACCAAATAAAAATGATTGCACCAAATTAACACCCAGGAGGACATTTATTCCTTAGCTTGCTACAGTATAACCTCGAAATTATACATGACATTCCGCGTATATTGAGCCTTAATTGCAAAGCAACATAATTAAGTGAAAACATGCAATTCTCTCCCCTATACTCTAATAATCCCTTAGCTTTTAACCCTTCAAGCTTGCCGTAACCTCCTTGCCTGTCTCGCTAACGAAGTACACTCTGCAGTCCCCCCAACTTATAAGAATGCAAGGAGACACTTCTGGTTTCCCTCCATGCCCTGTGCAGATGGCAGAGAGAGATTCCACCACTGAGACGTGTTATTTCTACAGGTTTAGATTTGTCTTGTCATCAGTGAGGACCACAGAGTAGATTATACAGTCTTTCACTTTAAAAGTGAGGAAATGAAGGTCAGAGCAGTGAAGTAGGGTTGGGATGAGAGGAGAGCATAAGTGTCTGGGCCCCTGGCAGGTTCTTTCCCCCATTCCTTCCTGGAATGATAACACCAACCAAACACACAAACAAGACATTCTTCCCAACAAAAAAGCAGAGTCTGCGTTTTTGCTAGTGTTTTTGTTTTTACCTCTGAAGAGAATATCCAAGTCAATATCTTCTTTTCCTTTGATTTTCAAACACTTTGCCTGCTGTACAAGTCTGGGCAAAGAACAGAAATAAAACCTGGATTCATTATCCTGTGAGGTAGGAATAAATCATGACAGCAGCACCAATTTAAACAGAAACCACAGGGTAAACAAGAGTGAATTAGCCGGTACTTTTGCTGCACAGAGCCTTGTTAGAATTTTTCTTCAATTTAAGATTTAAAAATACACTTTTGTTCAGAAACTGGAAGTTTGAAACCTGAAAGCTCCCAACACCCCGTTCTATTATAGCAAAAAGTTTCTAAAACTCTCTGGAGAATAACCTCTTCAGATTCTGAGGAGGAGCTATTAGGGATGGTAGGTGATGGTGTGGTAGGTAGTAAATAATAATTGTAACTGATGATTTCTGTGCTTATTTTAATCAAAAGATTATAGACATTGTGCTCAAACAATAGTACAAAGTAACTTAGTTACACTGTCGAATGTCAGAGAATTAATTAACTTTTAAAATGCTCCAGAATACAGCAAGGACTAATTCTGTAACTCTTTCATCACGGAACTTCATTAAAACTTGAGGCTCATAGTTTGTAATGAATATGGAAGTTTCTGAAATGAAACTTTTCCAGTGTTGCTAATTACCTAGTAACTAATTTTAGGTAGACAGAACTTGAAATGGTTCATTAATTTATCTGCAGTATTTACGATTTTAATGAAAATTATAATACCTTGCTTGGCAAATATATTTTGATTGCACTTGGATAACTGCTCTCTCATTTTATCTTCACTGACAAGCCATTAAGGTAGGCATGCCAGTACTGTTTCAGTTTTTGTTTTAGATGAGGAAACTGATTCAGTTACTAAAATCTTACATAGAAACCTAAGTGACTGGTACATAATTTGAGGCAATTTTATCTGTATGTTCCAAAAACGTGTGTCATGATAAAAACACATTCTATTAATCAGATACTTTTTAACCATGAAGAGTTTTTTAATCAAAAAAGCAATTAACTGAAAAAGAATTTCTGTTGAAATCCCACCTTTGGACCTTAAAAGAAGGTCCCACACAGCCACTGTGGCACACACCAGCCTCAGGTAGTTAATCTCCTGCGGTGCAAGCAGAGACCAGTCCACCCAAAACCTGAGTCTGTGTCTTAGGCCCTGTGCCCTGGGTTTGAGGCCCAGAGTGAGCAATTAGATTCTAGAAGCCTCAGCTTCCCAACCTGCAAAACCAAGCCAGTACTTGCCTTACAGGGTTTGTTTGGAACAATCAGTGAAACAATATAACATAGTCTACAAACTCTTATGCATCATGGTCATGCATAAAAATATATGGAATATTTATTAATTCCATATGCTTAATTTCATTATATATATAATACATACTGTAAAATTATTTATATATCTCATCAGGATTTATCTACATTCTTGTAGGAAAGAACATTAATGGAAGGAGGGCTTCCATAATGGAAGTGGAAGGAGGGCTTAGCCCTAAGCAGCGAGCCTCTGGGGGAGAGAGCTGGTCAACACGGGATGTCAGAGGCACGTGTGCACAGTAAAGTCATTTTGCAAAGAATAAGATGGAAAAGAAGAGAACAATTTCAGCTCTCCTTACATCTTTTTGGCAAATAGCTAGGTATTTCCCCCCAAACTTTACAAATTGTATGAAACTTGAGTTGATTTTCAAACCATCTGAAAGCATCCCTCTGCAAATACAAGCTGATGAAGATGGCAGTTCTATCTTACAAAATTAAAAAAAAAAAAAAGAAGCCAGTATGCCTTACATAACTGACGAGGATTTTATAAAGCAATTTAAAACTAAATCAAATAAATTTACTGACTGGCTTTTTAAAAAAATGCAAGGTGTTGCAATCAATCACAGATATATTTAGGAATAGTTCTTGCTTTCAAAATTATTACATCACCAGGGAGATACACCAAGTCAAACCCTGTAAACCAGCGGTCCCCAACCTTTTCGGCACTAGGGACCAGTTTCATGGAAGACAATTTTTCCCAGGACTGCGGCGGGGGTGGGGTGGGTGGGGGGTGGGGGGTGGAGAAGGAGGCAGGGCTGGGGATGGTTCAGGCAGTAACGCGAGTGACGGGCAGTGACGGGCAGCGGCAGATGCAGCTTCACCGGCTCGTCTGCGGCTCACCTCCTGCCGTGCAGCCTGGTTCCTAACAGGCCTCAGATGGCTACTGGTCCCTGGCCCGGGGGTTGGGGCCCCCTGCTGTAAACTGTTCAGATTCCGTTACATCTCCTGAGTGAGGCAGGTGCCTCCTAAGGACTCCCAGGTTCTTCATTTCATTTAACCTCATTTCATTCTCACAAAAACTCTATAAGGTGGGTGCAGCAGGCTGTGAATCAAGAAACTGAGGCTCAGAAATATTAAACCACTTGCCCATCTTGGGGGCACAGTGAGTCAGTGGTGGAGCCAGAGCGCAAACTCAGCGGACTCCAAATCCAGGCTTCCTTCTACCCTACACATCATCTGGCAGGAACGGAGGGTTTCCTGAGTGTCTACAGACGGCCTGGGGCTGGAGATTGTTGACACAGGTAGGGGAGAGAAGAGGGAGGACAGTAGTGTTCCCGGGGGCTGGAGGGAGGGTGCGGCTCTGTGCAAGTTGGTCGGGAGGAGGCTGGGGATGCAGCCGGGTCTGTCCTGAAAGGATGGGGACATGGGTGACCGATGGGGCCACGAAGGTCTAGGGAATGAGGGTGGGAGGAAAGCAGGAGCGGCACAGACCAAGCAGGAGCAAAATGGAAAGGAGAGCATTTGGGGACACGAATAAGCCCCTCAGCTGATGGGGCTGAAGCATCTGCACTGTGCGAGGAAAGGAAGGACCAGAGGTGGGGCTAAAGGAATTGGCTAGAGCGGAGCTGGGGAGGCCTGGCACGCTGCTCTCAAGCACTCGGGCTTTATCTCGATGGCCGTGAAAGAAGCCACCGCAGCCCTGGCCTTGGGAGAATCTACTGCACATGGTCAGAAATGTCTGGAGGTGATCAGGCCAGTCACGTGCTGAAGATTAATATTTCTTTGCATGTTAGCTGAAAAGGTAATACCACTAAAATCTCAGCTCTGACCATTTCACCAATTCTTCTTAAAGCCCAGCCTCCACCTTCTATGTAGTCATAATAGCTCCAGCATCTGAACAACCTTCAAAACCTTTTGTTAATAGAACTGCTATTGCTGCAGCCAGTGTCAAGCTACCCATCTGTCTGTCTGTCTGTGATTCATTTTAGAGGAGTGCACGTGACTATCAGTGTTTGTGTTAGAGACATGCCGCTGCCATCCCATTGTTTTTACTATCTTTACTATCCGTTGGTCTTTACTATCTGTTGTTTTTCCAAATGACTTGCCTTTTCCTTAGGATTTTGCTACTTCCTTGAAAATAGGAGCTGCATGTTCTCTGACCCTCCTTCTATGCTTCCACTACTTTTAATGAGGCAAATCAGTGGTTACTGCTTTGTGCTCAATAAATGCTAGGCCTGAACCAGATGCCTAACACGAAGGAGGTAATATTAATCTTATAAGTGTGTGTTGAAAAAGACAGAGAGGTTAAGTAGCTTGCCCAAAGTCACACAGCAAGTAGAAGAGCAAGAATTTGAATTTAACTCAGGTTAGTCTACATGTAAATAAACACCTTCTAGAACATGAGTTGGAAAACTACAGTCCATGAGGCAAATCCTGCCGTAGGCTGTTTTCATAAATGAAGTTTTATTAGAACACAGCTATGCTCATCAGTTTACTTACTGTGTACGGCTGCTTTCATGCTACAATGAACAACTGTAGCAGAGATCTTACAGCCAGCAGAGCCTAAAATACTCACTATCTGGCCCTTTACAGAAAAGGTTTGCTGACTCCTGTTCTATAAGGAAAAGGTCCCTGAGGCCAAAAATACACACACAATCTGTGATTGTTTCACATGGCTATTTTTCCCCAAAACTGCCCTAACAATTGTATTTAGGTATAACTTATAATGGGACTTGGAAAGCAAATATTGGGCTCCGACTGCTTTTTATTTTTAGACAAACTGTCCAAGTCCAGCCAACATTTCTTTGAGCTTTTCCTACCTGCAGGTGTCACATTCGGCCGAGGTGGTGTCTGTCACCAAGAGACATAATCTATCTGAGGATACAGGTGTGTCCACCGCCTACCTTCACACAGAGCAGACTGAGAGAAGGGCCGCAAGGAAGAGAGGAAGAAACCACGATGGAGTCACAAAGAGAGGGTTTTCTGCTTTAAAGGTCCGAGAGGTGAGAGAACACCTTCAGGAGGACATGAGCTTGAACCAGGCCTCGAAGCAAGTTTTACTGAGTGATGTGCAGAGAGGGACCCTGCAAAGGCACAGACACATGGAGGGTGGGAGTAAGAAGAATCAGTGGTGGGGCTGGAGGGTGATGAGCTGGGGTGCAGGCTGTGGGCAGGTTACGAGTACCGCACACGCTTCCTATGTGCATCCACACCTATGTGCTCTCGTGTGTAAGGACGTGGGTAAATGTGAACTTATTTACAGTAAAGCAAATGGATCGAGGACCTGCAAGACTCCACCAACAGAAAGAAGAATTCATATGATATGTTTAGTTTGTCAATAAAAGGTAATTAAACTTTAACGAATACTGCATTATAAAGCATCAATAAACGATATGCATACTTGTGAAAATGTTTACTGCAGCATTATTTATAAGAGGAAAAATACTGGAAACAACCTAAATACCTGTCAATAGGGGAATGAGGTGAATAAGTTCGTCCACACTATGGAATATGATAGTTATTAAAAACAGTGCATTGAATCCACCTGTGTTGACATGGCAAATTATTCATGACAGGTGGTCAAATAAATAAGACATATTTTTGAGCTAATATCTTTTATCGTCAGACTTTCTTTGAGCCAACAATTAATGTTTTCACATGGCTTTCCATAAGGAAGAAGGCAAATTTGTTTTTTCTTTGTGGGTAGACTTAGTTGCTTAGGTCTTTATAACTTTTCCGTATAAAAATAAAAGTCCAAGACCAGAGTATTTTCCTTCTGGTCATAAATGCTGACTTATTTACAGGTGCCTTGTTCAGAACTCCATTGTGAACTTGGGATAAAATATGTGTGTATGTTATTAAAGCCTCAGTGTTGAATGTCTGGGTGCTTTAAAGGTTTGCTCCTGTGTTAAACTTTCAGGAACACAGCATTCTTCCTCCGTGTTCAACAGGGTTATATTATAAGCTGTCCAGAGTGATACAAGCTAACCTTCAAAGAAACATTAACAAAAAATAATGTAATTTTAAAAAAAAGAGTGACAGCCATAAAAAAAACCGAAATTGAGTTATTTGTAGTGAGGTGGATGGACCTAGAATCTGTCATACAGAGTAAAGTAAGTCAGAAAGAGAAAAACAAATACCGTATGCTAACACATATATATGGAATCTAAAAAAAAAAATGTCTCTGAAGAACCTAGGGTCAGGACAGGAATAAAGACGCAGACGTAGAGAATGGACTTGAGGACACGGGGAGGGGGAAGGGTAAGCTGGGACGAAATAAGAGAGTGGCATGGACATACATACACTACCAAATGTAAAATAGCTAGCTAGTGGGAAGCAGCTGCATAGCACAGGGAGATCAGCTCGGTGCTTTGTGACCACCTAGAGGGGTGGGATTGGGAGGGTGGGAGGGGGACACAAGAGGGAGGGGATATGGGGATGTATGTATGCAAATAGCTGATTCACTTTGTTATACAGCAGCAACTAACACAACATTGTACGGCAATTATACTCCAATAAAGATGTTAAAAAAAAAGAGTGAATGTGTATCTGCATATCTGTATGTAAATGTAAACAGAAAAAGAGTAGAAAAGAACATGAAAATCTATTCACACAAGTAACCTTGGGATGCAGCATTAGAGTTAAGGAGTGGAGAGTGAGAAATTATTATTCTTAAAAACTTCTATATTACCTGAATTACTGCAGTGCGAATTTTATCATATTTTTATAAGACTACAAGTTATGCTGTTTGATAGGAAAACACCTGAGTATTAATAATGTTTTCAACTTTTATTTTTTCTTACTAATCTATATTTTCTAATATTCCTATAATACACAAGCATTGCTTTAGTTATAAGAAAAAACTGACATTAAATGCCACAACTTTGCTATTTACAATAAATAGAAAATAATTATTTTAAAGCCAGATGAAGTATGTGGATGAGAAAAAATGCCCACTGTTGCTTAGGCAACAAAGTTTTGTTTTTCTGGGGATTGGGAACACCAATATTTCCTTGACGGAAGAAACCACAGACACTTTAGCACACACTGTTCTCAGCATTTAATTACTAAGGGCCTGAGCCAAGGCAGGATTCCAGAAATCCAGAGATCCACAATAAATCATAAAATGCCTCATGAAAATCAGCATAGAAGGACATTTTAAAAGATCTTTCTAAGGCATACACTGGTTATTTTATCACATTTTAGCAAGACTATAAATTTGTTTAGAAACACAAGACTACAATGAAGGTGCCAGAGGCACAGAGGCAAGTGGAATCCAGGAGGCCAGGTCCTTTCATCGCATCACAGCTTCCGTCTACACCCCTGAGCTGATCTTTGACAGGCTGGTTTCGGTTTCAATTTGCAAAACAGTCAACAGAACCCTTTAACTTGTCTTAATGGCCTGGATCTGCCTAGGGTCTCCAAGAATTTAAGGTGCGTAACTGCTGAGACCAAGGTCCCCTTTCACTCCTTGTCAGTTACCACAGTCTGTAAGTCTCTCTTCCATTTGGTTTATCTTTGTTTTCCCTCCTCCGCCTCCTCTCCCTGAAAATACGCTCCCCGCAGGGACAGGACCCCTGGGCCACAGCAGACGCTCCGCACGTACCCGCTGGATGAAGAAACATCAGTGCCATGAGTGAACTAGCTCAGTGCCTGGGTTGCGGGGACGAGCCGTCCTGCCTGAGTTCGGATCCTCATCCCGCCACTTACCAGCGTGGGTTTTCGTACCACTAAGTGAAAGCTTAATAAGAACAAGGATTTTAGGGCTTTCCTGGTGGCGCAGTGGTTGAGAGTCCGCCTGCCGGTGCAGGGGATGCAGGTTTGTGCCCCAGTCCAGGAAGATCCCACGTACCGCGCAGCGGCTGGGCCCGTGAGCCGTGGCTGCTGAGCCTGCGCGTCCGGAGCCTGTGCTCCGCAAAGGGAGAGGCCGCGGCAGTGAGAGGCCCACGTACCGCAAAAAAAAAAAAAGAACAGAACAAGGATTTTAGTCTGTTTTCTTAACTGCTGTCTCACTGGAGTTTGGAACAGTGCCTTTCTAAGGGTTTGTTCAATGGATAAATGATGAATAAATGAACGGCTATGGTCCGGATCCTGAATTCAGGGAGGTACGTGCTGTTCAGTTATTTATAACGCCATAAAACGGCTCTGTTCTGACCTCACTCTGGGGGAGGAGGAGGGATGGGATGGTGAGCAGAGCAATGACCCGGGGTCAGAGGGCTCGGGGCTGCCACTAATGACAGTGTCAATAAGGGACTAAATGCTTGACTTTAACAACCTTATTTCTCTGTTGTAGAAGTTGGATGAGATAACCTTCTGAGTCCTTTTCCAACTGTAGAGCTCCAGGATCGTCACACTTGGCTGGAGGTCCCTCAGAGTCCAGCTGGAAGTATGGAGTGGGAGGGGGCTGTCCGGATGGCCGGGGGCTTCCTGTCCAACCACAGTCCTCCACAGACCCTGAGGACCCTGGGTGTCCCAGTGTTTTGATCACTGCTCACTTGATTAAGGAGTTTACTTTAGTTCCGAATAAATAAACAAAGGGCTAAATTTCTATGTTTGGTGCAAAGATGTGTGCTACAGACACAGCTAGAACCAGTCCAACTGCAAGACTTTAAGATCAACAAGTTTTATAAAAAATGGAAGAAAGATATGGAATTATTATTTCAATAGTTTCTACTATGTTCCAGGCCCAGTCATACATCTCTATCTATCTGCATCTATACACCTCTGTTCAAAAACCTAAGCCTCGGATATTGTATTCATTTTACAGGTAAAGACATTGAGACTGTTATGGGAAAACAAATGTATGTTTGTACCTGAATCAGTCAACTACGATTCACTAAGAACTATAATGCGAACAGTGGTGAAGGAAAAATGCAAGCATAATAAGAACTGCTTCTCGCTCCTTAGCAGCCTCCAATCTTTTTGAGAAAATAAGGCACATGTGCAAAACAAGTATCAAAAAGGCTCAAGGAGACACAAAGCGTGGAGCAGACCCAAAGCACAAGGAAGGGGCCTCGCTCTCATCCGATCCACACCCCAGGGCCCAGCGGAGTCCTGGCACCGCACGGGTGCTCAACATCTATTTGCTTTGTCAAGTACCGGCTAAGCGTCAGGCATTGAACTAGACGTGAAAAATACACAGATGTGTAAAACACCATCTCTAAGGTCAAGAAGCTCACACGGGCTGAACTGCTGTGGAAAGTTTCAAGACAGAGATGAGCCTTGGAGAAGAGAACACGCAGCAGGAGTAGAGGAGGCAGGAAGAATGGGAACAAAGGCACCCGCGCAGGAGGAAGAACACGACTGCGGATGGTGACAGGGCGTGAGTGGACGCCCAGAGGCTTGGCCTCCGAAAGCAGAGAATTTACATGGGAAGGAGCAAGATCAAAGGCTGACGGGCTCAAGGAAACCTCTTTAAGGACTTGGAAGGTTCATACACGAAACAACCGGCTAACACTGGTTAAATTCTGAGAACGGACCTCATAGAAGGTAATCTGAGTCGTGCAAACAAGCTAGTTGGCTCATAGCTGAGCAGTTTCTTACGAGGATCATTAAGGAACTACTCCACTGCCTGCCATTCTCTGCGATGACCATAATCTCTCCCAGCCATTTTTATTGTCAATATAGGCCTTTGGGAAGTACGTAAAATTTATAATATGGCAGGCATTATGAAAAACAAAGTGAGCTATATTAGGCATTTTCTTAGGTTTTCTTAATAGCCGTGATTGAATATGACAGCTTTTTTAACTAATGGTCCTGCCGACTGTGTAAATTAGAGGCAGAAGTTGTTATTAAAGAATACCCAGGTGGATGGGGAAGGGGACTGGACAAAATGTCCTACACAGGCCCGGGGAAGCCAGCTAACGTAATATAGGGCGCGGGGGGGCAGCTGCATTTCAAGTAATTTTCTTATGATGAAACTGTCTGATGAGTATAATTTTATTCCCCCGTTGCAGATCGAAGCCTTTAGTACCTATTACAAAGAAACGTGTTCAGGTGGAAGACTTGCATTATATAGTATACATAAGAATAAACAGTTTGGGGCAAACATGGTTGAGATTCTTCCCCTTCAGTAGTTCTGTGTTCACAAAATAAGAAATAAATGCCTCACAAGATGACCCTGAGAATCCTGAAGAGCAGCAGAAAGTCTAAACATAAACCCAGCCAGGCATCTTCAGAGCCTCCAACTGCCATCCTTTTGCCAGCCTGATGCCATTGAAAACATGTATAGGATTTAGGGTCAGGTAGTTCTGGACTCAGACCCCACCCTCGTCTACTAATTATCTGTGTGGTCCTGCACGCTTTGCCTAACCTCTCTGAACCTCCAGGTGCCTACGTTATAAAACCAGAGTTGTTGTGAGGATGAAATAAAATTCCCAAGACCATGTATGTGAATTGCTCACCACAATGCTTTGCAGCACAAGCTAATAAGTGTATGATATCAGTATTAGTATTACTGTTGATAAATCTCTTGTTGCCATTATGAGTTTACTGAACTAAGAATATGCTGGACTTAACTGGAAGACCTATGTCCTGGATTAGCTACTAGTAAGAACCTCTACTTCTTCATCAATAAGTGACAATACTATATATACAACATATATATAGTTGTATATATGTATATACAACATACAATATAATGACAATAATGTCTGTTTTGCCTAAATCACAAGATTATGGGAAACTTTAAAGGTAATGTATCTGAAGACTATAAACTGTCAAACAAATTAACATATCCACCCTAGAGTACGTTCCCAGATGAAAGATGCTCAAGTGTTAAGGTCATTTGCCTCCGTTTAATGCACCATGAATATAGTACTAATCACTCTACTAGCACCAAAAGAGGGAATATATTTACAGCATAACAGTTTTTTGTTTGTTTGTTTGTTTGTTTTGCGGTATGCGGGCCTCTCACTGTTGTGGCCCCTCCCGTTGCGGAGCAGAGGCTCCAGACACGCAGGCTCAGCGGCCATGGCTCACGGGCCCAGCCGCCCCGTGGCATGTGGGATCTTTCCAGACCGGGGCACGAACCCGTGTCCCCTGCATCGGCAGGCGGACTCTCAACCACTGCGCCACCAGGGAAGCCCACAGCATAATAGTTTTTCAGTAATGGCGACCTAACGTGAATCTGACTATTTAAACTTATATTAACATGCAATCGTACTACTGTGAAGATGAATCCTATAAACATTTAGTAGCATATAATGCACTCGAATTCATAACATGACCCTCTACTAAGAAAATGTGAACATAAACAGACTATTTCCACTGCTAAGTCATGGAGACTTAAAATTTACTAATAATAACTCCCTCTCCAAAGATTAACATGAGAACAAACATGCTTTTTAAAACTAAACACAAAACTGGGATGCAGTTAAGGAAAATACACAATTCCCTAAACTTTGGGGCAGCATCTAATTGATTTTGTAAGAAGGTCAAGAGATAATTTTATATTTTGCACTGGCATTGCAAGAAGCCTGGAGATGCTAAGGTGACAGCGTTGCTTGTGTAAGAAGTTAGGGCAGGCCTGTCCAGGGCTCAGAGACCATGGATGCACTGGACGCCAGAGGAAATTAAAGACCTGATTTTCACTCATTTCACCCCCTTGTCTATCCTTGGACACGCGCCAACCACAAATTATTTTTCCTCAGCATGTAGAAGAGGAGAGATGGGATTTAAACATTCTCCTCCACCTGTACACGGTATCTTGTGATTTTAACAGCAGAGGTTTGGGTTAGAGGAGAGGCAGCCTCAGGAGATTACCACAAGTAAACTGTGAGAAGAGCTGAAATAAATTTTAGCTGCTCATCATTAGCCTACATATTCTTCCTTGTCGATTTCCTTGTTCTTTTTGTCTTTGAGCTGGAATTCTGGACCGTGAACAGGAGGTCATGGGGAAGGAAGCAGGTCAAAGTGAGTACTACTGCCAAGACCACTTGACCCGAACATCGTTTTGTTGTGACGACTGGTTTAAAAAAAAAGAGGACGGGGATTGGAGTGCAAGAATGGCTTTGGTCTTGGGATGTGAAAGAAAAAGAAGGCTTAACAATTCGAGATGTGGACCGTGAGGCTCCCCCTCTTCCGCGCAGCCGCTCACACAGCTCTGTGCATTCATGAAACAGGATCTGACAGAATAGGATCATGTGTAATTGTTTTGCTTGGTTATCAACTAACATTCTCTGCTTTTTCCATCTGTAGTAATTATGCTTATTTGACACATTTCAGTGCAAAAACCCCTCAAAACGGTAAAGCACACAACGATGTATTGAAAAGCGAGTTAGGGACGGGGGAGCCGTACACCTGTGCTGAAGAGAAAGGCCGGGCTCACCTCCGAGAGAACACGACGGAGTCATCGTTTTTTAAAACAGTTCAAAGAGCTGTTTATTCTCTCTGACTTTTGACATTGGGGATGAATGTCTAAAATGTTCACAAGAGAGGCTGAGTTTTTATTTGGGGGGAAGAAAGATAACAGAACAAAAAGAGTAACAGCAAATGGATGCACTGGTCTCTGGAATAAACAAGCGCTGTTCCCTGGAAGACAGTTTAAAAAAAAAAAGAAAAAACTCCCTCAACTAGGAAATGGAAAAGCTGTTCGAGCTCTCAGCCACTTGAAGTTGTAAATGGTGTGGGTGTGAAAAGCAGTAAAGAAAAACTAGACCCCGTACAGTTCCGGCAAGAGGAGTGGGTGTACAGCAAAGGAGAAAACCAAGATAACATGCGGCAGAGGGGCTGCGCGGTACCCGGAGGAAGAGGATGGGGCGCGCGCTGTGGAGGGTGACGGGTGGCCCCGTGCACAGCGACCACGATCAAAATCAGCTGCTTAACGAAAATGCAACGTCGCCTAGATGCTCTATAAAAAGAAAAAAAGGCACAGTCCAGGATGTAAACTCCACGTGAAAAGTGTGTCCTAGGAGCCAAACTCTCCCAGTGAACAGACCTTGGCAGTAAAGGAGCATCCACGCTGGGACTGAAGGGTGAAAGGGCAGAAAGGGGTTCCTGGAAAGTCTGCCCTCGCATAGAGGCGTGCACATTCCTCTCCCACGTGCTGAACGGGAAGGGCAGGGCTGGGCGAGGGCTGTGGGGGGCCGGGGGTGGGTGATGGTGGTCCGGAGAACCAGCAGCCCCTCCCATAGCAGCTCCTGGAAAGCTCAACCTTGAGTGCCAGCGCCTTCTGCCTGCAGCGGGGCCTGAAAAACACCCACTTCTCACCTCTGCCGAGCCTTTCATGGCTCCATCTCCGTCTGGTCTCCAGTTGTTTACTTGTAATTAGATTCTCCTGTGTTTATAATTCCCAGCATGGAGGATGAAACTTTTATCTTAAAATGTTATTTATTTACTCATTTAGGTTAAAAAAGAGCAAATAAGGTTGCATCTGTAGCTTCTCAGAAAATGATTATAAGTAAATAAAAATTGAGAACTGATCCTTAAAGTCATAAGTTTACATTTAGGAACAAAAGGATGATGTGCCATTGATAAATCAAAACAGGAACTATTCAGAGTAAGGAAATCGTACCTGAGGGACTTTTGGATTAAAGATGACAAGTACCAGGTGAGCGAGGGGATCCTGATGGGACCAAGAGGATGCGAACACTGGGCCACGTGCCCAGAGAGATGCCACCTGTGAGATGACTCCAGAGATACAGGGAGTCTTACAGAATTTACACGTGAGATTTGCTTTCTGTTGCCTACATGTAATATCTACACTTAGAGGTAAATTCAAATTTTTGAGGATGAAGTAAGAAAAAATATTTTTCAAATAAATGTCAAGGCTTAGATGAATTCTATGAGCCAGTGAACACAATAATATACAGAATAAAGAAAGATTTTGAAGAAACACAAGAAACTATTATTACCCACAAGTTTGTTCTTTTCTGTTCTACACACTTTACTCTCTGGTTCACATTTTCAGAAGTTCCTTACCTGGACTGGCTCTTCACCTTTTCATGTTTTCCATTGAAGTTCAAACTACAGAGGTTTTTCGATTTTGAATGTGCAGAGTCTGAGTCCACGTTTGACTGTGTTTGTTCTCGCAGACGATCGTGAAGCGTTGCCTCCTTTTTCAAGTTCATGTCCGAATACGGGCAGCCAAAGGCACTGGTTTGTATAAAAATGAGAGCACAGGCGTCAGTTTAGGGTGATACATCAGGGCTGTACTGTCATTGCAACAGACATACATCCACTATTGAAAAGCTGAATAGAGACATTCTCCTTTCACTGAACACACTCAGGTTAAGTTTCTTTTATATTGTCCTTTGCGAAGATCTCAGGTGCCAGACCATAGACACCGGTCAGCAGACATTACAGGTACAGTCATCAGCAATACGGTTTTCACAATCTAAAAAACTTAAAAATCTAAAGGACTTCCCTGGTGGTCCAGTGGTTAAGACTCTGCGCTTCCAACGCAGAGGGCTTGGGTTCGATCCCTGGTCGGGGAACTAAGATCCCATATGCTGTGAGGCCAAAAAAAAAAAAAAACACCTTAAAAATCTAAGAATAACCTAAAGGTGTACATCCAATGGAGCAGCGAACATGTCATGTAAACACCTAACTCAGTTTGTATCCTCCAATATTCAAGCTCTAATTTGACTACCTGTATCACAAAATACTATGGGGTAACTAAACATCTTTACCAGTAATCAGAGAATATCATGCTTTTACTTCTTATCATTCATGTACCCAGAAATACTGTATCTGGATGACTGCTTCATCCTCCTGAAACCAGCTAGGAAGTTTTGTGTTTGAACGTGAAGGGCCGGTTGTGGGTGAAAGAGGAGAGACCACAGTCAAGGCTGAATCCTGACTCCAGGATGTGTTAGGAGGCTGACAGCAGGCTCAGGGCAGAGGCTCTGGCTCCTGCCACAGGTGAGCGGTTGTCTCTGGTAGATTTCTGTGCCCACGTTCCTGTCCCCAGAGGCCCCCAATCTCTGTGCTGCCGGGAACGAGGCAGATGCTGTCAGGGGCCAACCAGGCAAGACAGTTCCCCGCCCACAACCCTGAGGGAGCTGGTCCACCGAGCTCCAGTTCCCCTCCAGTGAAATGGGAAAATCAGATCCAGCTCCTACGGGCTGTTGTGACCACGAGGAATCACACACACACACACACACACACACACACACACACACACGTGGTAGCTGCTCTCATTACGACAGTGCTGTCATCCTTTACATTTGGGGAGCACAGACTCAGATGCATCAGTACCTTGGCAGTTGGCTCTTTTTTTAGGAACTCACTTCCTGCTTACTATAAATTTGCTGGTATATGGTGCACAATAAATCCTTTCTGATATGTGAAAGTTTGCTTTTGGTATTTTAAAGTCATGATAAAATCAGGGAGCAATGCAGTTTTCCTCTGTTTTACAGTAGATTCGAGTTTTCCAGGGAGCACTTATACACAGTCTAACCTCAGAGGACTTTAGTACCAACCTGGATCTAGAACGGGCCTTCTGGACTTTGGGATGGGGTGGTTCTGATAACACACCAGCCTTGCCCAATATGCCAGGGTGGACCTGTACTTTGCCAGACAGGGGCGCCCCTGTGGATGCATGTTCTGTAGTTAATATTAATTGGCACTACTTCTTAGTTTATTCCATTATTGATTCAACAACCCACTAACTGAGCATGTGCTACATGCTAAGCACTTTGGAGAATATAAATCTAGTGAAGAAGTTGGGATATATACCAATAAATACAATTTATAATAAGAACAAAAGCTACCCCTATTGAGTGTTTACATGGACCCATTGCAATACAAGGTGTTTTACATATATTATCTCTAATATTTAGTACTAAATACCCAAAGATGGCATTGACATATTTTTTTCTAGGTTAGAAAACAGGCTCACACAGGATAAGCAATTTCCCAAAGTTACCGGGTACCTTCTTGGGAAACCCCAAAATAAATCACTTAATTATTAGCATCAATCACGTGGGCAGAAGTGGGAAAACATTTTTAGCACCATCAAAGAAAAGGAATGTAATTTTTGTGCAAAGTGTAGCCAAGGCAAGCATTCACAGGGAAAGCAGTACAGGGTTTGCCACGGTTAATGTCTAGGGGAAAATAAGTCAGCCCATGCTGGGTCCTGGGTGAGAAGTGCAGAGGTGATAAAGCAGTTTCCAGCAGGACCAACTGGTTTAGGCTGCAGCATATGAGATTTAAGGGAGATTTTTAGAAAGAACTTTCTGCAGATGAAAATTGAAAGGCATTAGGCTAACCTAAGGGAGATGGGGAAATGTTTATTTTAAGCACAGCTGAGTTTTCATGAAGACACTACCACTCGGAAGCTTTGCTATCCATCTAATATATACTCCCAATTTGAGATTTTTTAATGATCATTACGGTCATGAATTTTCTAAATTCCATGTAATTACCCCACATGACTAGTACTGCATGACACTCCTGCTGTCTCTTCCTCAGGCTTATCTATCCAGGATTGTAGAAGCTACCATTCATCCTCTTGCTCAGTACTTGCTTAAGCTGAGAGAAATTTTGTTTCCCTCAATCTTCATTCATTAATCAATCTTTTTACTCATTTAAACGTTCATTTATTTCCTAATCCCATTCTAGCTCTCTTTGTCTCTCAGGTACTCAGGCATGCAAGACTAAATGCAACGCCTCGGAGCATCCGTAGAATGCAATATTTCTCGACTGTGGGAGGCGGCGCATATGACAAAGTATCTCAGGATTACACAGATCAGAAAAAAGCATGACGTTCAAAAGAATATACTGGGTTGGCTAAAGAGTCCGTTCCAGTTTTTCCGTAACACCCAAAACGAACTTTTTGGCCCACCCCATATTAAATGACAAAAACATATTTTGCAGAAGACGCTGGTGGAGAACCTGAAAGAAGATAATGATGGGAGACAAAGGGAAGGGACGAAAGGAACAGGATAAGGGGGCTTTCGGTTGCATTGTCTGCACCATTTTCCACCTGGGCTCTGCTGTGAACAAGTTTCTGGATTGCAACACTGCGCTTACTTGCGTTCAATGCAGAGAAATATTTGTGTTAAAGAGATGACATCCCAAATGTCAGCCTGCCCTCCTGCACATGTAGACCCTTACTCATGCGCGCGCACGCGTGCGTGTGTGTGTGTGTGTATGTGCGTGTTTGGAAGAACATACGTGACTGCATAAATCTGTACACATAGGAAAAATCTGATTGAAGTGGTTGTCCTAGGTGTGATACAGCTACTTAACGCTTACTTTTTTTTTTTTTTTTTCTTTTTTTGCGGTACGCGGGCCTCTCACTGTCGTGGCCTCTCCCGTTGTGGAGCACAGGCTCTGGACGCACAGGCTCAGCGGCCATGGCTCACGGGCCCAGCCGCTCCGCGGCATGTGGGATCTTCCCAGACCGGGGCACGAACCCGTGTCCCCTGCATCGGCAGGCGGACTCTCTATCACTGCGCCACCAGGGAAGCCCTAACGCTTACTTTTGATTTAGCCAAATACTGGGGGAAAAGGTTCTGAAGACACAGTCTTTTTAGAAAATTGCTGACATAAGCTGAAATTTCTGTGACTTAAGGCTCTGTTGGTCAAGGTAAAATGATAGCTTCTGACAGACAGGTAAGTGGCATATTCAAATTTAAGCTCATAACGGACCATGCTAAGGAGGCATGAAAACCGCAGGCCAGGAGGGAAGGCCTGAGAGGGCCTCCTGGGGGAGGCGGGGTTCTTCTGATGCAGCAGACCAGCTCCCCATCCCTCTTTAATTCAACATGTGTTTGCTGTCGGCAGGGAAAGAAGGAAGAGAGAGCAGGAACTATACAGTTTTTAAAAGTCAGAGACAGTAGGATATTGGGAATTTTATACAGTTCAACCAACTAATTTATAAAATATGTCAGGCCCAAGTTCATCAGCAAGACAGATGAATAGAGGGTGAACGCTAAATAAGCAAAAAACTGCTAGGCAGCTGCAGACAAACTTTAAGAGAGATTTCTGGAGAGACTGAAAACTGAGATCCTAGTAGCCCTCCTGATAAACAGAAGGAAACATAAAAATGGCTGCCATTAAAAATACTAGTTTTGCTTTTCAGAATATTTAAGTAGAATTCTTAACATCTGAGGAGAAAGAGAAAAATAAGGACGCAGCAGCGTCCTTGGGGGCTCCGCTGCTGGTTGTAATGGGGCAGGGGGCGGGGAGGGGGGGCTGGAGTGGCTGGCACTGAATCACGGCAGGTGGTGTCACGCCCGGGAGGGTCCTCAGCCTCTCAATTCTCCTTCCTTCCACAGCAGGGGCACCTGATTCCACAGGTCGGTGCAGTTTCCTCGTATTCTCAGGACCGGTCCTGATCCGAGGGACAGAGGCCCTACGTTCCTACTTGGTTCTTGCCGGGCCATCTCCCATTAGGAGGCCCTCTGCCTCCTAATCCCAACCTAGGCAGCCAGGCCCCCCGCTTCCCCAATACCAGCTGGCCAGTCGCCTATGTGCTTCTCCCCCTGATATTCTCTCCTACTGTGCTTTACCCACTGGCTGGGATCCCACCTTCATTTTGGATTCTTCCCGTGCAGCTCCAATTCCAAGAGTCTAGATAGCACCTGCTGATTTCCAAACCCCTTGGACTCCAGGTTCTGCACATCCAACCATATGATCATCTTGTATCTACAATGTTTTCATCTTCTCATACCCAAGCAGCAAGTGTGGTTCCTGCTTCTCTGACTACCTTGTTTTGCTGAAAATAATGGGCCATGATCTGTCAAATCCTGGGAGATGGACAGTCTGGACCACGAGGTTATAACTAAGCTGTCACCACACACCTAATTGGTAGCTTCCCAACCCCTGTCCAGCTGCACCCTCAGGGTGGCCGGAGGGGCCTCAGGCACCAGAGTCCTTCCAGCCAGAGCGGCCTCCTCCAGACTCTGAATTCCCTCCCTTCCCAAGTACTGATTTGCATTTTCTCTCTGTGACATGACGTTATAAGGGTAGGGAGGCGTTACAAATTTAAGCAAAATGGCAAAGATGAAAGAGCCCCTTGGGTGCTGTACTTCAAAACATAAATAAAAGCACAGAGGTCAGCAATATTTCAGGAAGAGTGTCAGGTCATTGACAACATTTTTGCTGATCCAGAAAAGTGAAGTCATCCCAAAAAGGCAAGTAGCTCCCAGGAGGAGCCCTGATCTAGGAATATGCCCTCATGCAGCCCAGGAATTAGGGATGTAGTTAAACTGTAAAGAGTTCTCTAATGCAACCAAGCCACCCCTCCAGGAAGCCCACTGCCTTTTGTATTTTAGTCTCAATTATTTTATTATCCAGTTATATTCTTTTCTTTCTAAGACCTAGATAAGACAACATATCTGAGCTGGGAGGTTACATGCTAAAGTCTCTTCGCTTAGGTTCAAAACGTAAGAATTTACTTGTTGGAGTGAGTGGGGGCCTCGTATTGGGAAGCGCTCCCAGAAGAGACTGTCTGAGGGGTTGGCCTCCCACAGCAAAGGTCGCAGGAAAGTCCTGGATGCTGCCCCTGCCAGAGGGTAAGGGGCTGAGACTCTCAGAGAAGGGGGTCAGCCAGGAAACGGGAGGGAGCAAGATAAATGCTGCCTGCCTTGCAGCCTGGCCTTGGGCCCTGATGACACCAAGATCCCCAGCCCGCTGGCAGGTCCTACATCCTACCTGTCGCGTTAAGAGCAGCACCCAGCTCCCACCCACGATGTTCCCTGGTGAACAGAAGACCATTTGTCCTCACTGCCATTTAACTTTAATATGTGGGTAGCTTAAACTTACATAGTATGTTAAATGAATATATTTTATTCTTAAGAAGATATTGATTTCTTGGCCAATGGTACTGAAAGGCATGATAAACACTGAAATGCAGGTTACTGGAATTATAGAATATCTGTAATACTTTCTATGGAAACTTTTAAAAGCTAACATAGGACTTAAACTGTTACCGATTTTACTTCTATGAGGATTGTGAGCAAGTATAAATGAGATATATACACATACAGAGAGAGAGAGAGAGAGGGAGAAACAGAGAGAGAGAGAGAGAGAGAGAGGCCAGGGATACAGACCAGGAAGGTTCCAAGAATACGTTATAGTATCTACTGAGGATATAACGCAATTTCTATTACATTGTTCTCAAATACAGAGATGAGCAAAACCCAACTGGTATATGTAAGATTCTAAGGTCTGAGTCAATTCTCTTCAAATTCCTGAGGCTTTAAAATGTGTTTACCTGACCCCCCGCCACCCCCCAAAAAAAGAAAAAAGTGAGTTTACCCAAGATATATTACAGTAAACTTTCTAACTTTTGTCCATAAAATAGCTGATATTGTCACTTAATTGTCATTAAAAATACTACAAAATTTAATGCACACAGTAAGAAAAATGTATGAATATTGAGAACAAAAGTTTCATAAGCAGAGTTAAAAGAAGTCTACATCTATATAACTCAGACTTCAAAGAGTTGGATGAAACAAATTTGACTCCAAAAATACTTTTCTGATTGACACATACACACTACTATATATAAAATAGATAACTAATAAGGACCTACTATATAGCACAGAGAACTCTACTCAATACTCTGTAATGACTTATATGGGAAAAGAATCTAAAAAAGAGTGGATATATGTATATGTATAACTGGTTCACTTTGCTGTACACCCGAAACTAACACAACACTATAAATCAACTATGCTCCAATAAAAATTTAAAATAAAAAAAAATAAATAAAAATACTTTTCTCTGGGGTAATTCAGCCTGTAAAATCATCCTACATATTATAAACTTGCTAACATGGCCAGTTAAGAAGTTAGAAGAGAATTACTACTCAAGTTAAGCACTGAAAAGCACAGATATAAGAACTAGAAAACTGTATTAAAGCTACTAGTACCAGAGGCTTGTTTTTCATTTCCTCATCTATAAAATGGTGACAGTACAGGGATTTTTGTGAAAACTAAATGAGACAATCTAGGCAAGGTCCTTGTATAGTGACTGGCACAAATTAAATGCTCATGAGTTTTTAATTTTAAACAAGTCATTCTGATACAAAATATAATACTAATGATCCCTTTTATTTGTGGTTATTATATTTTTCATTCTAAAATTTCCATTATTCCATTTATTTCTCGCTCTCCTTCTGTTAATATCTGCTTTATAAATTCAGGTTCTCTAATGGTGACTCCATATATATTTACAATTGTTATATCTTCTTGATAAATTGACTTTATCATTACATGGTGACCCTTGTCTCTCACAACAGTTTTGGACTGAAAGTCTATTTTATCTGACATAAGTACAACACCTCTGCTCTCTTTTGATAACCATTTTCATGGAATATCTTCTTCCAACCCTCCACTTTCAACCTATGTGTGTCCTTAAAGCTGACGTGAGTCTCTTGTAGGCAGCATATATTTGGAACCTGTTTTATTAATAATCTATTCAGTCACTCTATGTATTTTGATTGGATAATTTAATCCATTTACATTTAAAGTAATTATTCATAGGGAAGGACTTATTAATGCCTTGTTAATTGTTTTCTGAAGGTTTTATATTTTCTTTGTTCCTTTCTTCCTCTCTAGTTGTCTTCCTTTGCAATTTGACGATTTCTTTCTTCCCCCCTGTGGTACGCTTGGATTACTTTATCTTTTTGTATCTACTACAGGTTTTTTCTTTGTGATTACCATGAGGCTTACATAAAACATCTTAAAGTTATAGCAGCCTATTTTAAGCAGATAACAACTTAACTTCCATTGCATATAAAAACTATACTTTTACTTCTCCTCTCACTTTTCATGTTACTGATGTCACAATCTGCATCTTTTTATATTGTGTATCCATAACAAGTTTCTGTAGCTATATTTATTGTTCACATCAGTGCGAACTGAATAAACCTGGGCTATCTTGTGCCTAAGCAGCATATCAGTTTCTAAAGAAATAAGTCATAAAACTGTTCAAGCATACAACTTAAAAAAAAAGACTGACTATCTCAATCATCACAGGACTTGCTCTCAATTTCTCATCCTCCTACCTTAATCAATGTCCCCCAGGTCAGCCCACATGGGCTTCTCTCTTTCCCGTCTCCCTATTTAGCTATCCCAGATTGAATCTTTCCTCCTAGGAGCTGCCTCTGTCCTTACAGAAAAAAACACCTGCCCCTTTTTGCTTCCTGGCATCTCTACCCATCATCCAGATGAAACAACAAAGGCCCGACTGCAGAGGTGGAGAACCAGCCCCCTCCTGGAGAGGACTCGGCCCCCATCACAACCTAGCCTACTGGGATCCTGATATGGTATTTGGAATATTCACAGATTTTAAACTGATAAAGACAACAGTACATCCCAAGGTTATGAACCCTGTTGGTGTATACAGAAATAGATAAAAATTAAATGCAATCTACACTTATTTTTGTTTCATTAGAGATATGAGCTTAGTCATTTCATTAATGTTAGTTCTAATACCAAAAAGTCAGACCCAACATATGACATTTACTTGGTATGCATTAGGAGATACCCTTTGATTGTGTGCAAAAATGTCATCTGAACTGTTCTGTTGTAGTTAATATTTTCAGTAAACTACACAGGGAAGGAAAAATGCATCAAGAGTGAATGTTAAAGTGTGTGTGTCTGTCTCTTTCCTCTAAAGTACTTTAGTGTATTGTTACTAGAAACTTCCAAGGTATAAACTATTCTCAAGGAATATGATCGTATACTAAATTGCAGACTAATGGCCTTTAAAATTTTATGCTGTAACCAGCTTAATGTACTAAGTAATTTGTATAATCTATACATGGAGAAGATCTGATAGACAAAATCTACAGTTTAAAATTTCTAACAGAATATTATCAACATAGTTAATATTAAGCAGTAAATTAAATAGTAAAGTGATGAATATGCTACATTATTAATCCAATCAAAACAATTTCAAGTGATAAGTGTATGTTTCCATTATTACGACGAGTGTTTCTGTTACTATCAGTTGTTTTTACCCTTTTAATTTTAATATTTTGGTGAAGTGATATGAACATGTCAATATTATTTTTTTATAGCTTAAACTGTCAAATGCATTTTAAATTGGAATATTCTGGTTTGAAATACATTTAATTTCTGCAAAGGTCTTGAAAGTGTTTTTTCTCTTTTTATAAATACGCATTGTTTTAAAACAAAATTTCTCTTAGAAGTGAAAGTCTTTCTCAGGACAGTTGTCTGAGGAGCACCTGGAGAACAGTTCAACTCAAAAATGCTCCAAGCATAATTTTTAAAAATTATCCATAAGTTAAAGGTATATATTTTGGCGATGGATCATAATGAAATAATCCTATTTTTTGGATGGCTTTAAATTCAATTTAAGTGAAATTGTAAAATTTATTTGGGTATGCGTGAAGGTATGTTTACATATGTGTATATTTACATATACCCACATGCATCTAACCCTCATGTTAAATGCTAATATTGACTCAGTGTCAACAGGGCATTCACATGTTGTCTTGAGATGTTCTCAAGTCACAACTCCGTCAACTTGACAAACCTATGAGCTAAGTTTACGAGTGTAGTCTGTGTGATGGAAAAGGAAAACCAAACTAGCCCACGTCAGAGAACAAAGCACCCTTCGACCTAAGTCCTCCAAACTCTAACAGATACAAGAGGATTTGCCAGAGTCCTGCTGCCCCTCCCTCCCCTGTAAGCGATGCATTAAGGAGTCTTTTGGAGAATTACAGAGCATACATTCTGGATCGCTATTTTAAGAGGTGACCTTTTATCAGTCTGCAAATAAAACCTCTTCTGTAGGTTCAAATACATATAGGCAGGCTCCATATTGAAGATATTGTCAATTCTCTTCCCCCTAAATTAGTTAACACACCAAAGGCAAACGTCTAATGTAATTTAATGTGTGTAAAGCAATATCATCCTAATTAGAAATAAGAACAAACATTAGGAATCTCACTAAATCTTGAAGGGAGGTGCTAAAAAATTGTGTTTTTTTATTTAAATAAACAACATTGAGATATTAAAGACTGGGGGCATCCATGCAACTGTGGATAAAGACGAACACATTTCTTTCAAGAAAATATGATTCAATACTACTTTTTCTGCCATAAGCTATTCTGAAATACTGTTTGAGTAATCTGTTTCAACTATTAGTTAGTGAGAATCAGCATGTAGAATATTTTACATAAGATGACCAGACTAATCTAAACTAGATAAATTTTTAATTCTACTAAATTTAGGCAGTAAAATTATTTAAAAATTTAAAGAGAGAATGCCATCAAAACACAACTTGATTAGTCTAATATTCATAATAATATCTAAAACAGACTATAGTTCTACAGTTTTTACTCTGTGCTATACCCTGACTTAAGCTCTCTTTATATGTTAACTCTTTCAAGTCTCACAATACACTATTATCTGCATTTTATAGATGAAGAAACTGAGGCACAGAGAGGTGAAGTAAGTCATGCAAGGCCATAGAGCTAGGAAGTTGTAGAGATGGGGTTGAAAGCCAGGCAGCCTCATGCCAGATCTAGGCTTTGAAATACTATGCCAAACCGCCTCTGGGACTAGACTTTTCTTTCTTTATTTAGTGCTCTGTTGGGTCTTTGTTGCTGCACGCAGGCTTTCTCTAGTTGCGGTGAGCGGGGGTTAGTCTTCGTTGAGGTGCGCGGGCTTCCCATTGCAGTGGCTTCTCTTGTTGCAGAGCACGGGCTCTAAGTGTGCGGGCTCAGTAGTTGTGGCTCGTGGGCTCTAGAGTGCAGGCTCAGTAGTTGTGGTGCACGAGCTTAGCTCCTCCACGGCATGTGGGATCTTCCTGGACCAGGGCTCGAACCTGTGTCTCCTGCATTGGCAGGTGGATTCTTAACCACTGCGCCACCAGGGAAGTCCCTAGACTTTTCTTTGAATACATTAAACACAAATAAAAATGATGGAATACCTGACATCATCTTGTACATAGTAGGTGCTTTGCCAAACAGATGTTGATGATGTTAATAAATTTATATAACATCTTTGGCACTGTTGATTATACAAAAAAAAAAAGTAGGGAAATTAGAACACTTTGAGAGAATTTAAGCTGTTTAGTTTTTTTTTTTTTCAATTTCATTCCAAAATTTACTGAGTTGCTGCAAGAATAGAACATGTGGTAAGAAAGGAATTCTTTAGAAACAAAGACACGTTCTCTGCATAGAATAAAATGTAACGTGAAGAACTGGCCATCTGGATAATTTTTTAGTGGGACAAGCTGTAATTTATAAAATCATGAAAAAGGAGAAGAAAATAGAGAAGAGACAGGCTTGATTTTCTGCCAGAAAAAGATTCTGAATTCCATCCTAGCATGTTTTTAAATGAGAATTTAAATATTCATACCCACATACACACAAACATTCCATCTACACAGCCAGATAAAACATTCCACCTAACCCGGCTACACAAGAGTCCAAGCAGCCCCCTGTGTGAGTAGAGGCCGGGAGCACAAGGCAGAGCTGCGGCCGCTTCCTTCCATTCATGAACACTGACCGGACGCCACTGTGTGCACAGCTCTGTACTAGCCGTTACGGAACCCAGAGTACTGTAAAGCGCCTACCCCAAGGGACTTTGACCTGAGGGTCAAAAACGAATTAAAAATCTAAAACGCAAAAGCAGTGGATGTTATATTGTGGTTTATTGTTATTATGCACAGTACATGTTTAATACTGATATAACCATAACAATAGGAACATAGACTTCTTAAACATTTAATATGTATCCAGGCATGATAAGAGCGTATCACATTATATGCGTTATTTCATTAAACGGATAAAATCTGGGGAGGGAACATTTTCATAAAATTGTTTTTGCTCTTGCTGCTGTTGTTTATTAATTTAGGACCGAGGAGGGCACAGGGGCAGGTTCTTGAAATAGGACTGGCCTCCATCAGTCCCAAGCGTGGAGACAGAGATGCATGATCCCGGGAGGAGACCAACTGGGCTGGGAAGCAGAGCTGTGGAGACACTTCCTCACCATATGGGGGACCCAAGAGTTTCAACTGCCTGGAGATGCGGGAGGTTCTTGAACTGGGAAAGAAAGGTCAAAGGTCGGGAAGGTTATCCTGGCAGCTCTGGCCAAGAGAGGGCCAGCCTCAGGGATGGGGGGTGAGGCGGACGGGATGTGGACAGCAAGCAGGAAGAGCTGGTTCTGACTCATACTGTAGAAAAATAGCCAGTGGGGCTCGGAGACTTATTTAATCTGGGAGTCAAACACTGAAACATAAATGTCTTGAGTGTGATGGTACAGGTGGGGCTAAGATAATGTCCTCTGTTGCTAACATTTTAAACCGCAGGACTGAGGGATCCTTCTGGACTCCTTCTGCAGGTGAGCAGGGACAGACAGCCTCTCAGAGTGAGAGGGCCAACACACACCGGGACTTCGGGGGTCTTCTGCTTTGAGCTGGAGGCCTTGGCCCTCCCGTGTTGTCCCTGCGGAGCCAGACACCGCAGGAGCAGTCCAAGTGGTCCGTAGCCTCCAGCTGCAGCAGGATGGGGACAGATTTCCTAACAGCCTTACGGTGGTGTGAGCATGTGTGACTTCCTGCTGAAGAGCACCCTTCACACAAGAGAGACACGGCTGGTGAGGCTGGGGTGGGGGGAGGAGGGGAGGGGTCCAGGCAGGAGGTGGGGCTCCGGCGTGGCCCTGAGGGTAGACAGTATTTGAAAAGGCCCCAAAAATGTGCTATTGTCTTTAATTTTGTTAATTACCATCTTTTAAAAACTTGCTCTACAAACATACATAGTTTCAATAGAAATGTTCCAGTTGTACATGTCTGTTGGCAAATCTGTCCAGATAAGCTGGCATTTTAAGCTCTATTTATGCATTAGTTTTGCAATCTAAGAAAGCTGAAACTAGGTCCAGTTTGCAATAGCATAGATTATTCAGGACCATAAACCGCTCTCAGTGTGATTCTGTAGAACCGGATCTCAGAGCTAGAGGCACTGACTGGCAGCCCGTCCTGAGAACCGAGTGAAGCAGAGTCAGTCTCAGGGCAGGTGGGCTGTTCCCAGACTTGGACGCGGAGCAGGGCTGTGCTGGTCGTTTCCCTTCCCTCCCCGGAGCTTTCTGGGGAGGCACCTCCACTCCCAGCCTCCTCCTGTGCTCGGTTATTGAAGCTTCCAAGGGACTGTGAGTCTGTGCAGATGCACGTTTTTGGGGAGAGCTGAAGGCAGAGATGTTCCGCAGGAAGGAAACTAGTGCAGGTAACTCAGGGTTTCTTTTGAGTCTAAAACATGAACCCTTCTCAGTGGTATCATACATTGGCTTCTCCCCGATAAAGACTCGTTTTCTTTTTCGACCAGTCGTGGGCCACTTTTTAAAGCAGCACTTGACAGGAAAGACGAAAGGATGAAATTAACCCATGACTTTACCCTGGAGGTGGTTGTTCTTTGGAAGTTTCTTTGAAACTTCAGGTTCTAAATGTTCGCTTTGTTGGATTTTTAAAAATTGTTTAAATCTCTAGACTCATTAAATTTTACTTTTGACAGTGTGTCAGACTTCAATTTCTACTCCATGCTTTCTATCCACATGCAAGGTTTACTTATCTATTTAGACCATGAAAATTACTAGGAATTTTACTACCTTAGGACCTGGACAAGGTTTGACTTGTCCTTATTTTAGATTGTAAACTATATACTGAAGTTTATGTTCTTAGAAAAATTATCGTATATAATTTACAAATGATAAACTTTCTAGTACAGAATGTTAGTAGATGTTTTCCCATTGCAAACCATCAATAGTTTTCTCTATTTCCTCCTGGTTTTATTGTTTATACCATGTCTGTGGGCATGATTGATGCAAGTGTGTCCATGCACGGTAGAGGGATGCGGTCACTGTCACCAGCACTGTCACGGAGCTCCCATTTCGCTGTCTGGGATGACCCGCCTCCTGCCAGCCTCACTCTCTGAGATGTGCTCTCTCCCCTGCAGGTCCTTTCTGAGGGATTAATAAATAGTATTCCAGAGCCTGTTTGGAGTCGAAATCCTTTTGAGAATCTGCTGAACATCGTAGATTCCCTAGCTGACAGATGCACATGTGCAGATACAAACAAGTGTGGCCCATACTTTCATTGACTTCACAGCTCCCAGAGGCTGCCGTGCGTCCAGAAGATGCCTGGGCCAGTCCGAGTCTCAACATACAGAGGGTCGTCAACAGATTCGGTTCTCCTGACCTTCTCATTTTCTTTAGAAATGGCAGAGGTTTTCATTACTTTTTCATACTTTCCTGTGGTCTCTTTCTAATATTTTCTTATTCCACTGAAGCAAAGAGAAGAAAAGCAGAGGGCCACCGTGCCTTCTTGGTATCCCATGGGCGCCACTGCCAACAGAACCTATATCCAGAACCAGCGTGCAAACTCACAGTGTGATGGAGGGGCGACCCTCTTAGGCGTTGGGCTGCAGAGCCGAGATGTGTCCTAAGGTGAATTTTTACTTTAAGTGCAAAGAGATGACTTGAAGGTGGTGAAGTATGACAGCTCAGTATTCACTAAGTCCTTTGCAGGCTGGGAGTGTCTCTGTTTCCAGAGGGAAAACTCTAATCCCATTTATGCCCGAGACCCCCATGGTTTCAAACTTTAACCTTCTGGAGACAGAGCAAATAAATGTTCTCTCTGATATGTCACATCAGCACATTTACAAGTCAGTTTCTACACACGTACACGAGTGCTTGACCACGTCTTCAGAAGTATCTCGGTGGAGCGTGTCACCGTCTAGAGCCTACAAGGAACGTTCATGGGCCGTGTGCACACCCCTTGGTTGCACGAAAGCCTTTCCCTGCCCATGTTCTCTGTCTGAGCTTTGTTCTACGTTGATATTGAGTAACTCTATCTCCGCATTGCAGAGGATGCGCATAGTTTGAAATCTCTACTCCATACAGATTTGAGTCAAATTAAGAAAAACAATTTTTTTTTCTGAATCTTGAGCAGTACTTAAAACACAAAAAGAATGTAAGTTATATTTAAAATATGGCAGGTATATGCTCTTATTATCTGGAAACTTAAGGAAGACTATAGTGCCTAGGATGTCATAGATACATTTATAGAAAAAAATTGGTTTTTGGAGAGGATGTCTCTTCTCAAAGGAATCCGTATTTAAATTAATGAGAAGTAATCTTTAAGATGCATGATTGATAAAATACCTCCTTTTTGAATCTTAGTACATTTAGAAGTAACCAAGTTACATAGCGAATTAGGGGGAGAAATTGCCCTACAATGTCTGGAGATGCTCATGGTAAATGACGAATTCTTCCATTAGTGTTAATGAACTGTGCCTGGTTAACTCCCCAGCACATCAGAAGAACAGAGCCAAAATCATCCGTCTTTCATATTTAATTCAATTTGTTTGTATATTTGTTGCATCTTTCACTCGATACTTCCCAAAAAGCAATTTCAGGAGAGATAAAATTATGAGAAAATACTTTATAGAATCGGATATACTGATAACAAAACAAAGGTGGACAGGAGTCTTCGGAGGAACAAAGACTATTCTCTCATGTTCTATGCGTGTCTGAGTTTTATCTGATTAGAATTAAAGGCTAACATAGTCATACACAGAAATGGGAATTGCTCCTTCTGCTTTCAGAAACTGTGACAGAAGAGAACGAAGGCTCAAAAAAGAAAGCATTTTCAAAACAGTTCAAAAATGCTATTGTATAACCACAAAAACCGATAGAGCTTTGTTGCATTTAAAGTAAAGCTATGACACAGATAAAACTGGAGGGATGTGTGAAAAAAAGCAAATGAAAACCAAGGAGTAACAACTTGTATTTATGGAACATTTCACTTCCAAAATACTGGAGGAATCACAAGTAAATATGTAATAGTGGGGGTTTCCCTGGTGGCGCAGTGGTTGAAAGTCCGCCTGCCGATGCAGGGGACGCGGGTTCGTGCCCCGGTCCGGGAAGATCCCACATGCCGCGGGGCGGCTGGGCCCGTGAGCCATGGCCGCTGAGCCTGCGAGTCCGGAGCCTGTGCTCCGCAACGGGAGAGGCCACAACAGTGAGAGGCCCGCGTACCGCAAAAAAAAAAAAAAAAAAAAAAAAGTGATAGTGGCTCTCACAGGCTCCTTGGAGTCCTCTGATTGCTATTTTTCCTTATTTGGTAAATACAAACAAGAGGAATGGAAAAGGATTTCTCAGAGGTATTCACTGATTCATCTGTTTGAAGAGCACTAAACCACTGCCTTCCTCTGTGCCACTCCTGGGGCAGTTTTCTTTTCCTGTCCTACCAATCATGGACAGCTCAAAGACAACTTGACTTTACCGTCACAATTATTTTTTCCCAAACTGGATATTTAATGCCCAGATAACAGTAAATATGAAACAAGGCGTTTTAAATTGCTCCAGTGTACACTTAAGTATGGAGGATCCTGCCATCTGGAACACATTTTCATCACCTCTGTAATATCCACGGTCTACCTACTTGGAGATGACGACCAAATTCAAATGCAAATCCTGCCCCTCTTGTCTTCTCTCCTTCTTCCTTCCAAAAATATTAATTGAGCACCCACCATATGCCAAGAACTGTTCTAGGCACTGGAGGTGCAGTGATGCACATCTCACACACACACACACACACACACACACACACACACGATAAATATGTATTCTGATGCAGGTAAATAAAGCTGGGGAGAGAGGCGATGCTCACATGTTTGGGACGTGCCCTCACTGAGTGAGGGGACGAGCAGTGCCGTTCCTCTGCCAAGAAACAACCCCCTGCCCCTCCCCCTCCCAACCTCCCCCACAGGCGCACCTGGCTTGCTCCAATCATGTTACAGCCTGAACATCACTTCCTCTGGGAAGCTTTCAGTGACGGCTCCACCACTAATTAACCTCTCCCTCCCGTGAAACCGTAAGTACTCATCTGTGCTTCCTCTAAGAGACTCATCATTCTCCACTCTGTATTAAATCATCTGTATTCATATGTTTCCTATATTTTCAACCTCATTAGACAACAAGGTCTTTTTGAGAGTCATACACTCCCTTTATCACTTCTTGCAGCTTCTACCATAGTGCCTGGGACACAGCAGTATTTCAACAATGTTTCTGGAATAAATAATTAGTCCGTGCTGTGGTCTGAATGTTCGTGTCCCCCTCCCCCCAGTTCATACGTTGAAATCCTAACGTCCAACATGATGCTGTAGGAGGTGGGGCCTTTGGGAGGTGCTCAGGCCACGGGAGCAGAGCCCTGTGAAGGGATCAGTTCTCTTAGAAGAGGCTGCACAGATGCCTGGCCTGTTCCACCAGGTGAGAACACAGCCAGCGGATGGCAGGCAGCCTGAAGCAGGTAGAAGGCTCTCACCAGGCTACAACTGCGCTGGCAACTTGACCTTGAACTTCCAGCCTTCAGAACTGTGAGAAATACATATCTGCTGTTCATAAGCTACCCAGTTTGTGGTATTTTGTTATAGCAGCACAAATGGACTAAGAGAGTCAAGAAGTTCACTGAAACACAATCCAATTTCCAGAACTGCATCGCTCATTTCTCAATAAATATCTGCTGTTTGATTTACTTGGAAGATGTCTTTTGTTATTTATTTCTTTATAATTCTTAAATATATTTTTTTCAAACTTATGAAAGCTGTTTTATCACTTTCCACCACCTGTGTGCCAGGCACTTGGCTGGGATGTAGGGCTCAGTGATAGTCAACGCATCCGCCTTCAGGGATGCCATCAGTGCTGGAGAAAGACAAGCCTGCAAGTGTGTGGCAGGTACACCGGGGGTTGGGACCCTGTGCTGAGGGGTAGGAGGTCGCACTTGGCACAGAGAGGGGGGCAGCCATGGAAACTGTCTAAGGAGTGACGTCCATGTTGCCCTGTGATGAGTAGGGTCACCAAGTGAAGGGAACTTGGGAACAGGAATCACGAGAGGGTTTCCAGCAGCAAGAGAAACATGGGGGGACACTGCGAGGCTGGAACCTGTACCAGTCTGGAGTGTGAGTGGGCCTTGTAAGCCATTTGAATTGTTTTTGTAAGGAAAGGAGAGCTGCTGAGTGGTGCTTCTGCAGAGTGGTGAGAGGGTCAGCTCCCCATTGGGGCAAGGCCAGCCTGACCACAGCCAGGGCAGCAGAGTGGAGGTGCTGGTCCAACCAGGAGGGCCCCGAGCAGGTCCCTGAGGAAGAACAGCACGAGCCAGGGCAGCAGTGAAGACACAAACACACAGACGCACTGGAGAGCACGGAGGAAGCAGAATCTGTGGACGAGACTGGGTGGATGGCTGAATATCGGGGTGTGAGGGGGGACTGGGTCAAGAATGATTTCCCACTTTGCTAGCAGGGTAACTGGAGAAAGGAGCACCCCCCCCTCCCCCGCCATCATGGAAATCTTGGTGGGAGAGGAGGCTTTGGACACGGCAAGACTCAGGAGCGAGGCACTCATCCAGAAGAGGCTGCTCGCTGGGGCAGCTAGACACACAGGTCTCTGCCCGAGTGACTCGGGCTGGAGCCGTCCACGAGGTGACACCAGGAGAGTGTGCCGAGGGAGCCAGGAGAAGTGGTTTCAGCCCCGTGCGCACTGGACCTGCGGGGAACCTGAAAGCCCCCCTGAGCCCTGGGTCCCACCCCATGTCAGGAAAGCCTGACTCTCTGGGAGGTGAGGCCCTGGCGGAGCTCTCCTGGTGGCCGGTCCCCAGCCGGCATCGCGGCTCCTGATGGGGAGCCCGGGGAATGGCAGCCGAGGAAGGACCCAGAGGCAGAGCCTTTCAAGAGCAGATCCAGTAGAGGTGCCAAGGGAGACTAAGGAGGAAGAGCAGGACGGGAGAAGGTGATGCCGTGGGGACCAGCACAGAGAGGGGGTCACAGCAGAACCGGCTGTGCTGCAGAAAGGCAGGACTGGGAGGGTTTATGACCTCGGTGCTCAGCAGCAAGGGGGGCTGCGGGTGACCTAGGAGAGCATGTCAGTGGGCAAAGTGGCCAGAAGGGGTGCTGGAGGGGGTGGGTGGGCGCACACGCCACCCCTCAGAGTGCCCGGGGCTGAAGGGAGGGGCATGGAAAACGTTACAGAGGGACCTGAGTTGAGAAAAGATTTTTTAAAAATATAACAGATTTGGGCACGTTTAAATTTTAGTATGCTTTTTTTTGTTGTTGGAAACTCCTACATATAAAAGGGCAAAATATATGTGTGTTCTGTTTGAAACATAATTATGAAGCAAACACCTACTCATCCAGCATCATGGCCAAGAAAGAGAGCACTGCCTGCACTGCCAAAGCCCCAGGTACCCCTCGCCAGCCCCAACCCCTTCCCGCTACCGTTTTTTTGCTTTTCTTTACAGTTTTTCCAGCTGTGCATGGATCGCCATACAACACTGCTTGCTCTGGGCTGTTGCAGAACTTTATAGAATTGGCATCATGCTGGATGCATTGTTTTGGTCTTGCTTCTTCACTTAACATGACGATGTTTGTGAGATTCAGGCACCTCCTTGTGTGTAGTTTATTTACTGCCACTGCTGTACAGTTTTTCTCTCCAAGGATACTCTAAGCATGTTTGGGTCTCGTGGGGAAGATGCTCTTAAAAAGGAAGAGGCTGAGGGCGGAGGAGAGGGACAGATTTACAGATGGACGGGGGACAGGGGTGCGTTCAGAGATCAGCACCGTCAAGAGAAGGACTCCTCTGTTTCGCCAGGAGGGAAGGAGTCATGATCGGATGGTTCTTACTTTCTCAGTGAAGTAGGAGCTGAGGCCAGCCTGCAGCAGAGAGCAGAAGAGGTGGAGAGGCAGGGAATGAAGGAGCACAGAAAGTCCACGGAACAGCTGCTGTGAAGGAGGTTCGCCCACTTCCCAGAGAGCTCAGCCCGTGCGAGGGTCTGACTACCCAACCAAGTCCCTGGGGGTACAAGTCCCTCAGCAGCGTCGCATCCTTGTTTCAACAGCGGGAGGGGGAGGCGGGACTCAGCGTAACGATGGGCTCAAGCAATCTATGTTCAAACTCTGGCTCTGCCACTCCCCGGAAATCAGGAAGACGGCCAACCCTCCAAAACCAACCACAGCTTCCTCAGCTATGAAATGGAGATCAGGTCTATCATAAAATGTATGTTGTGATAATTAAATGCAGCATCATATGTCAAAATCTTGGCATACAACAGAAACCCAGTGTTGAAGTGTCATTAAAAAATTTTCTCAGTGGACTGTTAACAATAAAACCACTGTGACATTGTTAGAGAAGATGTGTTCCTGCTGCCACATCCTGGACCAGCTAGCTGGAGGTCGTCCAATAAACTCACAGAAAGAAGGTCTAATATTCGGTATCAGTAACAGGGGAAGGAAGAGTTAGGCCTTCCTTTCACTACATCAGATGTGCTAGTGACAGGCACTAGTCGGCCTCCAGCCCAGGAACCCGAGGACAGACAGCAGCCAGGCTGAACGGGCTCAGACCCGAAGGCAAGATGAAACATCCGTACTCGCAGCTCTTACCTGAGTGGCTAAGAAGGCCCGCAGCCAGGACGGCTGGAGAGAACCACGATGGGAACAGCGCCGGCCACTTCATCGGCCTCATCATCCCCCCTTGTCCCCCATTATCACCACCCAAGTCCAGGCTCTAGGTACGCGAGATTAAAATTAAGTGCAATCACACACACACACGCACATGCAGACACACACATGTTCTGTGTCTCAGCTGGAATATCCCTCCTTCCCGCCTTTGCTTGGGTAACTCTTACTCACCCTTCAGGACACAGGAAGTTATCTATTCTGGGAAACTTTTCTTGAAACTCTTCGACCAGCTTCAGAGACCCTCATAGGACCACCTGGACGCGGCTCCCCAAACAGACCTTTCTCATGTCATTTAGTCAACGTCATCTCCTTCCCTAGACTGTGAGCTTCTAGAAACAGGGTAGATCTTACGCAGAGCACAGCCCTGGGCATATAAAGGGCATTCGATAAAGGCTTCTTCAACGAACGAATAAAAACTGTGAGAAAAGAAAGACACCTAAGCCATTCCAGGGGATATATTTCTGTTAAAGACTTTTATTTTTTACTGACGATAAATGCAAATTCTTGTTTTAACTATTTTTTAAGTCATAAATATCTACAGTGCGTTTCTTTGAAGTACCTAGCTATTCTATTCAGAAGAAACCCTTAAAACACGTAAGAATTTCACCCGCCAATTATGTAACTTATTTTTAAATATTGTCTAGTAACTAATGCCGGAAGTGACCGGCCACGTGAAGGGCGGCCTCATCCTTCGTGGATTACACTACAGAAGGGCAGGACTTTGATCAGCTGGCACGAATGTTCCCATCGAGGTGCAGTTACACGTTAGAGCATCTCCAGCTCTTCCCAGAACAGCACCCGTCCCTGCAAAGAGCCCCCTCCACAAGGCTGATCCCTGCCTCGCCTGGAGCTGCAGCCAGCAAGCCTGCCGCGGAATTCCCGCCAGTTACGAAGGACATTCACTGTACGACGTCGCAGCTGAGGAAAGCGAGAGCGCTGGTTTCCTTCGCCAGCAGCAGCGGACTCGAGCTTTTAGAAACGGGCAGCTAGGGATACTGCGCTGAAATCCCTATTTCACTTACGTCTGCAAACACGTTTGGACGTGTTTGGGGCGACTCTCCAGAGGAGGCCGGGTCTGCAGAAGGCACGGGGGCATGAGGGCGGCCACCGAGGGCAGCGGACACCCCGGACGCTCCTGTGCTCCCATGTGAGAGCACTTTGCCGCTTAACAAAGCCTGGCTCTTCCTTCCCTTTCAAAAAGTATTTTAGTATTTGTGAATTACCAGCAAAGAATTCTCAGACCAACGCACGGGCAGCGGGGATGAGAGAGGGAGGCCGAGTGTCAGTGCTCACGGGTCAGGGTTCAGGAGACGCTCAGGTAGGTTCCCGCTATTTCATTCTTCCTAAGATCGTACCTATCATCTACTTTACAATCTAGTTTAAATAGCACAGAAGCCTGGTCAATTTCCGTTTGACAGCAGACTCCATGCCTCTTCCACGTGTGTGGGAGGTGGATGTGTCCCAGGCCTAATTCCAGGATGAAACCGTGGTTTTTCATAAAATATAAATCCTAGTAGAAGGAACTTAAGGTCAGCATCACTATCCTGATATGTGTCTCTGCCAGACCTGTTGTCTCACAGAAGGAGAAGTCATTTCTCCACCCGACCCAAAGTCAGTTCAAGGGAACCAAGAGCAGGCCATCAGCCCGGGAATGCATGCAACCCACAGGGCAGAAAAGCCGGCCTCCTAATTCCTAACTCAGGGAAATTTTCACATTTTACTCTGTTCTGTTTGTTCATTTTTAATCCATGATAGAGACACGCAAAGCAGATTAAAACCTAAGATGAGCCCTGTGTGCTGTGAAACTTCAGTGAGAGCTGGAAATAGCCCAGCTGCATCTGGACGGCAGTGGGGGGGGGCCCCTGAAGTTGGTCCCTGAGCCCCTGGAAACGTCAGATTTCCGTGGAGAGGTAGAGATGGGAGGGCCATGTCACACTGTCGCAAGGTCCACCAAACACAGAGGTTCGGCTTGTAGAGAAATGTCAGCCAGGAGGGCTACTTCAATATTTTTGAGGTAATTGTTTGCAGACGTTTTTCTACTGACGTAGACCTTACACACAGAATGCCTGGATTATCAGCTGTTTTCACAGACTGAACACATGCTGGTGGAGCATCAGATGAAGAAACAGAGTATTTCCCCAGCGGCCGCTCCCTCCCCCTCCGCTGGGCACCCCCCAGGGGTGACCCGTCCTGGAGTTCAGAGTGGAGTCCGTTGTGCCTGCTTTTGTCCCTTTCGTTGATGGAATCACTCAGTGTTTGCCCTTTGTGTCTGGCTCAAAGGTTTCAGTCACCATGGGTCTGTGAGCCTCACCTGTGGCGCTGTGTGGTTAGTCTGTTCCTTCTCCTCCCCGAGTAGCTTCCACTGTATAAACAAGCTGCGGTTCAGCACTCACTGCTGATGCACGTTTGGGAAGACTCAGGCTTGGGCTGTTACAAATGTGCCGCTGCAAACATGCCGGCACAGGTCTTTTAGTGAACTTATGCATGCATTTCTGCTGGGCGTTTAACCAGGAATGGAATTGCTGTATCCTGTGAAATTAATTTTGCTCTTTACTGCATAACTGGTGCTTACGACATTCTATAAAAGGCCTCCAAGATCAAACTCCGTTTATTACCGGCAGAGCTGTGTGCTCTCCTTCACACTCGCGCCTCTGGGGCATGTATTATTGTAACTGAGGTCAACGCCATGTGTCTGATTTAGTCACCAGGGCCATCGTTTGTAGATACGTGACACCATGTTATTTACTTTGGACTTCTGCTCTGGCATTTCTAATGCAATCCTAAACGATCCTCAACACGCCCACTGTTTTTGCTGAAGTAATTAGGAAAATTCAGTAGTAACAGCTAGTTCTTATAAATAGGCAATACACCTCTCCATCTGGCTCCACACAAAGACAGGCAAATGAATATTAAATCTGCCATGTCGGCACTGAACTATAATAACAGAAACTGGAGTATGAGGCTGTATTTATTATTCCATCAAAAGGAGAATAATCGAGACAAAGAGATAATTAAAATAATCATATCTAGCTTAGTACTTTCATAACTAGAGGTTTTATTTCAGATTTCTGATTTGTAAGTTTCTTATTGATAGTTCATGTTTCACAAGGATTTAACAGTTCTACGTACCAAAGTGGAAAGAGACATTCAGATAGCTTCTATTCTTGTTTTCCATAACAAATTATGAGTAACAACTACTGTTGTCTGTAAGAGTCTGTGAGAGACAGTGAGTGAGAGAGAGAGAGAGAGAGAGAGAGAGAGAGAGAGAGAGTGTGTGTGTGTGTGTGTGTGTGTGTGTGTGTGTGTGTGTGTTCATTTTGGAGCTGAGAGGCAAAAGTTTAGTTTGAAAGGAATCCTGGAAGTCCTCTTTGTTTGCCTTTGTCTCAAGTGAGAAAACATTCTTAACAATCTCCTTAACAGCTGATGATCCAGATGTAGAAGTTTTGTGCGTAGTTTAGTATCAATTTCCCTTTCTGAGCTTATATCTTCCTAATCTGCACATGAGAGACGTAATTTCAACTACCACGTCATTTCCACCATGTCTCTGGGAGTAGGAGAAAGAGTGGCAAACAAGTCGGGATTTCATGATTTCAGTGTAAAATCAGCCTCTTCCTCGCTGTGCTAAGACACACTTTGGCAAAGACTCACTTTTTTCATGTGTAAAACAGGGACAATAAAACCTGCATCATACGGCTGCTCTGTGTAGTACGTAAGAGGAGGCACGTGGAAACATTCTGCAAAGGAGTTAAACGACATGCTAATATAACATGTTATTATGATTGCTCTTGTCTTGTACAAAAGAATTTTTCCAAAGGAAAAACATCAACATTCAAATTTTGTATAAACTTCATTCACCCTATTGTCTGCACTGTGAGTAACTTCCAGAAATAAGTTGTATTACCAACCTTATCCTCATTCAAAAAAGGCAGACAGTCCCTGGCCACGTCATCTCCTTGGATTTTAGCCATCACCTTTTTTTTTTTTTTTTTTTTTTGCAGTACGCGGGCCTCTCACTGTTGTGGCCTCTCCCGTTACGGAGCACAGGCTCTGGATGCGTAGGCTCAGAGGCCATGGCTCACAGGCCCAGCCGCTCGTAGGCTCAGCAGCCATGGCTCACGGGCCCAGCCGCTCCGCGGCATGTGGGATCCTCCCATACCAGGGCACGAACCCGTGTCCCCTGCATCGGCAGGCGGACTCTCAACCACTGCGCCACCAGGGAAGCCCTAGCCATCACCTTTTAATAATCGTGTTTATCTAAAAATTAAGAAAACACAGTCTCCAAAAGAATGATATTTTTAAGCTTAATTCATGTATAAGAAAGAAACTATAGAGAGTGACAGACTTCCTAGGCTCAGGGATGTTATCTCTTGGGAAAAAAATAATGCATTTTAATTCACATTACAGAGTTTTCCATGCATTCAGATCAGCTAGGACAAATTCTTCAAGAATTTGAGTAACTCTAGGAAATCAGAGCAAGTTAATTAATGGAATTATATATTTTTTCCTATGCCTAGCAAATAATGGAATGATCCCTAATCTTGATTCTTGAGGCATTTTTAGGAAAGGGGTGATTCCAACCCAGTTCCTTCTGCTAGCAACAGTTTTGCAGTTATGTGCCTTGCATTTGCAATACACATCCTTGACTCAAGATATTTACGTTTTAATAAACACTGAAATCCACATATAGGTAAGTTACTTGCAATGGAATAAGTGTTCTCCAGACAGTGTGCTGTAAATCTTAAGACAATTGCATTGAGATGGTTGATATGTAAATAATATTGTACATATTGGAAATAAAAAGGAAATGTGAAATCACCTAGTCCAATTGTCATGCTTTGCAGATGAAAAAACTGAGACCCTGAGATGTCTGGAACTTACCCTGCGTCCAACCACCTAAAATTATAAGGAATATTCTTAAATTAAATTAAGGGTAAGACCACATGAAACTGTTTTTATTTTGAAAGAATAAATGGAGAAAAGATGCTTTCCATTGCAGGGACTTTTGTGTGTTGGGATAAACTGTATCTGAAATGTCTCCCTCAACGCCCACTTAAAACAGCATCACTCAAGGCGGTAGATGGCAGTGGGGATGTAGGAAGCTCCCAGAAGGTGTAATACAGTCACTGCGTGGAAGATCTCACAGAGGGCACAAAGCCTCCTGCCAGCTACGCAGAGCACATACTCACACGATTTCCCCACCTCTCAGAGGGAAGGGTGAGGAAATGCAAGTGATGAGAGGGGATGGAGACTGCAGAGGGTGCAGGGGATCCTGTGTCATATGACAGAAATTTTGGAGAGATGAATACAGTCATAATACAAAGAAAACTGTAAAAAACACTCAGAGAAAAAATGACTTTTTTAGGACTTTGGCCTAAAAACGGCGAGAGTACATAGTGTTACGGGTGAACTCAGTGAAAAGAAAACCATATGTAGACATATGCAGGGAAGTTTAAATTTCATTTATATACATGCAGGGACATAAAAGTATCCCATGGGAAACCTTGATAAAAGGACAGCGGGCTACTGTGAAGGACCATCAGTTGGGCTGGACCAGACTCTGCCTGCACCACAGTGAGAACCAGAGGATGAAGGAGGCACCATGGACAGAGCTCTGAGAGAGAAGGGTCTGGGCTACAACCTCTGTCTCCTCTCAAATGGCTCCCGGGGGAGATGCAGTCTCCGACATGCGAAGATCGTAAAGAAAATATGCAGGCACCAGTGACAAATTACAACAAACCTTGAAAAGAACTGTGCCAGAACAGGGAATAAAAGAGGTTAAGTCAAGAAAAAGGAAGGAAGCCGTAGCTGGAAAGGACTGAGGTCACCACTGGAACCAGTGAAACGTATAGAAATAAATATAGATGGCTGTTTTAAGTATGACTGCAAAGTTGTTTGCCCACTTTTTCCCTCCAAGAGTTGACTGTTTTGCTTAAAAACTGGGAAGAAAGAAAAGAATAAAGTATACAACCTAAAATTCATTTAATACAAGCGGGTGCTTTGGATTAGGAAAAAAGAAAAGCATGTAGCATCTCAAGTTTCACAAAAGAAAGCCAAAGATTAATGTTCTAAAGATTTTGACAGTTAAAAAAATGTAAATGTAAGAATATATTTGATTCATCTTTATATGGAGTCTATTCAACATACAAAAGAATTGGAGGGGATTGGTTCAACATGGCAGAGTAGAAGGATGTGCGCTCACTCCCTCTTGCGAGAGCACCGGAATCACAACTAACTGCTGAACAATCACCGGCAGGAAGACACTGGAACTCACCAAAAAAGGTGCCCCACATCCAAAGACAAAGGAGAAGCCACAGTGAGACGGTAGGAGGGGCGCAATCACAATAAAATCAAATCCCATAACCACTGGGTGGGTGACTCACAAACTGGAGAACACTTATACCACAGAAGTCCACCCACGGGAGTGAAGGTTCTGAGCCCCACGTCAGGCTTCCCAACCTGGGAGTCCGGCAACGGGAGGAGGAATTCCTAGAGAATCAGACCTTGAAGGCTAGCAGGATTTGATTGCAGGACTTCGACAAGACTGGGGGAAACAGAGACTCCACTCTTAGAGGGCACACACAAAGTAGTGTGCGCATCGGGACCCAGGGGAAGGAGCAGTGACCCCATAGGAGACTGAACCAGACCTACCTGCTAGCGTTGGAGGGTCTCCTGCAGAGGTGGGGGGTGGCTGTGCCTCACCATGAGGAAAAGGACACTGGCGGCAGAAGTTCTGGGAAGTACTTTGGCGTGAGCCCTCCCAGAGTCTGCCATTAGCCACACCAAAGAGCCAGGTAGGCTCCAGTGTTGGGTCGCCTCAGGCCAAACAACCAACAGAGAGGGAACCCAGCCCCACCCATCAGCAGACAAGCGGATTAAAGTTTTACTGAGCTCTGCCCATCAGAGCAACAGCCAGCTCTACCCACCACCAGTCCCTCCCATCAGGAAGCTTGCACAAGCCACTTAGATAGCCTCATCCAGAGGACAGACAGCAGAAGCAAGAACTACAATCCTGTAGCCTGTGGAACAAAAAACACATTCACAGAAAGACAGACAAGATGAAAAGGCAGAGGGCTATGTACCAGATGAAGGAACAAGATAAAAACCCAGAAAAACAACTAAAGGAAGTGGAGATAGGCAACCTACCAGAAAAAGAATTCAGAATAATGATAGTGAAGATGATACAGGACCTCGGGAAAAGAATGGAGGCAAAGATCGAGGAGATCCAAGAAATGTTTAACAAAGACCTAGAAGAATTAAAGAACAAACAAACAGAGATGAACAATACAATAACTGAAATGAAAAATACACTAGAAGGAATCAATAGCAGAATAACTGAGGCAGAAGAACGGATAAGTGACCTGGAAGACAGAACGATGGAATTCACTGCCATAGAAAAGAATAAAGAAAATAAAAAGAAAGAAATGAAGACAGCTTAAGAGACCTCTGGGACAACATTAAACATAACATTCGCATTATAGGGGTCCCAGAAGGAGATGAGAGAAAGAAAGGACCCGAGAAAATATTTGAAGAGATTATAGTCGAAAACTTCCCTAACATGGGAAAGGAAATACCCACCCAACTCCAGGAAGTGCAGAGAGTCCCAGGCAGGATAAACCTAAAGAGAAACACACTGAGACACATAGTGACCAAATTGACAAAAATTAAAGACAAAGAAAAATTATTGAAAGCAACAAGGGAAAAGCGACAAATGACATACAAGGGAACTCCCATAAGGTTAACAGCTGATTTCTCAGCAGAACCTCTACAAGCCAGAAGGGAGTGGCATGATATATTTAAAGTGATCAAAGGGAAGAACCTAAAACCAAGATTACTCTACCCTGCAAGGACCTCATTCAAATTCGATGGAGAAATCAAAAGGTTTACAGACAAGCAAAAGCTAAGAGAATTCAGCACCACCAAACCAGCTCTGCAACAAATGCTAAAGGAACTTCTCTAAGTGGGAAACAGGAGAGAAGAAAAGGACCTACAAAAACAAACCCATAACAATTAAGAACATGGTAATAGGATCAAACATATTGATAATTACCTTAAACGTGAATGGATTAAATGCTCCAACCCAAAGACACAGGCTCACTGAATGGGTACAAAAACAAGACCTGTATATATGCTGTCTACAAGAGACCCACTTCAGACCTAGGGACACATACAGACTGAAAGTGAGGGGATGGAAAAAGATATTCCATGCAAATGGAAATCAAAAGAAAGCTGGAGTAGCAATACTCATACCAGATAAAATAGACTTTAAAAGAAAGAATGTTACAAGAGACAAGGAAGGACACTACATAATGAGCAAGGGATCAATCCATGAAGAAGATATAACAATTATAAATATATGTGCACCAAACATAGGAGCAACTCAATGCATAAGGCAACTGCTAACAGCTATAAAAGAGGAAATCGACAGTAACACAATAATAGTGGGGGATGTTAACACCTCATTTACACCAATGGACAGATCATCCAAACAGAATATTAATAAGGAAACACAAGCTTTAAATGACACGATAGACCAGATAGATTTAATTCATATTTATAAGACATTCCATCCAAAACCAGCAGGTTACACTTTCTTCTCAGTGCTCATGGAACATTTTCCAGGATACATTGTATCTTGGGTCACAAATCAAGCCTTGGTAAATTTAAGAAAATTGAAATCGTATCAAGTATCTTTTCTGACCACAACGCTATGAGACTAGATATCAATTACAGGAAAAATCTGTAAAAAATACAAACCCATGGAGGCTAAACAATACATTACTAAATACCCAAGAGATCACTGAAGAAAACAATCACTGAAAAAATCAAAGAGGAAATAAAAAAAATACCTAGAGACAAATGACAATGAAAACACGATGATCCAAAACCTATGGGATGCAGCAAAAGCAGTTCTAAGAGGGAACTTTATAGCAATACAAGTCTACCTCAAGAAACAAGAAAAATTTCAAATAAACAATCTAACCTTACAGGAACTAGAGAAAGAAGAACAAACAAAACCCAAAGTTAGTAGAAGGAAAGAAATCATAAAGATCAGAGCAGAAATAAATGAAATAGAAATGAAGAAAACAATAGCAAAGATCAATAAAACTAAAAGTGGTTCTTTGAGAAGATAAACAAAATTGACAAACCCTTAGCCAGACTCATCAAGAAAAAGAGGGAGAGGACGCAAATCAATAAAATTAGAAATGAAAAAGGAGAAATCACAACTGACACTGCAGAAACACAAAGGATTGTAAGAGACTACTACAAACAAGTACATGCCAATAAAACAGACAGCCACGAAGAAATGGACAAATTCTTGGAAAGCTACAATTTTCCAAGACTGAAACAGGAAGAATTAAAATATAAACAGACCTATCACAAGTAATGAAATTGAAACCATAATTTAAAATCTTCCAATAAACAAAAGTCCAAGACCAGATGGCTTCACAGGCAAATTCTACCAAACATTTAGAGAAGAGCTAACACCGATCCTTCTCAAACTCTTCCAAAAAATTGCAGAGGGAGAAACACTCCCAAATTCATTCTACGAAGCCACCATCACCCTGATACCAAAACCAGAAAAAGATATCACTAAAAAAGAAAATTATAGACCAATATTACTGATGAACATAGATGCAAAAATCCTGAACAAAATACTAGCAAACAGAATCCAACAGCACATTAAAAGGATCATACACCATGATCACCTGGGATTTATCCCAGGGATGCAAGGATTCTTCAGTATATGCAAATCAATCAATGTGATACACCACATTAACAAATTAAGGAATAAAAACCATATGATCATCTCAATAGATGCAGAAAAAGCTTTTGACAAAATTCAACACCTATTTATGATAAAAACTCTCCAGAAAGTGGGCATAAAACAAACCTACCTCAACATAACAAAGGCCATATATTACAAACCCACAGCGAACATCACACTCAATGGTGAAAAACTGAAAGCATTTCCAGTAGGATCAGGAACAAGACAAGGATGTCCACTCTCGCCACTCTTATTCAACATAGTTTTGGAAATCCTAGTCACAACAATCAGAGAAGAAAAAGAAATAAAGGAATACAAACTGGAAAAGAAGAAGTAAAACTGTCACTATTTGCCGATGACATGACACTATACATAGAAAATCCTAACGATGCCACCAGAAAACTACTAGAGCTAATCAATGAATTTGATAAGGTTGCATGATACAAAATTAATGCACAGAAATCTCTGGCATTCCTATACACCAACAATGAAAAATCAGAAAGAGAAATTAAGGAAACAGTCCCATTTACCACTGCAACAAAAAGAATAAAAATATCTAGGACTAAACCTGCCTAAGGAGGCGAAAGACTTGTACTCAGAAAACTATAAAACACTGATGAAAGAAATCAAAGATGACAAACAGATGGAGAAATATACCATGTTCTTGGATTGGAAGGATCAATATTGTGAAAATGACTATACTTCCCAAAGCAATCTACAGATTCAATGCAATCCCTATCAAACTACCAATGGCATTCTTCAAAGGATTAGAACAAAAAATCTTACAATTCATATGGAAACACAAAAGACCCCAAATAGCCAAAGCAATCTTGAGAAAGAAAAATGGAGTTGGAGGAATCAGGCTCCCTGACTTCAGACTATACGACAAAGATACAGTAATCCAGACAGTATGGTACTAGCACAAAAACAGAAAGATAGATCAATGGAACAGGATAGAAAGCCCAGAGGTAAACCCATGCACATATGGCCACCTTATCTTTGATAAAGGAGGCAAGAATATACCGTGGAGAGAAGACAGCCTCTTCAATAAGTGGTGCTGGGAAAACTGGACAGCTACATGTAAAAGAATGAAATTAGAACACTCCCTAACACCATACACAAAAATAAACTCCAAATGGATTAAAGACTTAAATGTGAGACCAGACACTATAAAACTTTTAGAGAAAAACATAGGAAAAACACTCTGTGACATAAACCACAGTAAGATCTTTTCTGACCCATCTCCTAGAGTAACAGAAATAGAAACAAAAATAAACAAATGGGACTTAATTAAACTTAAAAGCTTTTGCACAGCAAAGAAAACCATAAACAAGACAAGAAGACAACCCTCAGAATGGGAGAAAATATTTGTAAATGAAACAACAGACAAAGGATTAATCACCAAAATATAGAAACAGCTCATGGAGCTCAATATCAAAAAAAGAAACAACCCAGTTAAAAAATAGGCAGAAGACCTAAACAGACATTTCACCAAGGAAGACACACAGATGACCCAGAGGCACATGAAAAGATGCTCAACATCACTAATTATTAGAGAAATGCAAATCAGAACTGCAATGAGGTATCACCTCATGCTAGTCAGAATGGCCATTATCAAAAAAGCTAGAAACAATAAATGCTAGAAAGGGTATGGTGAAAAGGGAACCCTCCTACACTGTTTGTGGGAATGTAAATTGATACAACCACTATGGAAAACAGTACGGAGTTTCCTTAAAAAACTAAAAGTAGAACTACCATATGACCCAGCAATCCCATTGCTGGGCATATACTCTGAGAAAACCATAATTCAAAAAGAGACATGCACCACAATGTTTCATTGCAGCACTATTTACAATAGCCGGGACATGGAACCAACCTAGATGTCCATTGACAGATGAATGGATGAAGAAGATGTGGCACATATATACAATGGAATATTACTCATACATAAAAAGAAACAAAATTGAGTTATCTGTAGTGAGGTGGATGGACCTAGAGTCTGTCATACAGAGTGAAGTAAGGCAGAAGGAGAAAAACAAGCACCGTATACTAATGCATATGTATGGAATCTAAAAAAAAAAAAAAGGTACTGATGAACCTAGTTACAGGGCAGGAATAAAGAGGTACACGAGAGAATGGACTTGATGACATGGGATGGGAAGGCGACGCTGGGGCAAAGTGAGAGTAGCATCGATATATATATACTACCCAATGTAAAATAGTTGGCTGGTGGGAAGCAGTAGCATAGCACAGGGAGATAGCTCGCTGCTTTGCGATGACCTAGAGGGGTGGGATAGGGAGGACAGGAGGGAGGCTCAAGAGGGAGGGGATATGGGGACACGTGTATGCATATGGCTCATTCACTTTCCTGTGCATCAGAAACTAACACGGTACCGTGAAGCAACTATATTCCAATAAACATCTATTAAAAAAATTAAAAATAGGGGGCTTCCCTGGTGGCGCAGTGGTTGAGAGTCCGCCTGCCGATGCAGGGGACACAGGTTCGTGCCCTGCTCCTGGAAGATCCCACATGCCGCTGAGCCTGCGCGTCCGGAGCCTGTGCTCTGCAACGGGAGAGGCCACAACAGTGAGAGGCCTGCGTACTGCAAAAATAATAATAATAATAATAAAGTACATGAAAAAACCCTTAAAAAAATATGTGAGAGAAAAAATGGCAGACTGGAAAACTGAATTTATCATTTTTCCTTGATAATCAATCCTTTCTCTCGATACTAAAAAAAGAAATAAATGAAAGGGTATAAATACAGAAGGACAAAGCATGAGAGAAGAAATGACAGCAGATAACAGAGGTTCATGCAGTTTCAAGGCTGGAAAATGGGCAAGCTGGGAGCCAAGAGTCTGCAGAGAGAAGATGTCACAAAAACCCACCCGGAAACATCTGGAAGCAAGTCTCTTCTGGAAGGCACTTACTAGAAGAAGGGGTCCCTGCTGGTGACTCAGGCTCCTCGACATTGGCCAGTCCCCTCCTGACCACTGCCCCTGAATCCCACCAGCTGGAAGGCCCTGAGCACACAGGCAAGGTTTGCTGGTGCCTTGTTCTCAAGAGTGAACTTGGAGGGACTTCCCTGGTGGCTCAGTGGTTAAGAATCCGCCTGCCAATGCAGGGGACACGGGTTCGAGCTCTGGTCCAGGAAGATCCCACATGCCGCGGAGCAACTAAGCCCGTGCACCACAACTACTGAGCCCGCGAGCCACAACTACTGAAGCCTGTGTACCTAGAGCTGGTGCTCTGCAACAAGAGAAGCCACCGCAATGAGAAGCCCGCGCACCACGACAAAGTAGCCTCCGCTCGCCTCAACTAGAGAAAGCCCATGCACAGCAACAAAGACCCAACGCAGCCAAAAATAAATAAATTAAATTAATTAACTAAGAAAGAAAGAGTGAACCTGGAGAAAGACCACCAGGACTTGAGAAATGCCTCTCACATGACAGAAAGAAGCCGACCAACCTAACTGGAAAACAAATCAAAACACAAGTACCTGGGGAAAAAGTCAATGCTGGGTTAACTTAACCAGTCAATGTTGGTTAAGTTAACCCAGCAAATAAGAACAGGATGCAACAAAAAACAAATCAGAGAATAAGGACATGTTCTCACAGACTGAAAAAAAATCACAGTATGGTTAAAAAAGAAAAAAAAATCAAAGGATTGTAAGACAAAGTTAAGCTATTCCAAGGAAGCGAACAAAAGACAAGGCGTTTAAAGAAAGGAGAGAAAATTTGGGCATCTGTGAAGGAAAACAAATGGAGCAAAGAGAAAAGATGGCAGAAAGAAGAACTCACACAGGGGCTTCTGGAAATAAGAGGTGTGAGTCTCCAGACTGAACCGGAGAGCGAGGAAGGCGCATTCCAGCACAGCGGGAACACACAGGAAGTCCCGACCCTGTCTGGGGTGAGATTCTCGTAGTGGGTGGGAGGGAAAGACAATCCTTTCTGTGAAGTGAAATCTGAACAACAGCCAACTTCCCATTAACTGAAGGAAAACGCAGCAATGTCTTCAATAATCTGAAGGAAAAGTTTTCCGACTGGAATTCTATCCACAACTAAACAACCGTGGTTGAGGAGAGAGAACACGTATTTCGACACACACAAAAATAAATGAATAACGATCTCCCACAACCCTATGCTCCAAAGCCAGGAGAAATAAACCAGGGAAATGAAGACAGAATCCAGGGAGGATCTGACAGAGGGAGTTGGAGGGGATTCCAGCAGGCAGGTAGGTCCCAGGAAGACGGCTGTGCAGTCCACCTGCGAGAAACAGGCTCAGACTGGGAGGTGAGCAGAGGCGGCTCCAGAAGGGTCACCTGCAGGGGGTGTGTCGGCTCGGGGACCACCTGACATGCCCCGTGCGGCTCAGAAGGGCTTCGCAGGTGAGGGGTGACCAGGCAGGAGTCTGAGGCCAGCCAGGGCTGGGCTGCGAGGAGAGAGGCCTGACGCAGTGTGATACGACCAGGTTGTGTTTACCCAAAACCCACCAGGAAGATCAACCATTTAAAAGAAAACATCATACGGAAAGTCGGACAAACGACGGAACAAGAAACCCAAGAGCTGTGGCCCGGGGGCCCCACCTCTCAGAACACCGCACTGTCCACTGCACCCCCATGGATGGCCTACTGTTGCAGTGTCGCTGCTTTGTTTCAAGGTACTCTGACCCATTTACTTGTTTTCTGTGTTCCAGTTCATTCACTTCAACGTCTAGTTTGCTCTTGCTTTCCTTTTTCTACTCATCTAAAAAGTCAGTTAACTCTTCTAGTTGAATATTTAAGTAATTTATTTTCACTCTTTCTTGCTGTGTAGGGTTTACATTTACCTGTGAACACACACACAGTGACGTCCCAGACGTTTATCTCTTTCGTGTCCTCATTAGACTCCATCTGGATTTTCTAAGATTTGGGTTTGGGTCTCCTCTGACCCTCTGACTGCTTAAGCTGTATTTGTGAATGTTTTTGCATGTCTTCTAGGTGATTGGCTTTCCCCCCAACAACTTCTTGTTTTATTGCACTTGATCAGAGAATGGGTCTGAATTGTTTTGGTTTTCAGAATTTATAAGTTGTCTGTGGCCTAATAGTTGAGTTTTGAAAAGTGCTCTTAAGTAGGTTTTTTTTTTTTTCAGTTGGACATACAGCTTCCGGTCAGTCTTTGTCTTTTTAAAATCATGTTATTCAGATTCTATATATCTGTATTTGTTTTCCCTACTTAATCTATCATAGTCTCAAATGGATGAGTTAAAATCTCCTAATGTTATTGTGTTTCTCAGTGTATTTCCTGCAGTTATGCTTTCAGTAACATGATACTGTATCATAAAGTGCATTAAGACTTACATGTGTCTTAGTCTCATTATGGAATTTAACCTTTTCTATTGCAAAGACCTCCCAATTACAGATGAGGAAACTGAGGCTAAGCATAGTGTGGCCATTTGCCCCCTAGTTATAGTAAATGGCAGGTCTGCAAGTCCAACTCAGGCCAGTCTAAAACCTCAGACGTTAACACAGTGACTGACACACGCCACATACACCACACACACCACACATCTGTAGGAGAACAGATGTGAAGAGAAGAAAACAACCTGAAATAATTTCCATCATAATTCTTGAGTTGACAAAATAGTTCCAGGCAAACCACAAACAGAGGCTGAGCTGTGCTAGAAGGTTCCATGAAGAGCACCCAAACGCCTTAGACCTATCTGACCCCTCACTCCTGAGCAGCAGGTGCTCCTTTCCATTTGTGCTCTTTACGGCGTGACACTGGCGATTCGGGTCCTGCATCCCACCCGGAGCACTGGGGCGGGGGTCCTTACATTCTGACGGTAACTGGCTCTCTGTGTGAAGAATAATCATTGCTTCCTAAGTAAATTACCCTTGTATGTTTTATGGCACAGAGTTAGATCAAGTCTTCCGGAGTCTATGTTCTGCTCATTTAGAAAAAACAACATACCTAGTCCTGGACCCTGGCTTAAGTAGGTTTACATCTTGTAGTCCCAGTATTGTCATCTTTAAATATTTCTATGTAAACAAATACACCTACTTCTTTTTATTCACTATGTAAATTCATTCAAATAAAATGTAAATTGTGTGATAATTTTGTGCCAAAAGTCTTATTTTCATACAGATAAGAACTGATGCAATTTCTTTCAAATAATGGTTTATGCAGCTTCTACTAAACTCTAAACAGCTTTGAATATTATTTTTAACCCCTTGACTATTTACATGAAAACGAAAGTAATCCTGTCTGAAATTCATCTAAAAAGGATACCAAGGGGTCTGCCTGATCTCTGAAAGTGGTATGTTCTCTTCAAACGTCTTCAGCGACATCCTCATGTCACCGTTCTTGTCAGCTGTACAAAACAAGATGCTGACAACTTATTTTAAGAATATTGTTTACTTCCTTTCAAAACACCAAGCCTTCAACATCTGAGTGAGAAATTCTGACATGAAATGTGGAAACAACATTCACTCCTTGCAGGCACATCACTGCCTGGGAGAGTTTCATGGAAAAGCAGCTGAAACAGCCACCTTCCTAAAAGCAGCTTCCCGAAGGCTTTTTGGGAGCACAAGTCAATTGAGTTGTTTTGTATGAAACTGCAGGGGGGCTTCTTGTTCCACTTTTTCTTCATTTTTTAAGACACAAAAATATGTGCTTAAAAATCTTCTTTGCAGGTGAGGGATGACCAGGCAGGAGTCTGAGGCCAGCCAGGGCCGGGCTGCGAGGAGAGAGGCCTGACGTAGTGTGATACGACCAGGTTGTGTTTACCCAAAACCCACCAGGAAGATCAACCATTTAAAAGAAAACATCATACGGAAAGCCGGACAAACGACGGAACAAGAAACCCAAGAGCCGTGGCTCAGGTCGTGACTAGAGACTGTAAAAAGCATCTTATAGAATGCTGACTCTCTGGTAAAGGTACGCATCTGAGACAAGTTAAATAAAAACTTTCATTTTAGAATGTTTAATTTAAGTTCTTCAGGAAACTCAAGCTAGACATGATTATAATAATACATCTAGGATTCTGGGAGAATGCAGCAACACTTTAGAATTCTCATCTCTTGATCTGACATATAAGAAGCAAAATGTGTAATAATAACTTCGGGCGTGTTACAGCAAATTTCTAGCACGTGTAAGAGTGTGTGTGCGTCTGTGTGTGCGTGTGTGTGTGTGTGAGGCATGCTCAACAGATACCACCAAGACATGCACTAAAGAATAATCTTCTTCATCTTTTACAGCTATGTAAGATTTGGACTACAACAACATGAAAACAAAACCCACAGATTATGAATGATATAAAAATTTTTTTACCCAGTTAACTACAAGAGGATTTACATAAATTCTTAAGTTATACACAGAGTCACATAAGTAAACTGACTAACCTAGGAAATGACATTCAGAATGTCATGACCTAGAGTGAATTAAAAACAGATTTGGGCTTCCCTGGTGGTGCAGTGGTCGGGAATCCGTCTGCCAATGCAGGGGACATGGGTTCGAGCCCTGGTCTGGGAAGATCCCACATGCTGCAGAGTAACTGAGCCCATGAGCCACAACTACTGAGTCTGCATACCACAACTACTGAAGCCTGCGTGCCTGGAGCCTGTGCTCCGCAACAAGAGAAGCCACCGCAATGAGAAGCCCACACACCACAATGAAGAGTGAAACCCGCTCGCCGCAACCAGAGAGGGCCCGCATGCAGCAACCAAGACCCAACACAGCCAAAAATAAATAAAATAAATAAATTTATAAAACAAAACAAATTTAGTTGTTAAAAAGAAATCAGTGTATTAACTGAAAATGGAATCAGTCAGTCAATGAGTAACGAGCGCCTCAAAGCTAAAATTGCCAAAGACAGACCGTCACTGAAAGTGATTAAAGCAGGAGACAGAAACGCCCGGTACCTGCGGGAACCGACCTTCCATCACCCGCGACCCCACCCTCCTACACTGCCTTGCGGTCACCACTCCTCCAACAAGAAGTTGCTCCCCCTTCCTTGAGCACAACATAATGTTCAATGTAAGAAAAGCTTTTCACAGGTAAGTCAGAATTTATTTACCTGATGGTCTAAATGCTTTATAAATTCTATATAAAAATGTAAGTCCAAGGAAAACTCAGTTCTCTAATTTTTGTCTTTTTCCATTCTAGAGAGAAGCCAAGTACAGGTGCTCATCGCTTTTTATTTTTCTTTTCTGAGACAATGGAATCACTAAGGTGATTCCATTTTGAAGATGTTCCTTTTTCTTACAGGAGCCCTGCTCCAGCATAACAAGGTCTAGGCCAGCAGAAGAGCTGCAGCCCAGTCACCCGCCGTCACCAGGGGCTGCCCTGTGGATGTGAGGTCTGGATACAAAACATATCCTGCCTCATAGTTCCCTAAAAATGTTCCATCCTTCAACAAAAAACCACAAATAACAAATTCTGGCGAGGATGTGGGGAAAAGGGAACCCTCATGCACTGCTGGTGGGAATGTAAACTGGTGCAGCCACTGTGGAGAACAGTATGGAGGTTCCTCAAAAACTAAAACTAGAGCTACCATATGACCCAGCAATTCCACTCCTAGGTATCTATGCCCCCAAAACGAAAACACTAATTCAAAAAGATACGTGCATCTCACACCAGTCAGAATGGCCATCATCAAAAAATCTACAAACAACAAATGCTGGAGAGGGTGTGGAGAAAAGGGAACCCTCTTGCACTGTTGGTGGGAATGTAAATTGATACACCCATTATGGAGAACAGTATGGAGGTTCCTTAAAAAACTAAAAATAGAACTACCATACGACCCAGCAATCCCACTACTGGGCATATACCCTGAGAAAACCATAATTCAAAAAGAGTCATGTACCAAATGTTCATTGCAGCTCTATTTACCATAGCCAGGACATGGAAGCAACCTAAGTGTCCATCAACAGATGAATGGATAAAGAAGATGTGGCACATATATACAATGGAATATTACTCAGCCATAAAAAGAAACAAAATTGAGTTATTTGCAGTGAGGTGGATGGACCTAGAGTCTGTCATACAGAGCGAAGTAAGTCAGAAAGAGAAAAACAAATACCATATGCTAATACATATATATGGAATCTAAAAAAAAAAAATGGTCATGAAGAACCTAGGGGCAAGATGGGAATAAAGACACAGACCTACTAGAGAATGGACTTGAGGATATGGGGAGAGGGAAGGGTAAGCTGGGACAAAGTGAGAGAGTGGCATGGACATATATGCACTACCAAATGTAAAATAGCTAGCTAGTGGGAAGCAGCCACATAGCACAGGGAGATCAGCTTGGTGCTTTGTGACCACCTAGAGGGGTGGGATAGGGAGGGTGGGAGGGAGGGAGACTCAAGAGGGAAGAGATATGGGGACATATGTATATGTATAACTGATTCACCTTGTTACAAAGCAGAAACTAACACACCATTGTAAAGCAATTATAATCCAATAAAGATGTTTTAAAAAAAGAAAAAAAGATATGTGCAGCTCAATGTTCATATCAGCACTATTCACAATAGCCAAGACATGGAAACAACCTAAGTGTCCATCAACAGATGAATGGATAAAGAAGATGTGGTATATTATATATATATATATATATATATAGGAATATATACATATATAATTGTATATATAATTACATGGAATATATATAATGAAATTTTGCCATTTGCAGCAACATGGATGGACTTGGAGGGCATTATGCTAAATGAAGTAAGTCAGAGAAAGACAAATGTTGTATGATATCACTTATATGTGGAATCTAAAAATTAAAACTAGTGAATATAACAAAAAAGAAAACAGACTCACAGATATAGAGAACTAGTGGTTACCACTGGGCAGAAGGAAGTGGGGAGGGGCAAGATAGGGTTAGGGGATTAAGATGTACAAACTACGTATAAAATAAATAAGCTACAAGGATAAACTGCACAACACAGGGAATATAGCTAATATTTACAATAACTATAAATGGAATATAATCTTTAAAATTGGGAATCACTATGTTGTACACCTGCAATATATAATACTGCATACCAACTATATGTTAATTAAAAAAGTAAAAAAATTTTTTAAAAGTCCCATTCTTCTATCACATGTTCAGTTATCTCATTTTTTTCTAAGCTTCATAGAATGCCTTTTTTAACAAACACTTCTTTATTTTTACATTTTTCTGGTTTCTTCCAAAGTTCTGATGCCAACCCGGCAAAGGCTACTTGCTGGAGAGAACCACGTCAGATATTCTCACATTATTCATAATTAGATACTATAACTAAGAACAGCAATCAGACCCACTTGGGCCATACTGGATGAGAAAGTTCAGGGAAGCTGCTGAAACACAGTGGAGTGTGCCCACTGTGATCTGATCCATGTTTTCAGAATCCAAGTAGGGGAAGGTGAATAACCTACACATAAGAATCGCGGTCGGGGGGGAGGGGGGCAAGTCAGCTGGGGTGAGTGAGCTCCTCGGCGGTCCCAGGAGCGGCCCAGGTGATGTCTGTGACCCCAGCCCTGGTGCCACAGGCGGGCAACTGCAGAGGACAATAAGGGACAGACCGACCACCACGTACTGGCCGGCTCACTCTGAGGATAATGATTCAAGCTTTGAAGGAGGCACTAGGATGTCCAGTTATCCATCCAGAAGTACCTGGCACTCAGAAATCCACCGTGAGGAGGCAGAACCTGGTACGCTCTCTCAGGGCTGTCCAGAGGAACTTTCTGGGCCGTCCAATGCGGCAGCCACAAGCCACAGGCGGCTCCTGAGCAACTGAGATGTGGCTACTGCGACTGAGAAACTGAAATTTTCATTATTTTTTATTGTAATTAATTTCCATGTAAACAGACCCATATGACTAGAACTACCATGTTGGACTTTGCAGCTCTAGGTTTTTAAAAACTAACATAAACACACAAGAAAAGCCTGAAGAAGATTATTCACAGCCACACACCCCTAGTAATGTCTGTAAAGTGGTTCTATCGACAGGGTCCTCACCTCACACAGACCCCGACCCGATGATGGGATGGCTCTTTCCCCCACCTGCTCCCCCGTGTCCTTTTCTCTCTTCCTCCCTTCCCTCGTACAGAACTCCAGCTTCACCACCAGGGCCTCTCTTATAACCTGCGAGTCCTGCACTTGTCCAAGTAACCAAGGTGTCTACATGTCTTCAATTTCTTTCTTTTTTATGGTTGCTATATTATAATCTTTTAAGTGTTAGCGTTTTCTTTTAATTTTCAACTTTTTATTGATGTATAATATATTCATAAAGAAAAGTACAAGTATTATTAGTGTACTTAAGCTCAATGAATTTTCACAAGTTGAATACATCCCTGGTTATCAGCACCAGATCAAGAAACAATATTACCAACACCTTGGAAGCCCCCTTTTTGAGCGGAGAACTCAAGAAATGCTGCACCACCAAGGTTCTTAATGATACAAGTGTTGTGTGGAAAAACATGGGCATCCAGGAGGCCAAGTCAAACGGAGATTCACGAGGGTCTGATTTTGAATGCAAAGAAGCTTATGTAATACACTAACCAATCTGTGTCACTTTTTCAAACATGTGCAAGAGTAGGTATTTGATTTTTAAATATCTGTGACAAAAGACTTAGAACTCTTTCAAGTAAGTGTATTATATTTACACATATAACATATTTATGTACATCAGCATTACTTCTTATAGTAACACTTGCTTTGATTCATTTAGAGCTGTTTGAAGCACTGGTTTCCAGACCTGCAAGCACCTGACGCAGCGACGACTTCTCTGTGGATCTCTTTTATCCAAACAAACATTTCCTTGTTTCACATATATGATTTATCCTTTTCTCTTCATAGTTATCTATGTGTTTGTTTTATCTGTTCGTGTATTTGGACAAATCTGATGTCAATTCTGTTCAGCTTTAATTTACATATTCTGTAACTAGATCACCAATATGAATAATTTATCTATACGTTACTTTACCACTTGATGGTGACAGAAAAAGCAGCGAGGACTTCAACACTTATTTGTACTTATTTTTCATTATGAGCACTATCCTCCCCATACTATTATCACATATTTAAAACACAGGCATATTCTGCAACATAACTTCACGCTATTTTTTATCCTATAACAGAATTATCTCCTCCCCAAATAAATAAAAGATAGAGAAAAAGAAACAGAGGCAAGGTGAGAGCCAGGGGCGAAGCGGCAGGAGGTTCTGGACTTTCTTAAGAAGGTGGCGAGACGGGCAGCTGTTGTGGGGAGGATTCAGGAGCACGAGGGACGAAGGGTGGGGCACGTGTGCACCTGCTGAGACAAGTGTCAGAGGGCAGAGGCCCTGGGAAGCCTGGTGGTCTGGGCCGGGCCTCAGGAGGCCAAAAGGCCCAGAGGAAGGCGGGCTGGGCAAACACGGGAAATGTTGAAGAGGGGCCTCGGGACAGCGATGGGGGAGTATGATGGGGAGGTGTCTGGCTCCCAGAGGGTCATTACAATGCTTCCTACAGCTGCTAATCTGCATCATGTTTCAGTTCATCCCTGAAATAATTTAAATAAGAAAAAATTTTACCTGTGATGTCCTGAATACCGTGGACCACGGATATGGCCTATCCCTCGGCACCCTGGAGTGGGACAAACAGCTTGACCTGGAAGGATTTTCACATCATTTGCCCCTTCAGGAAGTAAAAGAACATACCTTGAAAACACCCTCAGCAAAGAAGAACTGGAAAGACTAAAATATGCAAATGATATTCATCAAGACTTTTCAAATTAAAAACAAACCGTCACCGGAAACACTTATTGGGTACTTGTGATGTTTTATAAAACGATTTAGCAGAAAATATCAGTGCTGTAATGGATAATATAAACAGCAACTAACATCAGAGGCTGAGCAAAATGAATAGGCATTGAAGAAATTTAAGTGAAAAAAAAAACCCAGAAGAACATGACCTGTCTTCAACAGAATAACACTGGCAAAGGCAACACAGCCATGAGCTGAGCAGGTGAGCGGGTGAGGTCTGGTTTGTGGCTCCCCATGAAACTCCCACTCAGCCACAGCAAGGCTCCCCCAAAGGGTGGACAGAAACTGAACCAGCAAATGGGGCGCAGAGAAGACAGTGACATGGCCCTCCCTGTGCCACTCAAGTGTGTCCCAGCAGCTGAAGAGCCAACTGCCTGACCATTCTGTACTGGGCTGTGCTGTGCTACATACACTATATGATACCATTCTATACAGACCATATCATACTGTCCTGTACCATACTGTATATATATAGCATACTCTACTATACTGCACTATACTATACTGTAATACACTATCCTAAACTATACACACTACACTTCATACGCTACACCGTACAATACTATATATACTATATTATACTATATATACTATACTATTCTATACTTTACTGTCAATATATATGCAATATTATAGTATACGACATATACTACACTAAACAATACATAATGAATCCAGGCCAGAGATGAATTCCATCAAGCCCAAGAGGCAATGTAAAGAGTATCAGGATTGAAACCCCCTTGCTCTGTTCTGTGATTTTTCTCAGTCTGGTTTCCCCTTCCCTCTCCTCCCCTCCCCCCTACACACACACACACACACACACACACACACACACACACACACTCTCTCTCTCTCTCTCTCTCTCTCTCTCTCTCTCTCTCTCTGGCTCCTGGAATGTGCTACCCCCTCCTGTCATGCTGCTCTGGGCCTCGTTTGATGAAGATCCCACACCTTCCCCCTCCCTCCCCAGCTCTCAGATTTCTGTCTCCTGTTCAAGCTCCTGGGTCCTTGTCCTCATCTCAATACTTTCTCCGACTCCCAGCTCTGATTTAACTTGCCTGTGGGGTGAAGACATTGCACCCTGCAGCTTCTTCAGGAGGAGACGTGCATTTTCTCACACTCCACGTGCCCCGGGACTGGCAGAGAGAATAGTGCCCTCTTTTCCCGGCACCCGTCCTCGACTGTGCTTCCTCCCTGCTCCTCGAAGACTCCTGATGCAACAGGCCCCAACACCGCTGGCCTCTCGTGGCCCACCCCCCAGCCCCCAGCCCCCACCGCTCAGCAAGACCTCGGCCCGGCTCCCCGGGTGCCGCTCCGTCCCTGCTCCACCGTCGCCCGAGGCGGCCCCAGCACCCGCCCTCCCGGTTGTCCTACCCCATCTGCTGCCCTCACAGATCATTAACCGGCTCATCCTCATGGGCCACGTCCCCAAACCCGGCTGGGCCGCACACGCAGAGAAAACCCTCCGGATCTCGTCGCCACCCAGCACGGCACCGCTTCCCAAATCGTCTCGCAGTCAGGCTGCTTTTACTCCGGTAACCCCGCTGCTGAGGCTCTTTCCAACATCACGGGGACCTCCAGGCCACTGATCTCCCTTCCTTCCCACCATCAGTCCCCTCGCATCACGACTCCCTTCCCTTGTCTGAGTCTATCCACCAGTATTCGACCTTCTGTTGCACGTGACATAAACTCTCTTGCCTCTCTGACCTTTTATCACATCTGGTTGTGAAAAAAAAAAGCCAGCCATGAATCAGTTGTGTTATCCTGCTGCTCTGTGTTCTTCATAACTAACTCTTCTGGGAAAAATTACACAGCAGTGTGGATTAGGTGTGATCAAAACGTCTGTCTTCAGTATCACCTGAGCCCTCCAGGCTCTCCCAAACCTCCCACTGACCTCCCTGCTCCGGGACTCAGTTGCTGACTCTCCTGCTGCTTCACCGAGAAAACAGGAGCCTGCTCACCCGTGGGCCTTCCTCCCCCCCTTCCCTCCCATCACAGTGCAGGGAGCAGTCTGCCCTCCCCCGAGCGAACCCTCAGCGTTTAGGTTAGGATCTCATCTTCCTCCCACTCTTCAGGAGCTTTGGGCTATCAAATATTCTAATTGCCCCTTGACTACTGATCCCTTTCTACCAACACTTAAACACACTCCAGTTTCCCCCGTGGAGCCACATCCCCTTTGGCTGCTGTTCCCTCTTCTCCTGTTCACAGCCAGACTTCTCAGGAGGTTCTCTCTACTTGCTCACATCCCATTTCTTGAACCACATCAGCCTGTCTTCTGAGGTCACCCGTGACCTCTCAGCATTAGGCCCAACACACGCTGCTGAGAGCACACCACACTCAGTGCCTTGGCGCTAGGCTGACCACAGCTGGCTACCGCCTTCTTGAACTGTTACTGTCCACTGGCTCTGGTGACATCACACTCTCGCCATCAGCATGTGGGCATTCTCTTCTTTGCCAGCTTTTCATCCTCTGGTGAAATTTAAAATGGCAGAGAACCCCAAGGTTTGTTCCTGGGCCATCCATTTCTTCGTTCACCAAATATATGCTATAGATGCTCAGAGGCTACAGCCCAGACACTCTGTTCGTTCTAGACCAATGCATCCAACTCTTCACCCAACATCTCTGTTGGGAATCTCTTAAAGGCATTTCAAATTCAACATGTTCAAAACTGAAGTCACCGCCTGGTCCCCAAACTTCTTTTCCTCTAGAGCCATTCGTCTCAATAAACTGCATTAATTCTTGACATCTTTCCTGCCCTCATTTCACTCCACCCAACTTCCGGCCAATTCTCAATCTCTTAGGTATTTCCACCTGCCAACTTATTCCCATCACTACTGGGTGCCCTGACCCAAGCCATCATTGCCTCCCCCTTTAACGACCTCAGCACCATCCTTCATTCAGTCCAAGTCCCCATCTTGCAACCAGAGTGACATCTTCAAAACACAAATCTCACTGCATCACTTCCCTCTTAGCTTCTTTCAATGGCTTCTCATGGCTCTTGGGATTAAGTCCCAAATCCTTAGCCTGGCCTACCTGATCCCAACTCCTATCTACTTCTCTAGATGCGTCTTACTTGATCTTTCCCCTTACTCAATATTCTGCATCTATACTGGCCTTTTCCTGTCCCTTGAACCCACCAGGTTCTTTCACAGCTGAGAGCACTTGCATGCTGGAATGACCTTCCTACCTCTCAGCCTGGAAAACTCCTACTCATCTTTCAGGTCACAGCTTACATTTCACTTCCTCAGGCTAACTTCCAAGAGTAGGTTAGGTTCCCTTTTTTAATAGCACTTACCTCTACTACAAATTAAATGATGTATTTGTTTAGTGTCTCTCTCGCTCTCTCTCATATTAGAATCGTGAGCTGCGAGCCTGGGTGTACTGCACCATTGTGTCGGCACTGCCTAGTATGTCACATAGTCACTGCTCAGGACATGCTCACTGAATGACTCGATGAGCCTTCCATACCTCTTCCCTCAAGATGCTCAGAGTCTAGAAGAGAGGCTGACATAGAAACCAGAAATTGGCATTACAGTACGATTCTGTTGCAGAAAAGTACTGACCAAGGCTGGGTCCCAGTGTATGATGCTGTTAGAACAAATATTTGCACCTCAAATAGATTTTTGTTAAATTTACTGAACAATAGGAAAGTATGCCTTAGACACTTATTACACCCTCACAACTCTGTGAAACACCTTGAGGGATAAGCAGAAATAAGAGCTGCCCTACCCCAAGGTAGCTTTCAGAAAGAGCTTGGAAAAAGAAAACAATTATTAAACAAATGAATGTTTAAAACTTGTAAACAAGCCCCTAATCAAGAAGTATTGTGTCAAACAGTAAAAAAAAAAAAAAAAAAAAATCTATGAGAAAAGAAAGAAACACAGGGTATAAAGAGACTTTTCTCCAAACCGTGCCTCACAACACGCTCCCAAGGCCACCAGCACAAAGGCCTAGAACCTAAACCCACAGACAGGCCAACAAGCCAGTGCCCACCTGCCAGCCCAGATGCAGCTCTGTGCAGACAACGTTTCAGCAGCCTCCCAATGAAGGCTACTGAGTATTTCAGGACTATTTTAATGCACTTGATTCAATCAAGGCTTGAAGTGATATTTTATCAATTTCATCAAATATTTATCAATGCATATTTATCTCCAGATCCCTGATGGGTGTCGTAATTCTCTCCTTGTAGGATCTGTAAGGAGAGGCGTGACCCCGACTATCGGAGAAGAGTTATTTCATTAAGAACCACAGCAAGGACATACAAAGAAGAAGTCAAGGAGAACATGCAATGAAAATGCACAGAACCTAACAGTTTTCTTGGTAATTTTGTATGATGCAGTTTAATGGGTTGACTCGATGGTGAATTAGACAGAGAACCATCTGTTGGGAAAAAGAAACCGGTAAATTCTGTAATAGTTCATGTTATTGCCTCTAGGAAAAAAGGGAACCTATGATAAAATTAATGCTTTTCCCCAGAAAGTAACTGCATTTTTGCCAAGAATATCTTACTTGTAACTTGGCTATTTGGAGAATTAGGTCTCAAGAAAAAATGTTCTCAGCTCGAAATCCCTTCCTTAGAGAGAGCATCGCTGACCGTATCACCCTTTCTTGCCTTCTTTTTACCACTTTGCCTGAAATGCCCTCCCTAGTCTATCTGCTCATCGCCTGGCAGGTGAGTCCGGGGCAGAAGGACATCCGCCTCATCTAGCTTGTTAACCGCTGCACCCCACCTGCCGCAGTAGGGACGGCACGCAGGAGACGCTGAATAAGAGTGTGGTTTGTGAACGAATGAATAACTACAAAGACAGCAACAGTGACCACCTCTAAGCGCTGTTTTGGTACATCCTGACCACAGTGCTGTGAGATAATCACATATTATTCTCATTTCAGAGCTTAGATTGTCTAAAATCAATCTTCAGTCTGCTAACTACTGCGAGCTACTCGCTAAAACCAGCAGCATCAATAGCTCCTCATTTATTCCAAGTCTTCTACGAAAATTTTACTCAGGCAGGAGTACATCTGATGGTAGACCTGTTGCTGCAAGGGAAAAAAGAAATGGAAAATACCCCTGTGAACTGGAAATTACCTGAGTAACGAACAATGTTTGTACTAACGCAAGACCACAACAAAGCATCCTCACGGACCCCCATTCTCACAGAGTTCCTCTGTTACCACAGCTGCCAGGGCAGACGCTGCAGGTGCCCACCCAACACCCGTTCCCCGAGCCCTCCTTGATAAGGAGCCCTGACTCAGCTCAGGGCAGCAGCGTGCCCACACCTGGCTGACACGGCCGCCTTTCCCAGCCTCTTTCACACCCGCAAGTGGCAGTACAGTCTAAGGGGAGGGCAATGCTGGATGTTCATAAATACTTTTTTTGCCTACTTTTAGGTGATGCTATGCTGCTTTGCCCGTTTCCCCCTTCCTCAATCTTCACAGAACGTAGATATAAGGGCTCATGAGGTGACAAGCACAAGGACAGAAGCAAACGTGTTGAAGAGGGCAGAGAATGAAGGATGACGGAGCCTGGACCCAGGACCTGCCAGCGTGGGCCTAGCACATCAGTGTCTGTCATGTAGGAAAAACAACCCTCTCTTTGATGAAGGTATTGTGAACAGATTTTTATGTTACTTGCGGCTGAAGAAGCCCTACAATAAAACAGCAATTGCATTTTGTTTTTCCTTTTGTGAAATCAAGGAATTGCTCTAAAACAAAAACTAGGGTTGCATGTGAGTGGTAGACCTGTTGTGATGTAAAGATGATGTAAGGGGTCAAAGGCAAAATCAAGAAATACAAGAGGCTGTTCTCGTCTCTAGAAAATGAGAAAGGGAGCGGTCCTTATTTCAAAATGGCCTGAACTGGCAACTGGGAGCGATGTGGATGAGAAGGGTCCTCATCCCAGCCAGGATGGGGTAGAAGCTGAAATCATCTCCCTCCTTCTGAGCAGAAAGCAGTTTCCTCTCCCAACTGTTATTTGGTACAGAGATGACCCAGAGCAGAATGACAACACTGACACTGACTGAAGCAAATTAAGATGATCTATTCACTTAAACATATAAGTGAGCCCCAGATTGATGCCGGCCAGCACTGCAAGTAAGGATCGAGCAGCAACATTCTTAGCCTTATTTCAACCCTCATTACCCGCTGCTGGAAAGGATGCAGTTCAACCCCAGTCACTTAGCAAGCGTTTTATGGAGAAATGACATTAGCACCCGGTGGTAATAGCCACTAGAGTGGATACAGAAAAGGAAAACAGATTCAAATGTCACTGATAACAGACAAGAAAGATACATTATTTCTTCTTAATTTTAAAATAAAAACAACCACTGAGGATTATTCATTCATTTAAAGAGATACCAAGTGCCTGTTATGTGTACCCTGGATGCTAGAGATACGGTGAACTAAATAGAAGACCTGCCCGCTTTGAGCTCACCTTCTGGTGCCAGAGACAGAGTAAACTACAAATAGAAACAGTGTAGGGCTTCCCTGGTGGCGCAGTGGTTGAGAGTCCGCCTGCCGATGCAGGAGACACGGGTTCGTGCCCCGGTCCGGGAAGATCCCACATGCCGCAGAGCGGCTGGGCCCGTGAGCCATGGCCACTGAGCCTGCACGTCAGGAGCCTGTGCTCTGCAACGGGAGGGGCCACAACAGTGAGAGGCCCGTGTACAGCAAAAAAAAAAAAAAAAAAAGAAAAGAAACAGTGTAACATCAGTGACGGTGCGAGGGAGGAAGAGAAAGTGACCGGGTGGCAGTGGGGACCCTGGTTCAAGGCAGAGTCATCAAGGAAGAGGTCCTGATGTTCGGACAGGATCCTGTGTGCAGTGAAGGCACGAGCCGTCCTGGGACAACAGCAGGAAGGCCAGCGTGGCCGGAGCCGCATGGACAATGGAAAGGGCGCAAGAGCGAGGTGGCGAGGGCCACGGTGAGGCCTCCGCTGGACGCCGGGCTTGACAGGGCACGTCTGAAGGACCGAGTGGGGAGTGAGTCACTGAGGACTGAACTTACTGCAGCCTGTTCTTTGAGCAGTGCTTACTTCTTCTACGCAGAGCTCAGGAAGGGCTACAGGCTGGCTCTATGCTGTGGTTGAGGCATCCGTGCCTGGCATTAAAGCCGTGACCAGGATCAGAGAGATTCTTAACTGCTGGTAGTTAAGGGATGTCTGGAACCTTGAGGTGGGAGCCAGTGATCTGCGATGTTCTGAGCTCCGGTTTCTACCCACGTGGCCCGATCCCCAAATGAACATGACTCACAGGATGCCACCCCTAGGCACCTGCATGCAGGGGAGATGCTAGATGGATACAGAGCAGGTTAAAACTGCATTTCCCTCATGCGAGCTACACTGAGAGGTGGGGAGCAACGTGGAGAAAAGTTATTTCAACCACATCCTTCCCTGAGATGCCATAGTGAGTTTGTGTCCGTGGAGCGGAGGAGAGGCCTGAGGACTGAGCTCTGGGCGACAAAACAGGTAGAGACTAAAAGGAAGGAGGAGGGAGGAGGCCGGGAAGCCATGCGCCCGGGGCCAAGGCACGAAGGCTGTGATGCCTGGGGCTTGCAGTGGACAGACACCAACAAGCCAGACTGACCTTCAAGGGAGAAGGGAGAGAAGAAAGGGGGAAACAATGGCACAAACTACTTTTTTGAGGAGTTTTAGTAGAAAAGGTGATATGAAAGTGGGTTGTGGTCAAGAAGGTGTTTTCCTTACTGTTTCTCTTTGAGTGATGATGGGAATGTTTCCGTAGAAGGAACCTGACAATGTAGAAGGAGAGGGTGTAGTTGTGGGGAAAGGTCCTTGAGTCACGGCCAGCGAGGCCCGAGCATGGCCGGCCTCCAGGGAAGGAAGGCAGCGTGTGGGGACGGGAGGACCAGCTTCTCCACTGAGAGCTTTTGTTTTCTCAGTCAAATAGGCAGTGAGATCATCAGCTGAGATTAAGGGCAAGGAGAGCAACAGGATTAAATCTAGGACTAAACATTTAAAAATAAAGCAAACTGGAAATATGCACATGTTTTCACTCCAAGTAATTAAGCTTCCGCTATCTTTATTTTGGATTGGAAACTTTTAGGCTAGTATCCTGTTTTGTTTTGTTTTTTCCCGCCCCACCCCCCAGGAAATTTATATCATAGTTTGCTAAAAAGATTTAATGAAATAATTACCCCAAATGTTGGAGGATGCAAATAATAAGCATATCATTCCAACTGAAATTATAGGTTAATCATACCTATTCTCGATCTCCTGATGAAATTAGGGACAATAAACACCTGTTGTGCTATAATAATGAGTTCCTCAAAAAGAAGAAGAAAATAATGTAACCAAGCACCATGGCTGCCTGTACTAGGTTTCAGGCTGTCAGATTTCATGATATATAAATGAAATAGAACAATAATTTTCTGAAATGGGAATGCAGTAAAATAATGTTTTAAAAGGATTCTAAAAATGTAAATATCAGCTGATCTAAAAAACCTTTAAAGTATAACAAGGGCAGTAATAGTAGAAGAGGGTGAACTAACCACCTACCTAAGGCAGGAAAACATTTAGAAGGAGGAAGAGTTGGGAAAGACCAGTGGACTTAACAGTAATCACACTGGTTCCACCTCACAGAGTGCCCTGGGGTAAGAAGAGACAGCAGCGTGGACAGAGCAGACCCGAGAGAGCTTCTGAGCAGCCACGGTGAAAAGTGAAACATGTCACATGGGGGCTTTGCTCCATATTTAAAAGGAGACAGCAGAGTAGCTGGCAAAGATTTTCTTAGCAAAATATAATAAAATGCACTCATCACATGTAGAGTTTTAAATGAGAGACCGAATGGCACAGTGTGCAGCTGGTAAACTACACAAGGATCCTGGGCAGGGAAGGTCTCCTGTCTACGTGCGGGCACAGGACCAGGGAGACCAGGGTTTTGCTGGAAAATGGGGCGATTTGGCCCAAGGGACCAGATGAAAGCACCGTAGACCTGGCCGTGCACTGGCCTGAGCCACCGTGAGGAGGATACAAGGCTGGGAGGAAGTGTGAGTGGTGGTACGTGACATATGGCTGTAATGACATTAAGGACAGAGGGAGAAATACACGTTTGAGCCCATACACCTCTCCTTCAAACATTCTAAAGTAAAGAATTTGTACCATCCATTTAAAAACACAAGACTAGGCTCTTTTTTTTCATTACTGAATAGCACAGGCCTTCATAAAATGCCAACCTGCCTTGTAACCCGTTTTTAACCTTTCAAAAACTCAGGAAAGTGACCTCCTTGATTTATGGAAGGGGAAACTGGGAGGGGTCCACAGAGATCACACAGAAGCACAGAATTTTAGGAGCAGAAGAGTCGTGAGACACAGGCACACAGAGAAATTGGTTTACACGTAACTGAAGTAAATTGAATGAAACCTACTTCTTTCAATAACTGATAACTGTACTGTGAGGAACTGAAGGGTAATACAGCATCGGAAAGCATCCAGTACAAATACTGTTTCACTAGACGGTCCTATTTCATTTTTTTCATTATTTTTAAGAAAGAAATCAAAGCAGATGCACTTGTCTTCTAAACCTTAACTTTTACACAAATTCTCTCTCAAAGATAATATAAAAAACCAAGACTACTTTCTTACTTTCTGAAACTCCTAATTTAGCTGATCTTTTATATGAAAACCGCTTTTATTTTTAAATGACAAAAGTGGTGCTTGGTTTATGTAAATGGATTACTCCCACCTAATCTAAGTGAAAATGCTGCAATCCACCCCCTCCTCTCCTCTGATTCTCCTGCATTCTCTCTCCCACTCTCGATTTCATTTCTTGGTTTCTACTTCTCTCTCTTCCCCCCCGCTCCCCCAACTGTGCCTTGTGCAACAAGATACTAAATAAACAGAAGCCACAAGGCTGTCCTTATTCCCAGGATTTTCCTTATTCATATGAAGGGAGATAACGGACAGGTCTAAAACTGTAAGTAAACCACGGTTGCTTATGACTTGTTTTTGAGGTTTCCCAATCCTTGAACTAATTGTCCCCCCTTTTACTAAAAGAGGAAATTAGTTAATAAGTTCCATTTTCACTGAAAGTGTCACACATGATTTGCTGACTAAAAAATCAAACTGATTAGTTGCTGACAGAAACGTCATCTGTTCTCGTAACCAAACATGTATAAATATAAAAGTTATTTAGAAGAATTAAACACACCCTATAACTCAAGACTCCAAAGTGGGGTAATTAGAACACCATCCCAATAACCTGCAGATTACACCTAAAGCAGGTACCACGGCACCCACAGTCCCTCCTCAAACTGGCCTTGACCTCGTGTGCCCACACTAAGAACTTTCCTCACCACGGAGCTTTTGGACATTCTTAATGGAAAATGCTCGGAGTCGCTTGAGAAACACTTTTAAATACTTATTAATAATTACGTTTCTCCCCATGGTTCCTACTCTAATCCTAAATTGACAGTTAATGAAGTTCCCACGTCGAATGACTTGAGAACAGTGTTGTCAGAACTGCCACGTTTCTAAGGGGAAGGAAGCCTCCCTCCTCCGTCGTGTCTGTAACAGATGCTCCGATGAAACGGGAGGAGCTGCTCACCTTCCCCCCCTGCCCCCCGCCCCCGAGACCCAAGCCCAGATCACAGTGACTCTGAATCAGGCTGGATTTCAGGCCTGAGAGACAACAGCCCTTCCTGGGTGTGTCAGAGCTGCCCCGGGGAGGGGAGCTCCATGGAGGTGACACCATCGGCCGGGCCTCCACGTGCTGCCGGACGGAAAGAGCAAATAACAGACACAAAGGCCTCCGTTCCGAGAAGGCGCCCGTCGCAGGCTCTGACCACCCCGAGCCTGACTTGCCTCTGGCTGGGCGAGCGTCCCCGGAGCACGGACCCTCACTGCCCTGTCGGTCCGGTCGGAACACCTGGTCAGAGACCATGGACACGGCAGGATCCCAAGAGCCTGGGAGTCCACCAGAGGACAGAGGCAGGGGCACAAAGATGTTCAAATATAGAAATCTCCAGGTCCCACAAAATCAGAATTCCAGAGGCAAGCTTCTGAATCTTATTGCTTAAGTGTTCCCCATCCAGGCTGGGAACCACTGCCCGAGTCCATCTGGTTATTTTTGCAAGGAAGGAAATAAAGGGTTAGAAGTTTAAATAATTAGTGCTAGACCATAACTCGTATTTTGGCGGTTCGGACAAGAATTTAAGGCTCCTGGCTTGCAGCTCTGGGCTCTTTCCCTCTGCTACACTGCCCCATAAGTAACTGCTATAATCTCAACTTTTATACATTTATACACACAATCTTTCTTAGTCAACCATCCCTAGCTTTAAAAGACAGCAGGAGTAGCCACGCATGTCAAAGTCGTCGTCACACACCTGAAATGAACAGAATGAAGTCTGGGTGATCACACCAGGCCACCGCGGATGGATATGGGAAGGAGCACGAGCTCGGAGTCAGAGACCCCACTCCTCTCCTCAGCCCCCTGCCCCGTGCTCCCCATAATGGGAGCAGACACCCCAGCTCATGATGGCCCGGGTGTTCACAATGCGGTACCCACAACAGGACCCTCACCTCACACCCATCACTCACCTCCCCGACCCTGCCGACCGTCTAGCTGGCTGATGGACGGGTAACCCCCTGTGCTGGCCTTACACAAACACACTCTTCAGTAACTGTGACTGAACACTTTTTTTCGCCTCACTTGCTGAATTTAGAAGCTACCCCTAGAATAAGAGGTGACTCCACTGTGTTGCTAAATTTTCCCTGGATGCCTGGCATTGCATAAAATTTGGTCAGAGGAATTATATTTAAAAAGTCCCCTCCCGTTCTGATGATTTTCATTACAAAACAGGTCCATTGACGTGAAAAAGAGGACGATGACTTCAAAGAAAATGATGGAGGATGTTCTCACCAATCCAGAAAACACAATGCACATTGAAGAACAGAAACTTGCAAAACCACGTTTCTTTTACTCAGCTTTACAATTCCTCAGGACATAAAGGCTTTTCAAGTCCAGGAAAACAGCCGAGTAAACCAGCAATAAGGAGAATGTAGGATGATTCAAGGGCACGGTGTCCTGAAGGAGAGGGTCAGGGCTGCAGAAGGACAAGTGGCATGCTATCAGCAGCTGTGTCCTGCTCAATGCCTTCAACTGTTTGGTGCTGACAGAAATAATGGTGCAGAGAGAAAATGTCTGTGAAGGGATGACGCCAGTCAAATTAGGAGCATTCTAAAGAATGCTCTAGGGCTGGCGAGATGCAGGAGAGGACAGCAGGCCGCTGGCCCGGCCTCGGCAGCTCTGACCGTGTGTCTGCAGCCTCGGCCCAAGGAGCTCCCAGACACGTGGGTCCCGGGAGCAGGGCATGGAGGAGAGGTCTGTGGTCGGGCTGCCGGGTGTGCTGGCACGGAGAGCTGTTAGCCCAAGAAGTGGCCGGTGTTCTGCCCTCTCTGATAATCACAGTGATCTCATGTGAAGTGAAACTCGCTCTTTTGCCAAGGAAAACAATTCTAATTTTTACTTTCTGGCTTAAAATGAATAACAAAACATGGATGAAAAGTAATGTATAAGCCGAAGGCTCTTAGCTACCCAATAATTCTGTATATTTTCAGTTCTATAAGTTTGTCATTTGCAGTATTCATTCAAGTTTAGGTTTGTGTCTAAATTTTCAACTTCTTCTTTTTTTTTTTTTTGCGGTACGTGGGCCTCTCACTGTTGTGGCCTCTCCCGTTGCGGAGCACAGGCTCCGGACGCGCAGGCCCAGCGGCCATGGCTCACGGGCCCAGCCGCTCCGTGGCATGTGGGATCTTCCCGGACCGGGGCACGAAAACCGTGTCCCCTGCATCGGCAGGCGGACTCTCAACCACTGCGCCACCAGGGAAGCCGAAATTTTCAACTTCTTGATTCTTGGTTGCTTAAAATGCAGAGTGAAATGGAAATCAAACCCCATAATCTCCATACAGCTTCTTTAATAATGCAAATATATAGTGTTTATTTTACATGAAAAATATCTGATTCTATCATCATTCCATGGAGTCCTTTACAGATGTATCTACTTATAAAATAAAATGGACAAGTACTTTTTAATCTTTCTAATACGAGGAAAGACAAAGGAACAAAACATCTCCAAGATGCTAACAGCACTAAGCTTGTCTTTAAAGCAGCTGTGGAGTTGCCCTCACCTACCTCCAAGCCCTAAGTGTGAGAGAAGAAGTAGGTGTGGACAGGAGAAAGCATCTCGGGAGGAGGAATTTCTGTCTCCTCACACCGAATCCCGGTGCCCAGCTAGCGCTGCAGTGCCCTGCATGACCTCCACCAAGGCTCCCAGAGGTGCCGGGTAACAGGGCCAGCTCTCCCTCCAAGCTTCGTCATCCTGGCCACCAGTGCACAACTATGTCCCAAAGGACTTTCCAAGTCCTGGCACAGTGCTCAGTATACTGGTGATACCAAGTAAACCTTCATTCAGTGACAACAGAAACACTACCCCCTAAGAAGGGAAAACCTTCCCTCTCCAGTCGTATTTCCAGGCAGGCAGTCGATCACCCAAGGATCCCATCAATCAGGCCCTGTAGGGGGCCAAAGGAATAGGAGTATAATAATTGCATCTTGTCCACTTTTCTTGAAGGCATTATGGTCTTCTGAAGAGGGTGACAACTCTGTCAGGGAAATCCTGAAAGGTGGACGTCCATGTGCTGACGTCCACAAACCTGGCCCGATGTGACTCATAAACTGGAACAGGGTAAGGACCGGTTTCACCCACTGTCAAACCACTGGGTTATTCCATGCTTTTAGGAGTTAGTGTGCATTTGTTTTCAGTGCCAGTGATGTACCTTGTTTAGACACAATCTACCAGCATCTGTAATGGACAACTAAGACCACCTGGTCACAGGACACCTCAGCTGTGAACGGCGTGTGGCTACGGGGAGCAGGTAACCTGCACAGGGCACCAGAGACCAAGCTTTAGAACAAAGTGAGTGAATCCTGCCCTCACCCCTCCAGCAGGTAGAGTATACAGGACGAGCACTTCAACAAGGAGCATTTAAAACAGGAATATCATTAAGACTGTGAGTACATTTTGAACTGTATTATTTTCCCTGATAAGTCTATCATGTAAATCTGTAATTAGGGACTTCTAAAATAGCTAACTTTTTTTTTTTTAACACAATATGCTGTAATTGTCTATCAAGTCAATGAGTACTTAGGGACTCTTAAAACTGCTGATTACTTGCTTGCTGTATTTTGGAAGAACGAGTACTGAAGATTCTTTATGAAATTCTCCTTAAAACAGAATGAAATTGGAAATGTGCTGTTACCTGGCTAAGTTAACCATCTTCAATTTTTCCTTGGAAAGACATCTATCCATCAGCATATGTATCATTCCATATCTGGATTATAACTGCATTAACTCCTATTTTATAATCTAAGTGAATTTCCATCTCTGACAGAATAAAATTTTTCTAATTCCCAATTCGAAATTGGGTCCCAAATGTTTCTAATCCCAAAGGTCCCAAAGAGGGCTTCATTAATCATTTATTCCTTAATGTAGATTTAAGTCATTTATCTCACTTAACAGGATAAACAATGTGCCAGGCCACATGGTATAGTATTTACGATTCATTCTGTCGTATTTATACATCTGCTGGGTAATGAACTAAATGGAATAAAAATGAGCTATATCTTCTATCAAGTTACGTTCTGTTATGCTTGTTTATGTTTAACAGTTAAATAAATTAGCAATGTTCTCAAGGCCCTTAATATAAGTTATAAAAGTCACAGATATTCTTATAGTAGTTTGTACTACTATTAATATACACTTTAACTTCATAATAATGTTCTGTTTAATTTATTGTGTAATCAAGCATCACAATTACTTCCAAACATAAATCAAGCAGAAGCTAACGAAAGAACGATGACAAGATTACTTAGACACGGAAGCCAGCCAGGAAATCTCCTTTTTCTGCCTGTCGACTTCCTATTCATGAAAGATTCTTTTGTTAGCTGTGGGGGATGTTTGGCCCATGTGTCCCCTACTAGGGCCTGAACAGACTAATTGCATAGCTACTACTCAAGACCTCACTCCGTAAAGGTTGCAGGCGAGAGCCCAGGCTGGTCTCTCGAGATGCTTGTTGTTTTGGCATAAGTTATTAACCAACTCTTAGAGAGAGAAATGGATAAACAGATAAATATTTATTGGAAGCCAGACACTGGGGAAATGCTGACAGACACTCCACTCATGAAGCTGACAGTCTCATGGGGACTAGTGACAGAAAGCAAGGAAACAGACAATTAAAGTAATTACGTATTGTGATATGCACAGAGGAGCAAAGGGAGTGGTGAGATGGAAAATCACAGTGATATAACGTGGCCAGGAAGGCCTTGCTCAGACGGGATCATCTGAGATGAACTCTAAAGGGTGGGAAAGAGTCATATCTTAGAAGAGCAGATGGACTGTTCTGGACAGAGAACATGGCGTATGCAAAGGCCCTGGGGTGGAAACAATTTGCATTTTAGAAATGGAAAGAAAGGAGTGAGTGGAGCAGAGGGAGGTGAAAGGAAGACAAGGGGGTCAGAGGTGTTGTGTGTTCACCTCACGTTCTCTCTCTCTTCCTACATTTCCCCCTCTGGTCTCATCCCACCCCCTCCTCAGGCTGGTGCTGAAGTGGGCATTTATTTATGAATAGGGAGCCCCCAGACAAGGCTGGGTGAGGGCCAGCTATCTGCCTCCTTTGGTATACTAAGGAGTGGCTGTGCATCACTAGGAAACGATCCCACATGGCAGAAGGTGATGGTGCAGCAGTGGCCAGTGGCCAAGTTAATGAGCCCAAGGCTGTCCTGCTTCAGCACAGCCTGTGTGGGATCACAAGGGACCCAGAAGTTCATCCGTGCCTTAGTGAGGAAGCTCGGGGTCTCTGAAAGGGCTGGAGGGTAAGCAGAGGCCTGGGGTCAGGATACAAAAGCCACGTAAAGAGAGAGCTGAGGACTAGAGAAAACAGCCAGACCACACAACTTGGGGGCGGCATCCTGGGGCATGAAGATACTGGTCCCCCAGGCCCGAGAAGGATTCCTCTTTACGGATCAGTGAGGCTCATCCGGCCCTTTCCCTAGAAGCAGCTGCACACCCTGTGAGCTGCTGATTTTCACGAGCAACGTACTCTGACTGCAGACTCTCCAGGCGTAAGGCTGTGATGCAATGTCACCTATTTCTGTGTTTTGCCCCCCACTTCCCATCACGCCCCCTGCAACGCTGCTGATGCTGCAAAACAGAGGCTGCTGTCCCTTTCTGGCAACCCAGGCTCAGCACTGCCAGAGGCCTCTCCACGGCTGGAACCTCATACCGGCTGGGTCACCCCCCCGCAACCCGCATCTGAAGAGGGGTAACGGGAGTGGAGCCTGACCTGATTATAAAGGTACACACTGTGGATTCAGCCAAGTCAGGAAGAACATTCCGACCAGGGCCCGAGGCCCACCTTTGTCTCTAACAAGGTGGGCAAACCACTGCGTCTCTAGGCCCCTGAATGATGGCTGGGGGATTGACGAGCTCAGAGGATTCTGGCAGGTTTAAGTTCTACCTCCACATCGCTGGTGCCTCCCAAGGACAAAGCGTTTTTTCTAGTTGGCTGGAACTCTCCGAGAATAAGAACCAGATCCTCTCTCCTACACCTGCTGGGTCCCGCACCCTTGCTGAGAGGGTGGTTCGTTCCTCTCAAGCTGGGATGGGGCATTCACGGCGCCAGCACAGAGGCCAGTCCAGTCTGCTGGGAGGGTCGCCTGCCGGGAGATGCCCTCCCTGGAGGGCTGGTGGCCCTGTGTCACCCACATCCCCACCGGCTCCTGTGAGGGCACGTTGGTACTTTGTCATTTCAGGAAAAAAACACTATACTTGCGCTGGTGAGAAACGTCGATTGGTTACCACGTGGCGCGTCCAAATCTGCACTGAATTTAAACGATGATTCTTTTGTCTCCAGCTCTATCTACTTCATTAGAGGCACTGGGACCTGTCATATTTCTATTTTATTATTTCTATCACTACTTTAAAATATGAGCCAAACGTTTCCATGCAATCGAATATTTCCTTCTGTTTAACTCTGATTTCTAAAAGAGTGTTTAAAACAAGGCCTGAAGGGGCAGGGGGGTGAAATACGTATAGGCAAATGACCTTTATGAAGCGTAGGAAGTCAGGAAAACGACAAACAGACAGGTCAGACATTCAGCGGCCCACTGTGCACGGCGGACGGGCCCGAGCCATCCTGGTCCACGGGGTGGGGTGGCGGGGGGAGGTCAGCTAGGGTCAGAGGGCCAGGCCAGGTGGCTGATGAGCACACTTGACTCTGGCCCCGTCACAGGCATTTTTCTGACATGCATCCACCACCTGCAAGAGCTGTGAACGGTCAGAGGAGCAGAGGTGAGTGATACAAAGAGCCTGCCCCGCAGACCTCGTGGTCTCCGGGAGCCACTGTCCCCCCCTCAGCCTGTGTCTGCAGCCCGAGCCTGCCTGCTCGTGGCGGCGGGGTGAGCCTGCCTGCTCGTGGCGGGCAGCCCCTGTCTGCCGGGGAGAGTTATTCTAGAAAGCGAGATGGCGAGCACAGAGGCACAGAAGCACATCCCACCAGTCGGCGCGCGGGGACTGTGCCGAGAAACAGAGGCGGCTCTGGGGCCAAAGGGTGCAGGGGCTTGTCCGGGAGGGGACACCTGAGCGAGCCTCAGGAGGTGGCATGCGGCGGCATCCAGCAGCATGCCAAGGGGACAGCAGCAGCTCAAGCGGAGACACACAGCTGGCGTGCTGCGGGCAAGGCCAGGGCCAGGGCGGCGGGCCGGGCGATGCCAGCTACAAACTGGCAGCTGCCATCTACCTCGACGAGGATTAAACCATGAGCCGCTGCAGCTGCTGACCTTCAACACCCCCTGAAACGAGTTCAGGGTGAACTCTGTGCTTTGGGAAAAACTGGCCCAACAGGTCTTCAGACAGTTAGATGTTTTCAGGCGCTGATTTTATGAGCCCAATTCTTGTATCTCCTTGTGTCTAGAAAAGCACTAAAAGCCCTCATGGTGACGTCAGCTCCTTGTCCCTAGCAGTAACCTTCTGCAAAAAATACGTGCTTGGTTGCACGCTTCGCCCTTCACCAAAACCACATCTATACCAACCTTCCCCCTACATCTTTGGAACAGTTTCTCAGAGCTATCTGAAATGCTGTCTTCTGGGCTATGGCCCCATTTTGCCCCAAATTAAACTTAACTCACAACTCTCATGCTGTGCGCTATTTTTTCAGTTGAGAGCAAGCAGGGAAAAGAGCAAAAACCCTGGCGGGAGCTTCTAGGAGCCGGACGCCAGGGCAGGAGAGCGGCAAGAAAAAGGTCACTCTAACGCAACAGAACAGAGGACAAAATCCTGCAGGACGACGAGGATGAAGAGACAATTCATCTCCCTGAGGACATCAGACAAAGCTTTGGAGAGGAGTTGACCCCTGACTGCAAAGAACTTCACCTTCTGCCCAAATGCTGTGGCATAAACACTGGGCACAAGGAATGCAGAGCCCACCCAGAGGCCAAGGAGCCACCCCTGTAGACTAAGGAGAGAGGCAGGAGCAGACCGGAGGACAGAGGACAGGGCCACAGCCCACACTGGGGGCGAAGGAGCTGCAAGCTGTGCCCACCGACCGGGGAAGGCGCACAGGAGAGCTGCTGACACGCGTCTCGTCAAACAACCAGAAAGCTACTGAACGACAGTGGGAATAACTTCATGTCTCTAGTGGTGTACATTTACGACTGCTATTGTGAGTTATGATAAGTATATACTGAGTCTTCATCCCTGTCCTGGCACAGAGCTCCTAAAATCCTTGGAATTTTCTGTGTCTTCTGTTAACATTAATGAGGTGACTTTTGGAAAGCATGGAAGGATGGGGGCCGGTGGCCAAGAGAACCAATCATCAGAGGTTTGGAACTCCCAGACTTCCAGTCCAACCCCCCAAGCCCCGACCCCAGGGAGGGGAGAGGAGCTGGAAGTCAAGTTCAATCACCAATGGCCAATGATTTAATCAGTCGTGCCTCCGTAATGAAGTCTCCACAAAAACCCCAAAGGATGGCCAGGTTGGCGAAACCCTGAAGACTGGGGGAGAGTGGGGCCTGGGGAGGGCAGGGGAGCTCCGACCCCTCCCCCAGACCTCACCCTGCACATCTCTTCCACAGGCTGTTCCTGAGTTAGATCCTTTTATGATGAACCAGTGACCTAGCGGGTAAACTGTTCCTCTGAGTTCTGTGAGCCGCTCTAGCAAATCAAACCTAAGGAGAGGGTGGTGGGAACCTACAGAGCTACAGCTAGTTCCCCGGAAGCACAGGTGACCACCTGGACTTGTGACTGGTGTGTGAACTGGGGATGGGGATGGGTGGGGGCAGTCACGTAGGACTGAGCCCTAACCTCCAGTAAGCAGTGTTAGACTTGAGCTGAACCATGGGACACCTGGCTGGTGTCGGAGAATTGCTTGGTGTGGGTGAAAAACCCACACGCACATTGGAACTGGGTGCAAAACATATTCAGATTTTTATTTTAAAGAACAGCAAAGTTCTTTCATTCGTAGTTTCATGGAGCTTATGGGGCCTGCTTTTCTTTTTTTTTTTTGCGGTACGCGGGCCTCTCACTGCCGTGGCCTCTCCCGTTGCGGAGCACAGGCTCCGGACGCGCAGGCTCAGCGGCCATGGCTCACGGGCCCAGCCGCTCCGCGGCATGTGGGATCCTCCTGGACCGGGGCATGAACCCGTGTCCCCTGCATCGGCAGGCGGACTCTCAACTGCTGCGCCACCAGGGAAGCCCCAAAGGCCTGCTTTTCTTAAGTCTAAGTCAGTCATTCTAAATTTTTCAAACTGTCCTACATGTCATTCCAAATTCGCTCAGAGATCAGCAGCCCCTTTACGGACAGTGCAATTATAACAAAGAATCATACTGGTTGTTTAAGCTTTAGGAAGTAAAGTCAACTCCCAATTTTCTGGATCAATGAAGAGAAATGGCGGCCTAGGAAGCAAATGTGCCTGTGCTCTTCACCCGGCCCTGCTCCTTCCTGTGGGGTCACTGAGCCCAGACAACCAGCAGCAGGCATTACGGTGGTCAAGGCATTTCATCTCCCAAGCCTGCGAGTCCTAGAGGTGAAGTAACTCGCCCAAAGGCACAGGCAGTCAGGGCAGAATGGAAATTTAAACCCAGGTTTTTCTAACTCTGAGGTCTATCATCTTGCTTCTCAAGCTCGGTAAATTTCCAAAGGAAAAAACATCGGGCATCCCATTGCCAGGTGGATTTGTGGGCAAATGATTAATAATATAATAAAAGAAATGAGCTCTATTTAAACAAATTTAGCATTGAATGTGACTGGGATTACAGTTTCCAAACACTATGACTAAGAAGACTGCCAAAAGGCAATGCTGTAGCTGCCTGAAGTTGGCATGGGCTTTTGGTTCTGATATTTTTATATCTTTTCAAGGACATTCAGGGAATGAAAAGCACAACAGAAAGATCCTGACACCTTAGTGCTAAATCTTAAGTATTTAATTTTGGTTCTACTTGTAGAAAAAGTCCACCATGCAGGATTATATGTCAGATAAAACAGGAAAATTGTGCCCGCATGGCCTCAGACAAGGAGATCTCAATCCGGCAGTGGACACAAGGTGAAGTGCCTGTGAGCACCTGGCTGGTAACAGAGGCTGAGAGGAAGTCATTGTCACCTGATCCTACAAGCTGGCGCTCTTCCCAGCTGAATGGGGACATTCAAGTTTCACTCTCAAGAGACTTTTCACAGTTACCTTTTCAAGAACTTACATTTGTCCTTTGTGATTGAAGATTATGAATTATTAAATATCATGGTCTTGGCCAAAATACACTGCACAAACATTTCTACAGAAGTGTGGGGCTACACAGCATGTACTACATCTTGGCTCGGTTTTTTCAGTGAGTATAAATATGTTGATTGAGTGACATTAGAAATAGATACAAACTCATTTAGAAAAACAAAATTTTAATTAAGTCTAATAAAATGTGCAAGAGACGCCTTCCCTGGTGGCGCAGTGGTTGAGAGTCTGCCTGCCGATGCAGGGGATGCGGGTTCGTGCCCCGGCCCAGGAAGATCCCACATGCCGCGGAGTGACTAAGCCTGTGCACCACAACTATGGAGACTGCGCTCTAGAGTCCATGAGCCACAACTACTGAGCCTGTGAACCACAACTACTGAGCCTGCATGCCACAATTACTGAAGCCTGCGTACCTGAAGCCTATGCTCCGCAACGGGTGAGGCCGCCACGGTAAGAGGCATGTGCACCGTGGCAGGGAGTGAGCAACTGGAGGGAGACTGCACGCAGCAGCGACGACCCAATGCAGCCAGAATTAAGTAAGTTAAAATAAAAATTAAGCCTTTTTCCAAGCCCTAAACGTTTAATAGTCTTTGCAATGTTTGATCAATAAAGCTATCATATTATATGTAATAAAGCACTCAAGGCAATTGTTGAATCACATAAATATCACAAAAGTAAAACAACAGAGTACAAACAATGTCTGAAAGTTAAAATATCTGAAAATACCTTAAAATATCTGAAAACTAATGTGGGTAAGATGACTTTATCTGCTCATATGTGATAAAATGCTCTGTGTGGTTTTATAGATCTACTTACAAAATGTATTGGGTTGGCCGAAAAGTTGGTTCAGATTTTTAGTAAAATGGTACGGAAAACCCGAACGAACTTTTTGGCCAACCCAATAATTACTTTGATCTGATTATCAAAGATATTGGACATACACATTTGGTTTGAATTGTATGAGTAAATAAGATCAACGCTTTGACTTAAAATAGCATGGGCAGTAAAAGATGATTTGATGTGTGACGGGACAGGAATGAAGAGGCTACATGTGGTCCATACTGCGGAGCAAGTGCCCCTGCCAGCTCCCCACCACACAGGCATCTGACACCGACTGCAGGGTGTGACTTTCTGTAAATGAAGTTCAGAGCGCAGAGTGTAGCTGACGTATTGTCTTCAGAATCTTATGAGGCCAATGTTCATGGCACCATGAGTCATTCTGTTTAGTATAAATGAAGTAATTCTGTTCTTGGTGGAAAACGGTGGAAGGGTAAGGCATGAGGTGAGCAGAAGACAGACTACGACAGGCCTGGTACATGTGAAGGAGTCTCAAGTCTAAAGATACTGCTAAGAGGTTAGATTTGGGTTTTCACAGACTGTTACAGCAAAGAAACGAGACAAGATAGTTAGGAAGCTGTTGCGACATCAATGCTAGACCGTCAAATTTTGTCTTGCTGGAGGACCTAGACAAACCATTTGTCTTTACTTTCCAGTGGAAAAAGATTCTGTGATAAATAAGTAGGCAAATAAATACTGGAGTAGGATTGTGTGTGTGTGTGTGTGTGTGTGTGTGTGTGTGTGTGTGTGTGTGTATTTTTGCTTTAAGGATGGGGCCACGGATGATATATATTGAACCACACTATGAACATGTCTTAAAGTCTAGGTATTTAAAAATTAATAAGACTAATGATGCAGATATGAATAATTACAAAAAATAGGGTTAAACAAGTAACCTATAATAAACTGTATTAATAATAATTAATCCAAACAAACATGTTTATAACCAAAAAGCAAGCACAGCAGTAATACAATATCATGACCAACTGAAGACATCTAATTCCCCCAAATAATAGGGATTCCAATTACTTAAGTGCACATACTCAAAACAGGAGTCTTATAATAGTGCCAGAAATACATGAAAGCCTGACTTAAGAAAAAACTAAATTTAAATATTTGGAAAACTCTAGTCACCTATTCATTTTAGCATAATTTCAAATTTTGTAATCCTTAATAATTCATAGTTTTAGGTAAAAATGAAATCTGTAGAATGTTACATCATTTTCTGAGAGCAGCTAACACTAATTGAGCACATCCTGTGGGCCAGGCAGTTTTTGAGGTGTTATGCACGAATTTATCTCATTTCATCATTACAGATTATGAGACTGACACACTAATATCACCTCCATTTTCTAGATGAGGAAACAGGCACAGATCACACAGCTAAGCAAAGCAGTGATACTGAGATTCACAAGTCAGCATTCTGACTCCAGATTTCACACGCTCAACCACTAGGCAATCCTGCCTCTAGAGCCTGAATTTTTAGATTGAGAGGATCAGTGTGACTCACTAACCAGCAAATTGCAGACCATATTCTGCAAACCATTTGTACCTATGATGAGAGCTCAAATGCAATGGTACTGGGAAGGGGAAGAAGGGGTCAGAGACGGGTTCTGAGAAATCAAGAAAGAGAACCATCAAGACTTGATGACTGGCTGTATGTGTGGGGTGAGGGAGGGGGAGGGAGGGAGCAGAGTCTAGCATGACTGCATGGGAAGCAGCAACTTTGGAATCAAGTAGCAACTACGGTAGAAAGACAAGCTTTTGGCTTGGGATGGAGCTGAGGTTCGATCCATAGACTTTGCGACGCTTCTGAGACATTTGGGTCGAGAAGCCAGGTAGGCAGCCTGACCAAGGAACAGGTAATGGGTGAGGCAGAATGAAGACAGCTGTCTCTGTACCTGAAACGCTGATCTGGGTCCATCTCCCTTGAAATCCCTACTTGCGAAGCTTACTGGGACGAAGGACAGAATGTGCGTGCTGGTGGGTGGTGGGTGGCTAACATCAGCCAAGAGACACCTCCCTGGCAAGATGGGATGCAAGATCAGGGAGAACAGAAAGCGGGAACAGCAAAAAGCACAAAGCGAATGTGCTAACCCTTCCCCCTCCCATGGAACTGACCTTGTTCTCCCTGTCTTACATTCTCTGTATGCAGACCCTGCACTTGCTAATGCACTGTAAGTTACATGAGGACCTGCACCTCATCCATGTGTAGCTTTTGAAGAATCTAGCGCAATGTCAAAATGTTTGTCAAGTTATTAAGTCAGTAATTCTCATTATTTCTAAAGGAAGTTAAGGATCTCTTTCAAAGACGCAGTTAATCCTTTTAGATCTAAGGTTCAAGCATCATTGGGCTGGTTCATCCTCATTAACAGGATAGAAGGTTACCTTCACCCCAAGAAACCAAAGGGAGGACAACAGAAGCAGTGGGGGAACAAAGCAAACATAAGGATGGAGAGTGCTCGCAAAATGTCTGAAACTAGTTATTAGTCATGTCAGCCTAATCTGATCAGAGGAATCCTGCAGATGAAAGAATGAAATATTTTGGTTCGAGGTTTATTAGAATTTAGAATGGTTAATTACCTCCTTAACTTTAAGTATCCAGAAAGACAGAAATAATGAAGATACCGACATAACAGAAGGTTGTCTTTTTTCCAATTTTTACAACTAAATTTTTTTTAATTGCTGAAGTTTAAAATACTTCTGTTCTTCTAAAACTTTTTGAAACCTACTCTATAAAACAAAATCAATTAAGATAAGATGTTTAAGAAAACAAAAAGTACTTCAGCTAAAAGTGAAGGCCCAAATTAGATGGATTTAGACCTGGCTCAGTTTTCCAAACTAAAATGTGGAAAACAAAGATTCTGCCAGACAACATTATCAAAATAATTCCTTAATGTTGATAACTCTTCATTTATATAGAGCATGTCTTTTGAGGCTTAATTGTGAATAACTGGCTTTCAGTGTAGCTATAGTGCTGATTAATCAATTCACCTATGTGATACTGAGCTTTAAAATACTTATAATGACATGAAATAAACAGCATTAAGATAGGCTCCAGGTTACGTATTTAAAAAGCAACAACACAAAGAGCAAGATACTCACAATGCGGCACTTCCAGGGGATGACCTGTGACGTCACACCATCCGACTGGGTGAATGTCAGGGCTGTCTGTATCCATCCAGTAGTCATATTTGTGGTCCCAGCCATCAAAATGGACCTGTTGGAAATGAGAATTTAGTAATCAGTATATCACTATGCCTGTGTCAAAATATTAGAGAACATATCTCTGAAATTGAGGTTAAAATTGCTGTAATCGCACATTACAGCTGAAACAATATTGAAACTGTGCTATGAAACAGCTTTCTAATCTAACCACCAAAGGCTGTTGTACCAATTTTTCCAAAAAATTTAAGAAGTTGTTACATTAAAAAATCTGTCGGGACTTCCCTGGTGGCACAGTGGTTAAGAATCCACCTGCCAATGCAGGGGACACGGGTTCGATCCCTGGTCCAGGAAGATCCCACATGCCGTGGAGCAACTAAGCCCATGCACCACAACTACTGAGCCCACGGGCCACAACTACTGAAGCCCACGTGCCTAGAGCCTGTACTCCACAACAAGAGAAGCCACTGCAATGAGAGGCCCGCACACCGCAACGAAGAGTAGCCCCTGCTTGCTGCAACTAGAGGAAGCCCGCGTGCAGCAATGAGGACCCAACAGCCAAAAATAAATAAATAAAAATAAATAAATGAAAACAAAAAATCTGTCAAGGATTGATTAGAATTTGAAAGGATAGGACGAATCCGTTTTCCCATCCAAGATATTCTATGATGTTGTTGAGAGAACACTTCCTGTGCTGCAGCCACTGCAAGAACAATGTCAGCATCCTCAACAATGAGAGTCACCATCTGACACCAGTATAAACCTTACGCTGACGAGAAAAATATGGACTAGAGTAAAAGGAAGCAATAAATGTCAAAATCCTGACAAATGAGAGATAGGGCCATTGAACCAAAAGAGGCAAAGAAAGCAGATAATATGTGATGCTAAGGTAGAAGGATTAAGAGCTATTCAGGGATGAAGCGTAAGTTGTCAGGAAACCTGAGGACACGACAAGGTAGAGCCCGGTCCAGCAAGCCTACTGGTTATCACTGTTTCACATCTCACCTACAAAGCGCACACACACACACACACACACACACACACACACACACACTTCACATATATACAAATAAGTCTGAGAATAATTAAAATAAAACCTTATTTCTGAAACAAAAAGCAATTACTTCTGAAACTTATCACACTCCATGTTCTACAAGTTTCATAACTTGAAAGAATCAAATTTATTTGTGAAGGCAAAAAAAAAAAAAGAATGGTAGTATTTCATTGTTAAATAACTTTACTTATTCTCTCATGTATTTTCTGTTTCTATCAATTAAACGGAGAATCTATCCTTCTCAGTGCAAAAAAAAATTCCTCATTAATTCATACTTTGAATGAAAAGAGCAAGATGTATAATGTTATAATAAACTGAGATGTAAGTATTATTACCCCCGCCCAAAAAAGAAAGGTAAAAATTGTATGGAGTAAGTGCCAAATAAAATCCCAACATTTTTTTCTCAAGATCCATCTTGCCAAGCAAGTGGTTCTCAAAGTGTGGTTTCCAGACCAGCAGCATCAGTTATCACCTGGACAATGCAAATTGTCAGGCCCCAATCCAATCCTACTGAATCAGAAACACTAAAGGATGGGGCCTAAGGGTCTCTGTGTAAACGAGTCCTCCAGATGCATCTGATGCAAGCTTAAGTTTGAGAACCAGTAATCTCAGGAACAACGTTCAAAACAATACTTCTACCACACTGAGGCTTCTGCACATGACAGAGTAACAACTATAAAACTGGACAAAATATATGAAGTGGTGATTTCAGACACTGGACAACAGGCAGCACAGAAATGTGATCCCTAAGTGCACCAAGATGAGCCCTGAATGTCAGCCTGGAGACCATTTCCTCCCAGCAGCACAGGGAGGAGAAACATAAAAAAGGAGTTGGGCTGTGCTGAGGAGACAAAGATTATAGTTCAGAGCTGAGGAAGCAGCTGGAAATTGGAGGACAAAGACTGGAGAAGACAGAGCTCCAAGAAGGGGACCCCAGAAGTCTAGGTGGGCTACTCACGGGATCTTGGCCAAGGGCTGGACTGCACATGTGCAAGGTGAGACTTGGTGAAGCCAAGCAGAGAGCAGCTGATACAGAGCTGAGAGTGAGACAAAGACACTAGAGGACACACGTCACTGGGAAAGTAGAGAGACCAGAGTGGAGAGAGCTCAATAATACCATGAGAATTTGACCGAGACACCAAAAGGTCCATAGTGTCGGAGTCAAAACCATGTCCTACATAAGGGCTACTCTAGACCAGCCCTAAAAAAGGTTAAAATTAAGCCTCAACAAGATTAAGAAACTGCCAGTAATTAACTGTCTGATAAAACAAACTACCCTTTTTAAAGGAAGACAAATACTCCCAACTCTGTACATTGTATCATTCATAATGTCCAACATAGAATAAAAATTTATTAGACATGCAAATAACCATGTGAATGTGAGCCATACTCATTTTTTTTTTTAAAAGCAGTCAATAGAAAGAGACCCTGAGTTGACCCAGATGTTGTAGCTAGCAGACAACATCTATTTGTTGTTGGGACTTTAGCTATCAAAATAGGTTCAAGGGTTTAAAGGAAAAATGGTCTTGATGAGGGAACAGACAGGGAATCTGGACAGTGAAATGGAAACTATAAAAGAGAAACAAATGGAAATTCTACAACTGAAAAGCAAAATTTAAAAGTTTCTGGATGGGCTTAACAGACTGTAGCTGGCATGATAAAAAGGTGAGTGAACATGAAAACAGATTCATAGAAATTATTAATCTCAAGTATACACAATAAAAGATTTTTTTAAAAAAATGGGGGCTTTCCTGGTGGCGCAGTGGTTGAGAGTCCGCCTGCCGATGCAGGGGCCACGAGTTCGTGCCCTGGTGCGGAAGGATCCCACATGCCGCGGAGCGGCTGGGCCCGTGAGCCATGGCCGCTGAGCCTGCGCGTCCGGAGCCTGCGCTCCGCAACAGGAGAGGCCACAACAGTGAGAGGCCCGCGTACCGTAAAAAAAAAAAAAAAAAAAAAAAAAAAGATTATAAAAAATGAAAAGAGCCCAAGTACTTATGAGATAATATCAACTGGTCTAACATACATGTATCAGTATTTGGGGTCCAGAAGGAGAGGTGAACATGGAGCATAAATAATGGCCAAACAAGACAAAAGTTGAAAGAATAATGTCAAAAAATCTCCCTATTTTGGCCCCAAATGCCAATTTATAAGCTTAAGAAGAACAGCAAAACCCAAGAAAAATAAATAGAAAGGAAAAAAAAAAAACCTAGGCAAATCATAGCCAAACTACTGAAAATGAAAGACAAAGGAAAACATCTTGAAAGCAGTCAGAGAAGCACAACAAATCACATACAGAAGAACCATGACAGGAGTGTCAGCCAACCTCTCATCAGAGACAGCAGAGGCATGGAGACAATGAAATGACACCGTCAAAGCACTGAGAGGAAAAACACTGTCAACCTAAGATTTTAAGTTTTATAAAAATATCCTTCAAAAAGGAGTAAAATAAAGGAATTTTATTTTACTGAAAGAACTGGAAAAGTAATCACCTACGGATTTGCATTGCAAGAAATACTGCAGGAAGTATTGCATCCTGAAAGTAAATATTACCAGGTAGAACAACAATTTTGGGAAAAAAATGAACAAAGTAGGAAAACCCATTCTCTCTGAGCTCTACACTTACCATAACGCCACAGTCTTAAGACAGTGTTGTTCCAGCATAAGGATAGACGAATATATTTTTGGAACAGAATAGTGTACACATATTGACATATATATACAGTCAATTGCTCTTCAACAAGCACAAGGGCATTCAATAAGGCCAGTCTTTTCAACAAATGGTACTAGACCCATTGGATATCCACTTGTGAAAACAAAATGAACCCGCTGACAGCTACCTCACATCCCACGTACAAATTAGTCTGAAATGGATTATAGACCTAAACATAAAAGCTAAAACTATCAAACTCAGGAAGAAACTTAAGATAAAATCTTTATAATAGTAAGATAGTCAAGAATTTCTTAACATAAAAACAGCACTACCCATAAATGAATAAACTGATAAATTCAATTGTCATCATAATAAAAAATTAAGTTCTTCAAAATCATCATTAATAAAAAGGAAAACTAAGCCATAGGCATTTGTAATACATTTACCTTAGAAAAGACTTAACAACCCAATAAATAATGGGTAAAAGACTTGAAGCTTCTTGGAAAAAAGAAGGTTCATGAATGGTCAACAAGCAGATTAAAAAATCCTCAACATCCTTATTCGTAAGAGAAACCGAAATGACCAGCTATTACACACCATAAATTAAATGACTGACGACGCCAATTACTGGCAAGGCTGTGGAGCTCCCAGAACATTCATACAATGTCAGTGGGGCGGTAAAGTTGTACAATCACTTTAGGAAATGGTTTACTAACGTTAAATTGTAAATCTAAATATGTGCCTACTCTGCGATGCCTGGAGATTCCACCCAAAACAGATGAAAATACAAAGCCGTGTGAACAAGTATTCCTTGAGGTTTCATTCAGAACAGCCAACAGCTGGCAACAACCTAGATGCCCAACCCCAGGTGAGTATCCATTCACAAACAAGTGTGGTGTATGCATACAATGACCACTGTCACCAACAAAAAAGGATAAACTGTCGATTCACACATGAACATGCAACAGTCAAACAGACACCATGCTGGGCACAGAGGACAGACTCCGGAGAGCGCACACTGTGTGTTTCCATTGATGCGAAGCTTGACAACAGTCACAGAAAGGCCTGGCTGTCTCGGAGCGGGCGGGGAGCAGCTCTGACCACAAAGGAGCACAAAGGAACCTTCTGTGGCACTGGAAATGTTCCCAGTCTTGATTGGGGTGGTCGTTATATAGGATATACATTTCTCAAACTCATCAAAATCCACACCTAAAATCTCTACATTTTACTGTTTGTAAATTCTATCTCGATAGAGCTATTAACATTTAAAATATTTCTACACTCAGCTGCCGTCATGCAGGGCTGGCTGTTCTGATCTGGTACTATATTTATTTATGGTGATATTTCAGCACTCTGGACACAGCCAAACTGCATGTGACTGCCAGTACCAGGCAACTAAGCAGCCCAGCTGTGAAAGGGCAAAACTGGCATCCTTTCCAGAATGACACCTGCTGCTTTGGATCTACCAGTAGACAGAAGTTTATGTTAAGTGTGCATAATGTAGTGAAGGAGAAAGAGAGAATTTTCTCAAGCTTTACTATTTCCACCCTTTCAATGTCCTTCCCTTTTAATTTTGCAATGCAACTGTTTATGTTTCAAAAGCAAGGAAACCACCTCTAAACACAAACAAGGCAGGTCAAGCGCTCCAGCCAGATCCTGCGTACAGGAGAGCAAGGCCTTTCTATTTCAGCTACTGGACCCGAACCTGGGAATCCTACTGTGGACTTTAGATCTAAAACTGAAACAGTAAAAAGATAATATCTTAAAAAAATGTTTCGAAAGCAGATAGACATGACTTTTTTATGTACTCTATTCAACATTTTCCCCTTATGTTCATTAAGAAATATTAAATTATTCTTTCCACGGCTGTATGTGATTACTTACAATGAAAACAGTAGAAATTTGAAATACCCCTTCCTAATCCAATGATATGAGGCACTCTCCCCTACAAGGGCCATCTAAACTTGGAATATATAAACAAATTCTGTATTCATATGTGTCTTTATGAAAGATATTTTCATATCTTTGGATCTTCATAACTTTGGAGGAAAATCGAATTTTAAGAATTCTAACCAGATGGTCATGTTACTAAAGGAGAGTGGCACTTTAAGGATATTTACAAAGAGTCCTTTTGTAAAGCAAAGAACAATTTTGAAAACCAAATCATGTCCAGCACTGTATTTCATACATTTATGATTTGTCACATATTTGGGTTTGCATAAAGCTAAGTAAATATACAGAGCCTTCTTGCTCAGATTTTGATAAACTGGAAAACAAAGGTCAGAAAATCAAATTGGCCGCTGTCTCAAGTTCTTATCCCTAAACAGACAGTGATGCTTCCTGATGGTATTACCACTATATGCATTAGTTATCAAACGGTTGGTAAAATAACTTGGACACTTAAGCACTAGATCAGCATATAAAAAACCAAGGGCGAATCCTTCGTGTAAACCCAGAGCTGGCCATCTTCTGGACTGGCACTGTCCTTCTGGCTTTGCCTCATCATTTACCATCCAGAACCCACACCAGGGACTTTCCCCAGACCCCGGAGCTTGGCCACTCTGTCTCCGTCACCCTGCCGCCCTCAAGACTCCTGGCACCTTGGCTCACACACTGTCACACCTCGAAAACCATCAGCTGAGTAAGATGCACGACGGTAATTATCACTCCTTGCTGCCCCTTTGGGCAGCTGGAAAATAAGCAGTTATTTATCTATCGAGGAACAGGGGAGCTACATTTAATGCTCAATCACAACAATTTTATTAGCCTAAGTGATTATTATACTTCTTTGCTCCTGCTATATGGTTTTAAACTTTTTAATTTCCATTTTAACAGCCTTACCGGATATGTGTATTTTATTGTCAGAGGCCTCAAATCTATTTTTCAAGGCTTACGGTGAATGAATTATAAGTACTTATAGGTATGATGTGAACTTACTTAGAAAGAGGCTCTACTGCACCTGAACCTGTCTACCTTTAAATGAATACATTTTCAGTTAACTAGACTTAGACTTAAATTTCATTCTAGAAAGAAGAACTGAGTTTTCATATAATACTCCAATACCCATTACTCATAACTAGTGGTGCTAATAAGACCACAGTAAATCTTGCTACCAACGGTGCAGAGCTCTGTTGTGGATCGGGTGGGGGACACAGGAATAGCACTGAGGACAGACATCTGTTCGGCGAAGGACAAGAATGCCCGTATCGCGCCTTCAAAACACTCCACGGTCTAAGAGCAGGCATGTCTGGTAAGGCAAAGGGATTCACTTTTGTTGTGTGCCTACATATTCCAGGCATAGTTGTAAAATATATATATATTCTCATTTAATGACCATAGATTGTTTTCATAGATGATGAAAAGGAACCTTTTAGGAGGTTTGCAGAGATCAGACAGCCAGTAAACGGCAAAGCCAGATTTAAGCTGAGAACAGTTTACTGAGACAACCATCCAAGAATAAAAATTGTGAGGCTATTTGGGAACAGTCTATCTAAGAGTCTATTGTAGCAGAGGTAAATTACATTTTTAAAATATAAAAAGGCATTTTCTGCCATTTGCAGTGACACGGATAGACGTAGAGCTTGTTATACAAGAGTGAAGTTAAGTCAGAAAGAGAAAGGCAAATATCGTATAGTACTGCTTATATGTGGAATCTAGAAAAGTGGTACAGATGAACTTATCTGCAAAGCAGAAACAGAGTCACAGATGTAGAAAGCAAACTTATGGTTAACAAGGGGGGAAAAGGGGGTGGGATGAATTGGGAGATTGGGATTGACATATACACACTACTATGTATAAAACTGATAACTAATGAGAACCTTCTGTATAGCACAGGGAACTCTACTCAAATGCTCTGTCGTGACCTAAATGGGAAGGAAATCTAAGAAAGAGTGGATATATGTATACGTATAACTGATTCATTTTGCTGTAGGGCAGAAACTAACAACATTGTAAGGCAACTATACTCCAATAAAAGTTCATTTAAAAGTATAAAAAGGCATTTTCATAACAAAACAAAGCAACATGGAATAACACGGGACTGCCGTCCAGAACCACCTATACTTTCACACATTAAACATTAATTCCATGTTGAGCCAATCCGCTTATGTGTCTATCCAGACAAGAACTGACACGGAGGGACCATGAAGGAAAAGAATTGCAATAAAAAAGTGAATATACTTTTTTTTTTTTTTGGAGTATAATTGCTTTACAGTGCTGTTAGTTTCTGCTGCACAGTGAAGTGAATCAGCCATATGCACACACACATCCCCTCTCTCTTGGACCTCCCCCTGCCATCCCACCCATCTAGGTCTTCACAGAGCACAGAGCTGAGCTCCCTGTGCTCTACAGCAGGTTGCCACTTAGTTATCTATTTTACGCATGGTAGTGTGTATATGTCAATCTTACTCTCTCAATTCGTCCCACCCTCCCCTTCCCTCCCTGTGTCCACATGTCCGTTCTCTATGTCTGCGCCTCTCTTCCTGCCCGGGAAATATGTTCATCTGTACCACTTTTCTAGGTTCCACATATATGTATTAATATATGATATTTGTCTTTCTCTTTCTGACTTACTGCACTCTGTATGACAGACTCTAGGTCCATCCACATCTCTACAAATGACCCAATTTCGTTCCTTTTTATGGTTGAGTAATTATACTTTAAAAAACTAACCTCGCTTCGTATTAGCTCTGTTTGACGTAGATACACAGGGGTTAAGAAATGTGCCCGGCATTTCCAAGTCACTGATCGTGATTTGAAAACCCTGACTCCCCTGAGCTACTGCTCCGTAGTTGGAACTGCTGCCCCTACATTCCTTCCCACTCTTGGAAAATTAGCTCCGTTCCCTTCCCTGCTAACTGCCCCCAAAGCTCATCTGCTTTTTCACAAATACAACTGCTTCATCTTTCATCTAGTCCATTCCTATAATAAGTATTATCGAAAAAGACTTTTAATCGTTAAACTGGAACATCAAGAGTTTCACTATAGCTATTCTAAAATTCTTTCTTTTTCAAGGCCACTGCCCAATTCATCATATTTCTTGGGCAGTGGTTTTCAAAATTTAGAAATGAGCAAAATACCAACTTTTCCCTGCCCCTGCCAGGACCTGAATTTGGGGCTGGGGGAGTGGATGTCAGGAATAATGCCTGGAAATCACTTTTTTTTAACTACACATCCTAGATTATTCTGCTGAAGATGGTTTTTGGATAAAAATTTTTGAAATGCCTCGTTAGTGCGTCGCCATGGCAACAAGTTGTTAATCAACTGAAGTTGCCATCAAACTCACAATTATAGCCAAAGCAATCATAATAACTTAATTTTTTTAAGTGACAGACTTTTAAAGAAAATTTTGTAAGACAATGAGTCCAAGAGAAACGTGGTTGAGGGCATAATGCAGAGGACATTCAACACCAAATGTTTCCATTTGTGATAAATACGTCTATTTAAGTTTCCACTTCTCTATTTCTATGGTTACTGTTTTAACAAATACAATTAGTTTTCCCCATAAGATATGTTTTTCCCACAGGATTCTTGCTGGAAATAAAAATGCCAAATTTCCAACAGCACCCCCAGGGCTTTAATCCTTGTTAACAGATCTTTAAATATTTCATCAGAGTTGTGCATAAAACAGCCACATTCGGGGCTCCATGGCCACAGATCTGTGGGTAATATCTCAGGAAGAAAAACCTCCTTCATAAGCTGTGTGAGGACAAACTATCTCAAAATCAGTTTATGGTTATAACTAACATAAATCTTTTCAAAAGCTCTGCTGTAAGATCTGTAGCACCAAGGCGGTGCTGGCTGCAGGTTCCCTGTTAATGTAAAGGCCGTTCCCCGTGCTCCCTCCCCAGGCTGCCACCGTTCCCCCGACTTGGGGCACCGGCCTTCGCAGTGGACACTGTTTCAGCACGTGCCCTTTAGTCGTCCTCATGTGATGGATTTCCACTTTGGAGCCTATATCAAATTATCAAGGATTTTCTATTCAATCACACACTACAGGCTATCTACTAGATATTTTGGGTGCAGTTCCAGACCACAGCAATAAAGCGAATACTGCAAAAAAATGTCACACCAATATTTTGGTTTCCCAGTGCATATAAAACTTATGTTTTGAGGCTTCCGGGAAGATGGCGGAAGAGTAAGACGCGGAGATCACCTTCCTCCCCACAGATACACCAGAAATACATCTACACGTGAAACAACTCCTACAGAACAACTACTGAACGCTGGCAGAAGACCTCAGACCTCCCAAAAGGCAAGAAACCCCCCACGTACCTGGGTAGGGCAAAAGAAAAAAGAATAAACAGAGACAAAAGAATAGGGACGGGACCTGCACCAGTGGGAGGGAGCCGTGAAGGAGGAAAGCTTTCCACACGCTAGGAAACCCCTTCGCGGGCGGAGACTGCGGGTGGCAGAGGGTAAAAGCTTCGGGGCTGCAGAGGACAGCGCAGCAACAGGGGTACGGAGGGCAAAGCGGAGAGATTCCCGCACAGAGGATCAGGGCCGACCGACACTCACCAGCTCGAGAGGCTTGTCTGCTCACCCGCCGGGGCGGGCGGGGCTGGGAGTTGAGGCTCGGGCTTCGGTCGGAGCTCCGGGAGAGGGCTGGGGTTGGCGGCGTGAACACAGCCTGCAGGGGGTTAGTGCGCCACGGCTAGCCGGGAGGGAGTCCGGGAAAAGGTCTGGACCTGCCAAAGAGGCAAGAGACTTTTTCTTCCCTCTTTGTTTCCTGGTGCGCGAGGGGAGGGGATTAAGAGCGCTGCTTAAAGGAGCTCCAGAGACGGGCGCGAGCCGCGGCTAAAAGCGCGGACCCCAGAGACGGGCATGAGACGCTAAGGCTGTTGCTGCCGCCACCAAGAAGCCTGTGTGCGAGCACAGGTCACTATCCACACCTCCTTTCCGGGGAGCCTGTGCAGGCCCCCACTGCCAGGGTCCCGGGATCCAGGGTCAACTCCTCCGGGAGAACGCACGGCGCGCCTCAGGCTGGTGCAACGTCACGCTGCCCTCTGCCGCCGCAGGCCCGCCCCGCACTACGTGCCCCTCCCTCCCCCTGGCCTGAGTAAACCAGAGCCCCCGAATCAGCGGCTCCTTTAACCCCGTCCTGTCTGAGCGAAGAACGGACGCCCTCCGGCGACCTACACGCAGAGGCGGGGCCAAATCCAAAGCTGAGCCCCTGGGAGCTGTGAGAACAAAGAAGAGAAAGAGAAAGCTCTCCCAGCAGCTTCAGGTGCAGCGGATTAAAGCTCCACAATCAACTTGATGGACCTGCATCTGTGGAATACCTGAATAGACAACGCATCATCCCAAATTAAGGAGGTGGACTTTGAGAGCAAGATTTATGATTTTTTCCCCTTTTCTTTTTTGTGAGTGTGTGTGTGTATGCCTCTCTGTGACATTTTGTCTGTATAGCTTTGCTTCCACTATTTGTCCTACGGTTCTATCCGTCCATTTTTTAAAAAATTTTTTTCTTAATAATTATATTTTACTTTAAAAACTTTGTTTTACTTTATCTTCTTTCTTTTCTTTCTTTCTTTCTTTCTTTTCTTTCTTTCTTTCTTTTCTTTCCTTCCTTCCTTCCCTCCTTTAGACAACGAATCATCCCAAATGATGGATGGTGGACTTTGAGAGCAAGATTTGATTTTTTCCCCTTTTCCTCTTTTTGTGAGTGTGTATGTGTATGCTTCTGTGTGAGATTTTGTCTGTATAGCTTTGCTTCCACCATTTGTCCTAGGGTTCTATCCATCCATTTTTTTTCTTAATAATTTTTTTTATTTTAATAACTTTATTATATTTTATCTTACTTTATTTTATTTAACTTTATCTCCTTTCTTTTTTTCCTTCCATCCCTCCTTCCTTCCTTCCTCCCTCCCTCCTTTCTTTCTTTCTCGCTTTCTTTCTTTCTACTTTTACTAATTCTTTCTTTCTACTTTTTCTCCCTTTTATTCTGAGCTGTGTGGATGAAAGGCTCTTGGTGCAGCAGCCAGGAGTCAGTGCTTTGCCTCTGAGGAGGGAGAGCCAACTTCAGGACACTGGTCCACAAGAGACCTCCCAGCTCCACATAATATCAAATGGCAAAAATCTCCCAGAGATCTCCATCTCAACACCAGCACCCAGCTTCACTCAACGACCAGCAAGCTACAGTGCTGGACATCCTATGCCAAACAACTAGCAAGACAGGAACACAACCCCACCCATTAGCAGAGAGGCTGCCTAAAATCATAAGTCCACAGACACCCCAAAACACACCACCAGATGTGGACCTGCCCACCAGAAAGACAAGATCCAGGCTCATCCACCAGAACACAGGCACTAGTCCCCTCCACCAGGAAGCCTACACAACCCACTGAACCAACCTTAGCCACTGGGGACAGACACCAAAAACAACAGGAACTACGAACCTGCAGGCTGCCAAAAGGAGACCCCAAACACAGTAAGATAAGCAAAATGAGAAGACAGAAAAACACACAGAAGATGAAGGAGCAAGATAAAAACCCACCAGACCTAACAAATGAAGAGGAAATAGGCAGTCTACCTGAAAAATAATTCAGAATAATGATAGTAAAGATGATCCAAAATCTTGGAAATAGAATAGACTAAATGCAAGAAACATTTAACAAGGACCTAGAAGAACTAAAGATGAAACAAACAACGATGAACAACACAATAAATGAAATGAAAAATACTCTAGATGGGATCAATCGCAGAGTAACTCAGGCAGAAGAACAGATAAGTGACCTGGAAGATAAAATAGTGGAATTAACTACTGCAGAGCATAATAAAGAAAAAAGAATGAAAAGAACTGAGGACAGTCTCAGAGACCTCTGGGACAACATCAAACACACCAACATTCGAATTATAGGGGTTCCAGAAGAAGAAGAGAAAAAGAAAGGGACTGAGAAAATATTTGAAGAGATTATAGTTGAAAACTTCCCTAATATGGGAAAGGAAATAGATAATCAAGTCCAGGAAGCACAGAGAATCCCATACAGGATAAATCCAAGGAGAAATATGCCAAGACACATATTAATCAAACTGTCAAAAATTAAATACCTTAAATGTCTTATCGATATGTATGTTCCTATTCCCATTTTCTTAATTGTTTTGGGTTCGTTATTGTAGGTCTTTTCCTTCTCTTGTGTTTCTTGCCTAGAGAAGTTCCTTTAGCAGTTGTTGTAAAGCTGGTTTGGTGGTGCTGATCTCTCTCAGCTTTTGCTTGTCTGTAAAAGTTTTAATTTCTCCATCAAATCTGAATGAGATCCTTGCTGGGTAGAGTAATCTTGGTTGCAGGTTTTTCTCCTTCATCACTTTAAATGTGTCCTGCCAGCCCCTTCTGGCTTGCAGAGTTTCTGATGAAAGATCAGCTGTTAACCTTATGGGGATTCCCTTGTGTGTTATTTGTTGTTTTTCCCTTGCTGCTTTTGATATGTTTTCTTTGTATTTAATTTTCCCCTTTTATGGCTGTTAGTATTTGCCTTATGTATTGAGGAGCTCCTATGTTGGGTGCATAAATATTTATAATTGTTATATCTTCTTCTTGGATCGATCCCTTGATCATTATGTAGTGTCCTTCTTTGTCTCTTCTAATAGTCTTTATTTTTAAGTCTATTTTGTCTGATATGAGAATTGCTACTCCAGCTTTCTTTTGGTTTCCATTTGCATGAAATATCTTTTTCCATCCCCTCACTTTCAGTCTGTATGTGTCTCTAGGTCTGAAGTGGGTCTCTTGTAGACAGCAAATATATGGGTCTTGTTTTTGTATCCATTCAGCCAATCTGTGTCTTTTGGTGGGAGCATTTAGTCCATTTACATTTAAGACAAGGTTGCCCACTCTCACCACTCTTATTCAACATAGTTTTGGAAGTTTTAGCCACAGCAATCAGCGAAGAAAAGGAAATAAAAGGAATCCAAATCGGAAATGAAGAAGTAAAGCTGTCACTGTTTGCAGATGACATGATACTATACATAGAGAATCCTAAAGATGCTACCAGAAAACTACTAGAGCTAATCAATGAATTTGGTAAAGTAGCAGGATACAAAATTTATGCACAGAAATCTCTGGCATTCCTATACACTAATGATGAAAAATCTGAAAGTGAAATCAAGAAAACACTCCCATTTACCATTGCAACAAAAAGAATAAAATATCTAAGAATAAACCTACCTAAGGAGACAAAAGACCTGTATGCAGAAAATTATAACACACTGATGAAAGAAATTTAAAGATGATACAAACAGATGGAGAGATATACCATGTTCTTGGATTGGAAGAATCAACATTGTGAAAATGACTATACTACCCAAAGCAATATACAGATTCAATGCAATCCCTATCAAACTACCACTGGCATTTTTCACAGAACTAGAACAAAAAAGTTCATAATTTGTATGGAAACACACAAGACCCCGAATAGCCAAAGCAATCTTGAGAACGAAAAACGGAGCTGAAGGAATCAGGCTCCCTGACTTCAGACTATACTACAAAGCTATAGTAATCAAGACAGTATGGTACTGGCACAAAAACAGAAAGATAGATCAATGGAACAGGATAGAAAGCCCAGAGATAAACCCACGCACATATGGTCACCTTATCTTTGATAAAGAGGCAGGAATGTACAGTGGAGAAAAGACAGCCTCTTCAATAAGTGGTGCTGGGAAAACTGGACAGGTACATGTAAAAGTATGAGATTAGATCACTCCCTAACACCATACACAAAAATCAGCTCAAAATGGATTAAATACCTAAATGTAAGGCCAGAAACTATCAAACTCTTAGAGGAAAACATAGGCAGGACACTCTATGACATAAATCACAGCAAGATCCTTTTTGACCCACCTCCTAGAGAAATGGAAATAAAAACAAAAGTAAACAAATGGGACCTAATGAAACTTAAAAGCTTTTGCACAGCAAAGGAAACCATAAACAAGACCAAAAGACAACCCTCAGAATGGGAGAAAATATTTGCAAATGAAGCAACTGACAAAGGATTAATCTCCCAAATTTATAAGCAGCTCATGCAGCTCAATAACAAAAAAACAAACAACCCAATCCAAAAATGGGCAAAAGACCTAAATAGACATTTCTCCAAAGAAGATATACAGACTGCCAACAAACACATGAAAGAATGCTCAACATCATTAATCATTAGAGAAATGCAAATCAAAACTACTACGAGATATCATCTCACACCTGTCAGAATGGCCATCATCAAAAAATCTAGAAACAATAAATGCTGGAGAGGGTGTGGAGAAAAGGGAACCCTCTTGCACTACTGGTGGGAATGTAAATTGATACAGCCACTGTGGAGAACAGTATGGAGGTTCCTTAAAAAACTACAAACAGAACTACCATATGACCCAGCAATCCCACTACTGGGCATATTCCCTGAGAAAACCATAATTCAAAAAGAGTCATGTACCAAAATGTTCATTACAGCTCTATTTACAATAGCCCAGAGATGGAAACAACCTAAGTGTCCATCATCAGATGAATGGATAAAGAAGATGTGGCACATATATACAATGGAATATTACTCAGCCATAAAAAGAAACGTAATTGAGCTATTTGTAATGAGGTGGATAGACCTAGAGTCTGTTATACAGAGTGAAGTAAGTCAGAAAGAGAAAGACAAATACTGTATGCTAACACATATATATGGAATTTAAGAAAGAAAAATGTCATGAAGAACCTAGGGGTAAGACAGGAATAAAGACATAGACGTACTAGAGAATGGACTTGAGGACATGGGGAGGGGGAAGTGTGAGCTGTGACAAAGCGAGAGAGAAGCATGGACATATATACACTACCAATCGTAAGTTAGATAGCTAGTGGGAAGCAGCCGCATAGCACAGGGAGATCAGCTCGGTGCTTTGTGACCGCCTGGAGGGGTGGGATAGGGAGGGTGGGAGGGAGGGAGACGCAAGAGGGAAGAGATATGGGAACATATGTATATGTATAACTGATTCACTTTGTTATAAAGCAGAAACTAACACACCATTGTAAAGCAATTATACTCCAATAAAGATGTAAAAAAAATATATATATATACATATGATAATAATAATTCCTCAGGTAGCTTGTTTGAAGTCTGAAAGGATAGTATAGCTCTCAAAATCTCAGCAGAGGGGAAAAAAATTACCTCACAGCTGCAATTAATATGCCTTTATAAAAATACTTTCTAAAAAAAAAAACTTATGTTTGCACTATGCTGTAGTCTTTTAAGTGTACAATGCATTATGTCTGAAAAAAAACAATACATACTTGACCCTTGAGCAACACGGGTTTGAACTGTGCGGGTCCACTCATATGTATTTTTTCACTAAATAGGTACTACGGTACTGCAGGGTCCCCCTGGTTGAACCTGCAGGTGCAGAACCATGGGTACAAAGGACTGTAAAGTTATATGTAGATATTCAGCTGCTCAGCGGCTGGCACCCCAACCCCTGCATTGTTTAAGGGTCAACTGCACGTACCTTAATTAAAAAGTTATGATATTGGAAAAATAGCACCAGTAGACTTGACCGATGCAGGGTTGCCCCAAATCTTCACTTTGTAAAAAACACAATATCTGCGAAGTGCAATAAAGTGAAGCATAATAAAACCACTAACCCAAAAGGGACTCGAGCTGCTTACAACAGAAGATAGGATTTCTTGTTAAGAGTAGTAGGACATGAGTCACGTGAAAGAGAAGAAAAACTGGGTAGGTCTTGAGGCACCACATAACTGACTGTCCAAATGGGACCTTTTTTTTTTTTTTTAATAAATTTATTTATTTATTTTTGGCCGCATTGGGTCTTTGTTGCTGCACGCGGGCTTTCTCTAGTTGCAATGAGTGGGGACTACTCTTTGTTGCGGTGTGCAGGCTTCTCATTGCGGTGGCTTCTCTTGTTGCGGAGCATGGGCTCTAGGCACGTGGACTTCAGTAGTTGTGGCACGCTGGCTCAGTAGTTGTGGCTCGTGGGCTCTAGAGCGCAGGCTCGGTAGTTGTGGCGCATGGGCTTAATTGCTCTGCAGCATGTGGAATCCCCCCCGAACCAGGGCTCGAACCCGTGTCCCCTGCACTGGCAGGCGAACTCCCAACCTCTGCGCCACCAGGGAAGTCTGAAATGGGGCATTTTTAAGAGTAAGAGGGAGCAAGCACTATTAACGAATACACAACTACAACAAGCATAATCCAGGACTATCCCAGGTAAGCCAGGATATGTAATTTCTCTCGGTTGTCTAAGGATGATTGCTGCAAATAAATAATTCCCCAAAAACCAATGGCAAAAGGGAAACAGTACACAATTCCAATTACAATATGGAAAAACACACACCAGTTAGTCTAAAAGTTCCAAAATCTCCACTGATAGGAATTCATTGTACAGACATTTATACATTAGGAACATTGAGTAACTCAATGGGCAATGACAGAGTGCATGAATAATGATACCAGGATAGTATCAGCAAAATGGAAATGTGTATATAAACACACACATACGGGAGTACTTGTGAAGCGAGTGTATCATGAGCACTGTTTCTAAAATTCTGAGCCATGGGTGGATTAGATATTTATCCTATCTATTCTTATAATTTACCTGTTAGTACAACATCAACTTTGTTGGCAGGAAGTCCTACATTGGTCGTGTAGGTAACTGAGAATTTTAATCATGAATGCGTGTTGCACTTTGTCAAATGCTTTTTCAGCATCTATTGATACGACCGTGTGATTTTCCTTTTTTTTTAGCTGGTTGATGTGATGGATTACATTGATTTTCCAATGTTGAACCAGCCTTACATACCTTGGATAAATCCTACTTGGTCATGGTATGTAATTCTTCCCATATGTTGTTAGATTCAATGTGCTAGTACTTTGTTGAGGATTTTTGCACCTACATTCATGGCAGATATTGGTCTGGAGTTTTCTTTCCTTATACGGTCATTGTTGGTTTTGGTATCAGGGTTAATGTTGGCCTCACGGAAAGAGTTAGGGAGCATTCCCTTTCCTCCTATCCTCTGAAAGAGACTGTGGAGAAGTGGTATAATTTCTTCCTTAGACGTTTGATAGAATTCACCAGTGAACCCATGTGGACCTGGTGCTTCCTGTTTTGGGAGGTTATTAGTTACTGACTCAATTTATTTAATAGACACTGGCCTATCGGCTTGTCTGTTTCTTGTATGAGTTTCGGCAGACGGTATCTTTCAAAGAATTGGTCCACTTCATCTAGGTTATCAAATTTGTGGGCACAGAGTTTATAGTATTCCTTTATTATCCTTTTAATGTCCATGGCATCTATAGTGATGTCCTCTTTTCATTTCTGATATTTGTGTCTTCCCTGTTCTTTTCTTAGTTAGCCTGTTTAAAGGCTTGTTGATTTTATTCGTCTTTTCAAAGTACCAAGTTTTGGTTTCCTTGATCTCTACTGATTTCCTATTTTCAATTTCATTGACTTCTAATTCTTATTATTTCTCTTCTTCAGCTTACTTTGAATTTAATTTGCTCTTCTTTTACTAGTTTCCCAAAATGGAAACTTAGATTACTGATTTTAGATCTTTCCTCTTTTCTAATATACACATTCAATGTTATAAATTTCCCTCTAAGCACTGCTTTCACTGCATCCCACAAATTTTAATAAGCTGTGCTTTCGTTTTCATTTAGTTCCAAATAATTTTAAAATTTTTTATTGAGCTTTCTTTTTTGAACAATGTGCTATTTAGATGTGTGTTATTTAATCTCCAAGTATTTGGGGGGATTTTCCAGTTATCTTTCTGTTTTTGATTTCTAGTTTAATTCCATACAATGTCTGAGACAGATACCATATGTTTTCTCTTCTTTTAAATTTGTTAAGGTATGTTTTATGGCCCAGGATGTAGTCTATCTTGGTGAATATTCCATGTGAGTCTCAGAAGAATGTGTATTCTGTTGTAGTTGAATGAAATAGTCCATCAACAGTTGACTGAAGGTTTTATTCAGGGTTCAACTATATCCCTACTGATTTTCTGCCTGCTGCATCTGTCCACTTCTCAGAGAGGGGTGTTGAGGTCTCCAATTATGATAGTGATTCATCCATTTCTCCTTGTGGTTCTATTAGTTTTGTCTGGTATTGTTTGATGCTCTGTTCATAGGCAGAAATTTGGAGAATTGACAACTTTATCACTATCTCTTCCCATCACACATATGTTACTCCTTCTATAATTGTCCCACAGTCCTTGGGTATTCTAGTTTTTTTCTTTGTTATCTTCACTTTTCAGTTTTAGAGATTTCTATTGAGATATACTCTAGCTCAGAGATTCCTTCCTTAGCAATGTCCAGTCTACTAATAAACCCATCAAAGGCATTCTACATTTCTGTTACAGTGGGGTTTTTTTTTAATCTCTGGTATTTCTTTTGGTTCTTTCTTAGGGTTTCCATCTCTCTGCTTATATTGCCCATCTGTTCTTGCATGCTGTCTACTTTATCCATTAGGACCCTCAGCACATTAATAATAATTAGTTTTAAATTTCCAGTCTGATAATTCTAACAACCACGCCATGTCTGGTTCTGATGCTTGCTTGTCTCTTCAAATTGTGGTTTTTGCCTTTTGGTATACCTTGTAATTTTTGTTTTTTTTTTTTTGGATAGATGGCTATAATGTATCAGGTAAAAGAAACTGCTATAAACAGGCGTTTACTAATGTGGTGGGGAGGGGGAGGGGAGGGGATGCATTCTACAGTCTGTGCTGAGAGCTTAGGCTGTCAGTGAGCCTGGGGCGACAGGGACCCTAAACAGACAGAAGGCCCTGCTCAGAAGCTGCGATTCCAGATCTTAAAATTTCAAAACAGGACAGGCACCAAAGGTTGGCATCGACGATTCTGTCTTCTCTGCTCCAGCCTGGGTTACTGATGACATGCATGAAAACAGTAGTGCATTTAGAAAAAGGATATTACCGTCCATTCATACTCAGAGTAAGTGCGTGCAAGCCCCAGATGTTTATTTTTATCAAATATATTTGAGGTATCATTTTTTTCATTGTTTGTTTAGTCTCTTTTTACAAAAAAAGAAACAACTTGTATTTCACTCCAACATTACTCAGTTCAAAGGTTTTCATCTAAAAAGTCAAATCATAACAGATGAAGATCTTGGCTCTATTTCAACATTAATATCTATAGTTAGTAGGTTTCATTTACATACTGATTATGTTCGTGTCATATGAAGTACGCCAGGTCATTCGAATAAATGTATATTGTTTCTAAAGAACAAAGAGATGGGGCTCAAAACCGTGTTATGACTTTAAAATTCTGTACAATTTTCTTATATTTACATGTACCGTGCCCTTTGAAACAGGTAATCCATCCAGTCGACGGCAGGAGCCTTCTCCTCTTTTCATGTATAACTGAGTAATTATCTCAACCACAACAATGCGTTCTGAAAATGGATTAAATTTCTGGAGAAAATAAATAATGTTCAAGCCAGTGAATAACTTTCAAGCAATGGAGGAGAATGAATGTTTGTAATTAACATGTTTGCTAATGTTTTCTACATTTTTGTTTGTAATTCAACATCAGAAATCTAAATTTTTTCTGTTGAAAATATAGTTGCCGGCCCAGAGGGCTCTTGGTACAGAAAAATACAAAAAACAAAAACCAACTATTCACGACAACGTGGCTTCTGCCCTCTAAAACTGCAGGCCACACAGCTTAACATGATGTAAAATAAAGTATCATACAAAGGTCTAATCTTCTCAAGCTAGTTGTCTAGTTTATTTTAGATAAAAGCCAAAAGAAATCATCAATGTCCAGCCAGAAACTTGTTTCCAGTGTTTTGGTGCGTATGTTCCTGAATATTTATGCCTATCCATTCATTCCCCGCCTCTCTCCCACTTTTCTACCCTGAAAGCCTTGGCCTTGAAATCTGAAATCAGCAACTGCTGGCCTTCACTCAAATCATACACCAGTCCTGCTAATCTCCACACAGATCATTCTTAAGAATTAATTAATTACATTTTGAATTATGTGTATAGTTATATATAAATATTTTAATAGAATTATGCCTATATTTATATGCATGTTTATATGTATATATCTATTACATATATATTTTAATATTTATGTGTATGTATGCAACATAATTAATATTGAAAGTTTAATTTATTAAATGTTTAAAACGGCAACAGATACATTAAGGAGTTCTGCCTCTATTAGGATGGTGAGCACTAGGGCAGTTAGAAGGTCAATTACAAGTACTACAATTAGGACATATCTAGAAACTAACTACAAAACTATAAATGTGGAGTTTTTAATGAACTGTATGTACAGAGAAGTATAAATGATCTAAAACCGGGCAAGGTGGGCCCTTCCTCAGCAAGCAGAGGGTTCTGCTGGGAGGAGGGGCAGCCAGTGTGGGGCTAAGGAGCCAGATGGGCTGGCTAGACGCACTGGCATCTGGAGGAACCCAGATCTGGACCTGGTTCTCTCCTGTCTGGGTGTTGCTGAGTGCCTAAGGGCACAGGAGGTGGGCGGGGCTGGAGGGCAGGACTGGAGATCAGAGAACTCTCCTGCCATCTCCTGTCTTCAATCACCAGGGAGGGGGAGGGGCCTGTGATGCATACACAAAAGCTTTCTCAATACTTTTGAAACCAGAGGTGAAATAAAACCAGACCTGCAGCCGCTCCCAAACCTAGCTCAATTCCTCCCTGACCCCAAGTGGTCAGTCCCTGTATGAGTGTCCTGTGCCTGCTGGAACAAACTACTGCAAACTTGGTGGCTTGAAACAACAGAAATCCATTCTCTCACTGTTCTGCAGGCCAGAAGTCTGGAATCAAAGCGTTGGCCAGGCTGCGCTCCCTCTGAAAGCTCTAAGGGAAAGCCACCCCTCGCCTCTTCCAGCATCCCAGGGCTCCAGGTACTCCTCTGGCTGGGGCTGCGTCTCTCCATGCTCCCGTGTCTTCTCGTCTGTCTCTTACAGGACACTTGTCACTGGAGTTGGGGCCCATCTGGACAATCCAGGATGATCTCATCTCAAGATCTTTGACTGAATTACATCTGCAAATACCCTCTTTCCAGGTAAGGTTCCAATCATAGGTTATCGAGGTAGGGAGGTGAATCTATCTTTTTGGAGGCCACCATTCAACTCACTACGGTCCCTTACACTAGCTGCCTAAGAGAAGAAAAAGCATGGCCTCTCTGGAGGAAAATAATATCTACTTTAGTCTTTAGAGTAGATAGACACACATCCAGCATACACCCATCTTTTATACACACATCCAGCATACGTGAAAAATTATGAAATGTAAAGAAACAAAATAATGCAACTCATAATCAAAAGATAATACAGCCAACAGAGGCAAGCCTACAGATGATCCAGATGTTGAAATGAGTGGTCAAAGACATTAACATTATTATTTTAACTATGTTAAAAGAAACAGGAAAAAGGTAAACCAAGTGGATAAACGATAGAGAAATGCATCAGAAAAACATATTATCTACAAAAGAACCAAGTGGATATTCTAGAATTTAAACTTCCATATCTGAAGTCCAGAATTCATTGATGGGGCTTAACAGCCGACTAGGGAACAGCGGCAGGAAGGACAAGCAGTAGGAAAGACAGACCAATAGAGACTGTCTGAATTCAAGCACAAAAAGACAAAGACTGGAAAAAAATAGAACAAATCATGAGAGATGTGGGATACTCTCAAGTGGTCTAACGTTAAGTGTAACTATTATTCCAGAAGGAGAGACAGAGCGTGGGCACAGTCGATGTTTGACGAGATAATAGCTGAGAATTTTCCAAAATGTATGATGAACATCAACTCACATATTCAAGAAACCAAGTTAATTCCAAACATGAAAAATACGAAGAAAAACCCACCAAGGCACGTCACGTCAAACTGCTAAAAAGGAAAGATCCAGAGATTACCAGACCAAACAGAAAGCAAGACTCAACTACATCTGCTTTTATATCTGATTTATATCTGCTTCAATCCATAAGGATAGAGAGATTGAAAATAAAAATGCTGAATTAAAGAAGTCTGACACAAAAGGGTACACTGTGTAAGACTCCACTTACAAGAAAGGCAAGAACAGCAAAAAATTAATCTACGATAAAACAGAAGTCAGATTAATGGTTACCTCTGGGGGTTCTGTGAGGGGGCTCTGATACTGACTGAGGAGGGCTTGAGAGAAAATTTTTGAGTAATGGAACCTTGATGGTAGTTACAGGGACAGATACATATATAAAAATTAATTAAGCCGTACACTTAAGATGTGTACATTTAACTCTATAAATTATCGTATAGTTTAAAAAAAAAACAAAGCAAAACAGGAATGGGCCCATAAACATTTACTCCAATGTGACATGCTTGCTAGTCCAATAATAAGATTCTGAATTGACAGAACCCTACATGATCCTTCATTTATTCGTTCATTCAATACACCAATACTAACTGAGCACTTACTACACACCTGGGAGTATTTTAGCCACTAGGAATATATCAGTGAACAAAATGGGAATAAAATTCCTTGTTTTTTGAAGCTCACATTCTAGTAGGGATAATCAGATACTATCAAATCAAGTAAATTTTTTAGTAAGTTAAAAGGTGGTAAAAACTGGGGGAAAAAATAGAGCAGAGTCAGAGGGATTAGGAGTGTGCCAGTTGGGAGTTGTTGCCATTTTAAATAAAGTGACAAAGGGAGGCTTCACAGAGTTGAAGGAGTTAGAGATCTGGATTATGGGGGAGAATGTCACAGATACGGGGAGCGGCCGATGCGAGGACCCCAAAGCCGCAGCCTGTGTGCTCAGAACAGCACGGAGTCTGGGTCAGCGGAAGCAGGGTGAGCAAGGGAGAGAGTGGGGAGGGCGGAGGCCAGAGATGTGACGTCAGGAAGGGCAGGGGCCTTGGCTTTGACTCGTGGGTGGGAGAGATCGGGGCGCTAGAGGGCTTTATGCAGAAGAGTAACATGCCTGTCCTGCGTTTCCAAGAGTCAGTCTGGCTGCTGCCCTGGGATGGCCCGGAGCACAGGGCAGGTGGCCAGGTTGGAAGCTGGGAGACCAGGTGCAGGTGAGCAGTGCTGGTGGCCTGGACAAGAGTGGGGTCAGCAGAGGTGGTGAATAGAAGCCTGATTCTTTGTATGTTTCAATGCTGGAGCCAAACAGTTTGCTGTCCAATTTCAATATTAGTTATGACAGAAAGGGACGAGTCAAAGATAAGGTCATGTTTTTGACGTGAGCAATGGGAAGGATGGAATGGCCTTTGCCCTAGAGGGAGAAAGCAGTGGGCGGAAAAGGCTTAGAGAAGATGATCAGGGATTCAAATTTGGGACATGCCGCGTCTGAGATGCCGATCAGGTACCAGCTGGATTCGTGGGCCAGGCAGTTGAGACAGGAGTTTGGAGTCCATCAGCATATAAGTGATATTCAAAGCCATGACATTTGATGAGATTTCAAAGGAAGTAAATACAGTTGAAGAGGTCCCATGACAAGCCCTGATGCACGCAGGTATTGAGAGTTGGGGAGACAAGAAGGGATCCAATAAAAGGACTCTGAGAAGGAACAGCCAATGAGTGAGGAGGACAAGCAAAGAACGTGGTGTCCTGGGAGCAAGATGAAGAAAGTGTTAGCAAGAGCAAAGACATCTCCTCCGAAGAGGTCTCCTTCCAACGGAGGCAGAAAAACGCCAGGAGACTCCAGAGGGCGCAGGGCACAGACTGGGACTGGGGTGGGGCAGAGTCAGGAGGTGACCTGGGAGTGTGAGCTTCTTGGTCCAACAGCCATAAACAGGGATGAGGGGCACAATTCCCAGCGGAATCGGAGTAAGCGGTGGCAGGGCTGGGGTTTTGGGGGGTCGGGCGGGGTGGGTCCTGTATCTTCTCCTCGGCTTCTGGGGGTGAAGGAGAGGCAGAGTGGGAGACTGGGACCCCCTCCCAGCACAGGGACCAGTCCTGAATGTGCTCTACATCCTCTTCCATCAGCTCTAACTCACTGTCCAGCTCGTGAGCCCTGCTCTCTGGCCGAAAGCACCCCAGGGAACACCAAGGACAAAGGAGTCTTCCAGCCCCAGCAGGAGCTTGCAGGGCTCACAACACTGTTTTGTGGGGTTGGGGAGAGAAGACCTACCCCCATTCAATGTCTTCCAGGCAAACTTTCCAAAATTAAGTTACAGAGAGCAGAGAAGATTTGAGCCTCTTTAAGTCCTTCCCACTGGAAAAAAAAAAAAAAAATCAAAGAAATTCTGTAGTTTTAACTTTTAAGAATTTTAGGCGCCAGTGAGTGTTACAGGGATCAGCTTCATGCTTTACTGAAATTCAGGAGCACAGCTGCCCACATTGCCACCGAAATACGTAAATATCCTGTAACTCAGGTGAGGAAATTGATTCAGTGAGCAACTCTGCATGAGCTGCTCCCCTCAAGGGGGTGGGTGATGGTTACTGCAGCCCATCCTCCTCTGAAAACTGGCCCAAATGCCACACATCGGCTGCTAAATGCCACCATCATAGTCATCTTTGTCATTTCTTTTAAAAATATTTTTTTCGGGACTTCCCTGGTGGTCCAGTGGGTAAGACTCTGCGCTTCCACTGCAGGGAGCATGGGTTCGATCCCTGGTTGGGGAACTAAGATCCCACATGCCATGTGGTGCAGCCAAAAAAATAAAAAATAAAATTCTTTTTTAGTAAAGGAACAACTATGGCATCACAGCTATCACCAGTTTAAAAGCAAGCACAGTGGGAAGTAGCCCATTTAACTAATGACAGCCCACGTGCTGCGCAGCGTGAACAACGGCCCGTCCTTGTCATTTCAGCTAAATCAGAGCATCTAACAGGAAGGTCTCTGATTCTCCACTCTATTCGCTGTGGTTCTTAGCCTGGAACTGCCAAGGCAGAGAACACCGGAGCACCGGAGGACCAGTAAGGAAGACAGAGGCCCCCAGACGGGAAGTCGGCAATAAAGGTGCAGCCGACACAGGCAACTAGGAGAAGTACCGAGGAACCCCAGTCTCCACCCTGCTCCAGGTGGGCAGGTGAGCTGAGCCCTCGCTGCCACAGCAGGGCTGATCCTCCCAGTGTGGGGCAGTGGGAACACTTCGGTCCTTTCAAAACCGACAGACCCACAAGGGATCCGAGTTCCACCTCTCGCTCGCCAAGTGACCTTGAGCGCGGTGCTTATACAGCCTGACCTTTGAAGTCCTCGGCACAGAATGGAGGTGATGGTGCCAAGCTCTCCAAGTGCAGGGTTTCCTAACCGTGGGCTGTGATGTGTGAAGGTGCCTGATGCGGAGCAGGCGTCACAAGCAGGGATCATGGGTGATGATATTATCAGGTGAAGAAGAAAAAAAAAGCCATCTTTGGAGGTGACAGTGGCGTTAGGTTGGGAACCCGACAGTTCATCAGGAGACCGTGGTCTGGGGCTCTAGTCCATCAACCTCCAGTGTCTGTTCAGGCAGCTGAGAGCAAACCCACCTGAGCCGCACTAGGGTATCTGGGCTCAGCGGCAGGTGGTCCAGGGAAGGGAGGCAGGCTCCCATCTGGCCTCAGAGCCCCGTCACCTCACCTGGATGTGTGGAAGCCTCCCACCTGGACCCGTGCACTCTGGAGATGGGGTGTCAAACCTCTCACCCCTTACTGGGTACTGGATTACCTACTTGCATATTTACCGAGTAAAGCTGAGCTAACCGATTTGCCAGGGTTTTCTGCCCGGTGTTAGAGCTGCACGTGGCCAACAGCAGCTGCAGTGGATCGTGTGACACGATCATCCATTTGGGGCAGATACACTGGGATGAATCAATCTCTTCTAACTCTCAGACTCTTTGAGGAACAAACACAAATGTATGCAAACAGCAAACGCAGAAAAGCCTCACCAACATTTCTGCAGCTGAAAAATGGCTGAAATTTATTTTTATTATGAAAACATTATTTTAGGGATAAAATATTTTGTCACTGAGGAGAAAACATTCTTAAAATTCCATGCAATCCCTGCTCCCTCTCAGTTTAATTTCTGCAGATGCCTATTGCTTATCTGATTGGCCTTATTAGCTATTCCATACAGCCTGGTTTCCCTGTGCTAGAAAAACAAAATGGAATTTTGAAGAACGGTTTGTAAACCAACCCAGAACAGACAGCATCGTCATACGTGTTGGTGGACCCTGACGGTCAGCGGCCGAGGGGCCGAGGGGTCGGCTTCGCCGCCCCAAGGACGGCTCCTCTGTTCTCTGCACTCCTGCCTGTGCCTGCCTGCTGCAGCCTCAGCCTCGCCCCCTACATCTCTCCTGCATCTGCATCCCGCTCACACGGTTGGTCACACAGTGAGTAGGACACGCCCAAAGCACACAGGGCGGCGTCAGCATCACTGGTGACTACGTCAATGGCTACTTCTCCCACAAGTGCAAGTATCACCCCCAATTAGTCCCTAACCTAGAGCCCCTCAAACAGAACCTTGGAATCTCAGCTTGACTTTGGATACACATAATTCTTACCCTTAAAATGTGGGTCTTGGGTTGAAACTCTGAATAGATTATCACTAGCTAAATCACATCATTTATGAAACCGTTTGCTCCTACAGAGCTATCTATCCAAAAAAAAGTGTCCAAAGCCTTGTAAGTGTAAAACCCTGATCCCCTCCCCCAGGTGAAGAATGCTCCCACGGAGTTGAGAGACTTCAGTGCAAAGCCTGAATTCTCTAAGCATCTAACAGTATCAGTGACATCCCCAAGTGTGTCCCCAGAGGGCAGAGAAATGGCTCTGACTGCAGACCTTCATTCTGAGATCCGGAGACTGAGGACCACTGCTAAGGGTGAGTGGCGTGGCGGTGACTGCACCGCTTTTCATCCGAGCCTGAGCTGCCTTCCTCCGGTGTCCAGACCCTACAAGCACAGGCAGCGAGACTCAGCCAGTCCCGACCCCCCGGAGGGCCACTCAGAGGACCTTAAATCCTGGCTCCTGACCCCTTGTGCCCTCCCTTGTCTGCTGGAGCAGGAGGACAGACTGTCCCCACGGGGCCGCCGTGCCACGTCTCAGTGGAGGAGCCCTGCCGGGAGGAAAGGGCTCCCACCCTCCTCCCACGGCGGGGGGAGGGCTGGGGGACAGACACGGAGACAGACCTGGAGAGCGGGTGGGGGAGCAGGAGAAAGACTGGCAAAGCTGCTTCAGACCCTGGATTCAGCCGCGCGTGTCACCTGGTCTACACCCGTGTCAAGTGAGCCAATCACTCCTGCCCCTTTTCACCTGCGCTAGGTTAGTCCTGGATTCCTCAGGACTGCAGCAGAACCTTGACAAACACTCCTTAAGGAATTCCTTCAAGATCAGAAATTCCACCCAAAAGGCATGACTGTGCGGGGCCCTGCGTAACTTAGAGACAAGGCTAGAGACCTGGGCCTAACAGAGCCGCTGACAGTTATGGTCGGTACCGGAGGCCCTGGCGCTCCCGCCACTCTGGACGGTACTGACCAGGCCTCTGTCTTGGTCCCCAGCGGCCGACACTGGCCTTTCTCAGGTGGCCTCTGCCTGCACAGCTGCAGCCTGGGCTCTGCTGTCCTCTCACGGTGGCCACTGGACTCCTGCTTAGGGCAACTGCCAGACCCACATTCGCACAGGTGTAAACCCACGTGCGCTCACGGCCACCTCGGGGTGCTGGGGAGACCCCGGCCCAGCGCGGTGGACAGCCTCCCCTTCCCTCCCCGCTCACCTGCACCCCGCACCTCTGAATCCAGCCCGCTTCTTCCACCCCTCCCCCTTTCTCGATGCCACTCTGACTCCCAAGCTAATCTAAAGCCGGCTTTCACCTTCCCTTAGTCTCTCTTTGTATTTTATTGTTGATGAAACATCACATTCTTCACAGTAGACACATCTTCGCAGAGAAGATGTGAGGAACACAGCTCGAACACCACACAATCCCCACACGGAAGCGCACCTGGAGGCCTCTCACACTCGGCACTCACAGAGGGGGTGGTCAGCTCAGCCCGTTCGTCAGTTCCATCTCCCATCCCTGCCCATCTGATGCATTACCTGCTTGTAATAAGATGTCTGATGTGTATCAGGGAGAGACTATTTCAAAACCCAGAAACTCTGCACTGCTCTCAATGTACACTTCACTTATTCTAATCTTTACTGAGATTTTGAGACTTTTGCCTCATTTCTGTCTCTCCTGTTGGTATTCTGACCACTGGCTGTATAATAAATATTGTTAAAGAAATAAATAACCACGGGTCTAAAAACGTTAGTTTCTATTGTGTTTTTTTCTCATGTGTCCCTGGGTCTGCTTCTCCCTTTCAGCCACTTGCCTTGACCTTCAGCAAATTCAATGCCACTCCCAGAAGCCTAAACTTTAATAGAATTCTACAAATCAGTCAAAATGGAAAAGAAATGACATGTTTAACAAGTAGTGACTGAAGGTCTCTCAGCCTTTTCCGAGTGGACAGGACACCTAACTGACAAGGAGTTTAAATGTCGACAAAGATGGGCTGGTCCCGCGGCCCTGGAGCACGACTGTTAAATCACTGAATGGCAGACACGGTCCCTCAGTCTGGTGAGGCAACACCTGGTTCTGAGGATGCCCACAGGCCAGAAAACATGTTCGAGGGTACAATCAGGTCAGCTTAAATATTTAGACAATTTCACTGATTTTGTTAGTGTTTAACCAGTCTCTCTCCTCTCGTCTGAATTAGATTTTGGCTTCCAAAAGGGATAAAAATCTCTTCAATGCTCTAAGCTTCTAATATTTGCTAGTAATGTTAAAGAGACGGCAGAAACCTGACCTTCAGACACAAGCTGACATGGCAGATGCCAAGGATCCGGTATGGAGAATCCCAAATCCAATACAGGCTTGTTCACATCTTGGGACAGCTCACTGGCCCTCACGCCCTGGAGAGGGCCCTCCAGGTGGACGTGCACTGGCTACCAACTCTGTGTGTCACCAAATGCCCTAGGGCTGCACCATCCACTGCTACAGCCATTCCCCACATGTGGCTATTTTCATTTAAATTAATTAAACTTAACTATAATTGGATGAACTAGGAACTTGGGGTTAGCAGATGCAAACTATTACATATAGAGTGGATAAGCAACAAGGTCCTACTGTATAGCACAGGGAACTATATTCAATGTCCTGAGATAAACCATAATGGAAAACAATATTTACATATATATATATTTATATGATTACTGCACAGAGCCTACTGGTAATAAATACACATAGAACTTACCACCCGGACAAGTGGGCAATGTGGGCTTGAAGAGGGACACTGAGCCCTATTGCCATAAGATGGCAGGAGTGGCGGGGTCAGGAGGAGGTTTCAGCCACGCTATCCACAGCCCTAAGCAAAGGGTGAACCTCTATGACCTTAGTCTTGAATAAATATAGTTTCTGGGGCTTCCCTGGTGGTGCAGTGGTTGAGAGTCCACCTGCCGATGCAGGGGACGCGGGTTCGTGCCCCGGTCCGGGAGGATCCCACATACCGCGGAGCGGCTGGGCCCGTGAGCCATGGCCGCTGAACCTGCACTTCCGGAGCCTGTGCTCCGCAACGGGAGAGGCCACAACAGTGAGAGGCCCGCGTACTGGGAAAAAAAAAAAATATATATATATATATATATATATATAGTTTCTGGAAACAGAAGCAATACAATGAGCTTCAGCAGAAGGGAATCACTGGTCCAGCACAGACCTGGCTCAGAGGTGGTGACAGATGAACTATGAGGAAGGACCAGAGAAAAACACATCTCTGAGCTCTCACTGAAACACTCAGCCTCAGGGCAGCTAGAGAGCCTCAGAGTGTCAGGCAGGAAGGTGCTGGGCGGGAATGCCCGCAGAGTGGACATTCTGGGGCAGAGTGGAGCTGCCCCAGAAGCCAGCAGGGGAGGGGTGAAGGAGGCGCCAGAGCAGAGGCCAGGCTGCAAGTGTCCTGAGGGCAGCACAAAGCACCGCGGTGCAAATTGCTTGTTCATTCCAGAATCCTGGATGCAAATGGGAAATAATCAGTGTGCAGCCCAGCAAAGGACGAGGTCAGTCTGGGGCTTGCGGTTGTGTATTTACTGAGATAGGCCATCCTAATACATCCTAATACATCCTGATGGGGGGACATCGTGGGGTCAGCCTGTCAGAGGAACTTGCCTCGGTGGCTGGGAAGCAGAGATGAACCCAGGTTCCTGGAAGGAGAAGCCTAAGCCAGGTGAAGTGGGACACCCCCAAAAGCAACGTGGACCCTTCATGCTGCTGCCAGTTTTTGACATTAAATTTACACTTATTTTAAGAGAAGGAGGTTATTATTACTAGAAAATCGCTAGCAACCGTTACCGTTCAGAATCCCAGCCATTTGTTATCCATTATGTATACATTACCATCCATAGCCCCACTGTTTGTCATATGCTATTATCATAATGGCCCCATAATGGGCTCTGCTTCTCTGACACCCTTGTAACTGCCATGACTCACTGTGTCAATTTTCCAAGGGAGAAAACATCACATACAATGAAATAATGCATGATTTTAGTCATTCAAATATTATATCATTCTTAGCCATGCTTATAGCTACCATGTTGCCTATTAAAAGTCTATTAGTAATACAGACGCACCAATTAAAATCCCATGTTCCATGTGGTATTATAAATAGTTTCTCTTTTATGGGGGATTACGTAGAGGATATCTAGTTAATGCCAAGGGTTAATGCACATTTGTTTTGATAAGGAATAAGGAATAAGGAATCTTTAATAATAGCAATTTACTTCCAGTAAACAACCTATCAGTACGTTTTTATTTACAATCCTCATTCATTCATTCATTCAGCAAGTGTTTATTTGGTGCCCATGAAATGCCAGGGACTGTTCCATAGGCACAAGGATGTCAAGAGTACTTGGGTGAGACTTCCCTGGTGATCCAGTGGTAAAGAATCCTCCTTCCAATGCAGGGGACGTGGGTTCAATCCCCTGTTGGGGAACTAAGATCCCACATGCCGTGGGGCAGCTGAGCCTGCACACCACGACTACTGAGCCCGCGCACCGCAAACTACAGAGCCCACACGCCTTGGAGCCTGCTCCCCATAACTAGAGAGAGAAAATCCGCATGCCACAACTAGAGAGAAGCCCTCGTGCCACGACAAAAGACCCCGCATGCCTCAGCGAAGATCTTGCGTGCTGCAACTAAGACCCAACACAGCCAAATAAATAAATAAACAAGTAAATATTTAAAAAAAAAAAAAGAGTACTTGGGAAATCAAGAGAAAAGTGCTTCCTCCGTGAGCTTACATTCTAGTGGCAAAACGTGATAAAGAAATAAACACACGAATGTGTAATCTAATGTCAGATAACCGTAAATCCTATGATGCAGATTAAATTCATATAAGAGGAAAGTGAATGCTTTGATAGAGCCGGGATAATTCTCCCACGGAAACTCTGAGTGTGTGTTCAGACATGAACGGGAAGGGAGACTGGCCGTGGGGACAGGGGTGATTTTATTTTGCATTTCTTCTGTCTTCCCGGTGAATGAAAAGCAGGGTTCTGAGAGGAAGGAGGACTGTGAAGCAGCCTCCTTGGCTGATGGGGGGCAGTGAACTGATGGGGGGAGGATGGGGTGGAGTCACAGAAATGGACTCGGGGTCCCTGGACCCCTGCGGAGATGACTTTAAAGCCAAACCCCTTGGAATGGCTCTTTGTCTTCTCTGGCCGCAGGACTCAACCTGGCCTCATTCAGAAGTCTGTAAAAGGCAACGATTAGAGAACGGGCAAAAATCCCCTTCCCGGTGCAGAGAGGACCTGCAGAAGGACAACAGAAGCGGGAGAAGAGGAAGCCAATGCAGTGACACGGAAATGAGACGACAACGTCTGCTTCCCTGTAGGTTCTTGATGCAAAACCTCCAACTTTGGAACATTCACATAAAATTGAGCCCAATTCCACTTATTAGGAAAAAAAATATCTACTGACTTCACAAAGCAAATCTTTGCTGTAAAAACCATGAAAATAGAATTCTTCTATTTCCCTGATTCTACCGTGCACATCCCTCCCGCACCCTTGTAGCACGGTTTCAACGATTATGAAATCCAGATGCACCGTCCATCCCTGTGGAAGGGCTCTGCCAGGTCCCAGGGGCAGAAGCCCATCGTGAAAGAGCTGTCATTGCCCACACGGGTTCTGAGTATGGCCGGTTCCCCAAGAGAGAAATGAACACCAGTACTCAGAGGCATGAGAGGGGGCAGCGCATGACCACTGCTGTGAGGCAGACAGTGGGGCATCACTTCCACTCCAAAGAGAACTGTTAATACTAAGCCCAAAGTCTCTAGCCAGATCCTTGCACTTTTCTAAGCTGTACAGCTGCCTCTAAGGTGATAAATGATGGGAGAAGACAGGTCGGGGAAGTGAGTTGACAGTGCAGTGTGCGGGACCTAGTCAGGCACCTCAATGCACGTGCTCCAATCCACATTTTAAGTCCACTCTGGCATCTCTATGCAGCATGGATTGACAGGGGCTCGGGGGTGCAGAGAGCCCAGCTGGAACGGAAGTGTAGTGGCCCATGTGAGAGGTGATGCCGGCTTTCATTAGGGTGGTTGTCATGGAGATGAAGAGAGGTCAAGAGATGAGGGACACAGTACTGGGAGTTAGAATCAATAGAATATGGTGGCGGGCTGTATGTGGCTGTTCTGAGATGGGCAGATTTTAGGAACGGCTCCCAGGCGTCTGGATTGAGCAATCTGGTGGATAAGCTGCCCTTTACTAAGCTGCAGACGCTGAGGGAAGAAACAGGTCTGGGTCTGCGTGCTGTGGAGTTCAGCCAGGACATATTAACATGGAACATACAAGCGATATCAAGTTACGGTTAAATACATGACTGCAGCTCTGGGGAGGAGGCTCTTGTTCAAATGCAGATTCTGACTCAGCGGGTCTGGGGTGAGGCCCGTGCCTCCATTCCTGACCTGCTCCCAGGTGACGGGGAGCCTGCAGCTGCAGGAAACCCTCACCTGTGCTAAGTGTGGAAAAGCCACCCCAGTTCCACCCGGAAGGCGGGATACTGATATTTTCAGCGGCGCCTGTTCCCAGTTTGTGTCGGCCTGTGTCTCTGATCATCAACTGTTCTCGGGGGGCTGCCACCCTGGCCAGCCTGCACGTCTGGACCCCACCGCAGTTCCCTGTTTGGTTCGACAGTCCTGAAACAGAGATCCACCCTCTGAGTTTATGAGATCTACCCCACTTCTGTTCTGTCAAAGGCCTCCTCGGAGTTGGCGGAAGAGCGCCACGTGAATGCAGCCTGGTCCCATTGTTTCCACAGCTGCATGCTGGTCCCGCCAAGGAAGCAAGGGCACAAATGCCTGGAGGGAGGCCCAGGGTAGGACGCACAGGCAATAAGCCTCTAAGAAGTAGTAGCAGAGAAAGAAGATCCGCCCCACCTGCTTGAGCTGCTGGCCCCTGCGCCCTGTTCCCCACAGCTGAGCCCCAATGGCTCCACAGCCATGCAGCTTCCTGTGATGCCTCTGCTCCCAGGTCCAAACACAGAGCTTGTACAGCCTGCCCGCCCAGGGGCCTTTCAATTAAAATAAATAAATAAATAAATAAGTGCGTGTGTATGCGCGTGTGTGTGTGCAAATACATACATACGTGCACGCACACACACAATTTAAAGCAGATTAAATCTGAAGACTCCTTTGTCTCTACATGATAGTAAATAAAGGCATTTGGTGTTTGGAAATGCAAATATCTCTAAGAGAAGAAAAACTGTTCTTCCTGAGAAGCCATCTGCCCCACGGCATCTTCGCTCACAACGCTTGCTGCACTGCAGTGAACTTGCACAGCACCTTACGGTTTGTGTCACGCACTCTACCCTGAACTGTGATTTAACCCATCTCCCAACTACATGGTGAGGGCCTCGTCTCAGGGCCCCCGGCTCCTAGAATGGTCCCTTCTACCCTGCGGTGCTCAGTAAATAAAAGCTGTTGATTGCATAGCAGACCTCACCTCTTCTACCTGTTTTTAATGTGTATCTTAACTTTAACACCACTGCAATAGTCAGAATAATGGTTCTCAGCGATGGCCACATCCTAACCCCTAAAACCTGTGAAAACGCTCCCTTACATGGCAAGAGGGATTTTGCAGGTGTGATTAAGTGAAGGACTTTGAGATGGCAGAGACTATCTTGGGTTATCCTGTGGGCCCAAGATAATCACAACCGTCCCTATTCACAGGACACAGAAATGTCAGAGGGAGGTTTGAAGATGCTACCTGCTAAATGTGGAGAAAAGGACCAAGAGTCAAGGAACAGAGGCTGCTCCAGAAACTGGAAAAGGCCAGGAACAGGATCCCCCAGAGCTTCCAAAAGGAAGACAGCCTTGCTGAAACCTCCATTCTAGCCCAGTGACACGGGGCAATGTAATGTGCTACACCTGTGTGATTTTAAGCCACTAAGTTTGTGGTAATTTGTTACAGTAGCAATGGGAAGATACTACAAGTCCATTTTGGGAATAAATTAACCTGAGTAAGAATCTACCCACTGCCTTCTCATAGAAGCATCTCCTTTCCCGGAGTCTACTGCCTGTCCTTATATCACAAGAAATGACACAGATTTTGTAACAAGGGGGAAAATGCCTAATCACCGTCTTGCCTAATCAGTTCATTCTGGGGTGTTTTCATTTAGTTATTTATATTTGAGAGATGTTCTCCTGGTGGTAAAAATAGAGTGTGAAGCAGGATGTGAGAAAAAGAGACGATGCCCAGCATAACTAGCGAAGTATCAGTATTAGTGAGGGCGTTTGTGGTGTCAGAGCTGCAGCTGGTCAGAAACAGCGCACTTCTGTTCAGGAGAACAGCAGAGACCATGAGTGTCTCCTCCAAAGCTAAGACACACGCCAAAGACTCTCTCGTTCGCTCTGCAGACAGACGGCGAGTCCAGACCGCACCTTCCGACCGAGGTCTGGGAAACCAGTCTTCACTATCCGTCAGGCAAGCGGCCCCGTAGTTTTTGAGTAAATACAAAGCTTTGAATGAAGTGATGAAGAAGAGTGAATGGAGGGCCTTTTACTGACTTAGTTAAAAGTCCATTAACCCTTGAAACACAAACATAATCCCGTATCTATGTAGACAGGGGCGTGCATTTTGCAGCTGCGCCATTGACAGCCTTCCTCAGACACGCAAAGAAATGCATAACCCTAAAATAAGGGTTCAAAACAATCAGTGCTACCACACGTCACCTTTTATTTAAGAGTTTCCACACAAGACAGCGTTCTGCATAGAAACTGTGAAAACGTGCTATTTCTATTCTTTGGAGCTCATGACTAAGCTAGCGTCTCCAGCCAAACAGTCACAGGTCAGGATATCAGCAGGTCCTGCAGGGCAGGCTGGTGCGACGGGCAGGGTGTGGTTACCCAGGGAGAGGGAGCGCCGGCAGCAGCTCCAGCAGGGTGGCCTGCTGCCCGCCACCGCAGTTCTTTACGCTCTTGGAAAGGTTTCTGTTCTGGATACACTGACTTTCATAAAAACGTTCAGTGTGAGTCTCGACTCACAGTTCTTGGAGAATACGACGCCAGCGGCAGATAAGCTGACTCTGGGAGAGAATGTACATTATGGCAGGGAGGGGCTTGACTACACCCACTCTGAAAATCAGATGACTGGCTGGTAATCCACTGATACTAGGAGGCATGCATTTAAGTCTAGAAAGTGTTGATTCCGTGGCATCATCTCATTTACCTCCTTGACTGACTATATAAAACTTACCTGAAACTAGACTGAAATTTAAATATAGATCTGGTTTGGTTCACAAATCAAATATCCAGAAAAGAAAAAACAAGGCACGGATATAAAACTGCTTATACTAAAGGTAGCGACTCAATAAGTTCATCTCATCATCTAATCAGTACAGCGTATCTATTAAGACAGGCACTGGCCAATTACAGCCCAGAGGCTAAACAGGGCCCTAGCACCCACCTCTGTGCATGCCAGTAGCTAAAAATGGTTTTTACATTTTTAAATGGCTTGAGAAAAATCAAAAGAAGAACCCTTCATGACATGTGGAATTATTTGGAATTCAAATTCCAGGGTCCATAAATAAAGTTTTCTAGGGACCCAGCCACGCTCACCTGCTTCCATATAGTTTACAGCCACTTTTGTGCTAAACCACAGAGCCAGTGGCCGTGGCAGAGACACTTGGCCCCCAAGGCTGGGTTACTCTCTGGCCCTTTAACTGACGGAGATGCTGCCCTGCAGGTTAAGAGCTCCGGCTGAAGACCCGGGCCACCTGGTCCCCGCCTGCTCTACCGCTTAGGAGCCACGCGACCTCGGGCAAGCTGCTGAAGCGCCTGCGCTTGCTCCTCCCTGAGACTCCCTTGCGGGGCGGCGTGTGGACGGGGAGAGGGAAAGGATGTGAAGCGCGCCCAGGGCAGCACGTGGCACCGCACCCGGGTGAGCCGCCACAGATGTCATTATTGCTGTTTGTTGTGACCGTGATCACACTAATGCAACTTTACCAGGTAGAGCCTTCTACCTGCTTCAACTTTTCTGGAAATCATGGTTGACACTAATTTATAGTTTCAACTACTCTGAAAATTATCTCTTCATTAATTGGTCATAATATTTTTGAAAGTTGTCCCAGTCTCCTTCCCAAATGAAGATAGTCATCAATCACTGTGGCACGTAATGGCCATTAATTAGAAGTTTAGCTCAAAGGACTGTCACTTTTAATGTTAGTATCTTGTTCTACTCTCATATTTCAAAATCATTTTCAAAACTGCGCCCGAGATGGAGATGCTGGTGAGTGAGAGGACGCACTCCGTACTCTGCTCCCTCTTTGACAGATAATTACGCCAGGACTTGTAGGGGTCAAGCAGCTTCCTCAAAGTGCTGGCAACCCTTAATTAAAATGAACATTCATGGGCTTGTATTTGGACTTTTGCTTTGCATGAGTCCACCTTCAAGATTTTTTCAAACAAAAGCTTTGAACTTATTAATCTGACCTAAAATTCAAACTAGTTTCAAGTCACACACATAGACCACTTACTGTGACAATTTCTCTCGGTCATGATGCTCTTATTTCATTTAGAAATGCCACAAATACATCCAGTTAATGCATTAAATATGAAAAGACTTGCTGAAGAGACTCAATTTATTAATGATTCAGTAGAACTTCCTAAAACATCTATTTGGAATTCATTTATAATTCATTTCACAGCTTAGCTGCGGTTCCCACAGGGCAAATATTTATCAAATATTACTCAAATATTATTAATATTACTCAAATATTACTCAAATATTACTTATTTTAAGTCCTCCCTTTATGTTTATTTGTAGAAGGATACTTTTCTTTTCCAAATAAAGGCTAAACTTCCTACAAGCATCCATCCATCTATTGTAATTTAATGTGCAATTCCTGATACGGTGACAGTAACGGGTTTTCAGATATAACACAGTACACTGTGCAACCAAACAAAAGAATAGTTATTAAACATAATAGCTGGCTATAAACTGAACAAGACACACATTCAGTACATCATAAATATTTATTAGAGAGTAACCATGGTAATTAATAAACACAGTAATCAAAATAAGAGGGAAATAGCATCTGAAAACCCTGCCATTGTAAGAAAAACTTCACAGCTCACCTACCAATGAACCACACACAACCAAATGGATATTTTCAGGATGAAAATCAGAATATCTGGCCTGGCTAGCACCGGCGGAGTACAGAGTATCTTGAATAGGGCTGCCATCGTCCCTAACGCTGACAATTATAGCCCCTAATGCCAATGGCTCATCAGAGCTGCAGAGTAAGGGCTAAAATGAGTTAGAAACATCTAAGTGTAAACTAGTTGTGCAACCTTGGTCAAATTCAGTTCTCCGTGCCAACTGCAAAGAAGAAATAACACCTACCTGGAAGGGCTGTTGTGTAACTAGACTTATTGTGGTGATGCTTTCCCAACATATACAAATCTCCAATCATATGGTACACCTGAAACTATCAAAATATACTGCTATACGTCAATTATATCTCAATAAAAAATAAAGAAGAGAGTTGTTGTGACGATAAAGATGCGATATGTGACATACTCAACGAGCTCCCTGGAACAAAGCCCACATTCGGCACCTGGGTCTTCTTACTTTCCTATTACAGCGTCTGTGACTCCTGAGACTGACATCACCACACCCACTACTGCCCCTGCTTCTACTCCTGCAACCACGAAGCATCCCCCTTCTCTTTAGTGGTCACATGTAATAATTCAGATTCTTTGGAGCTAAACACTTCAGGCCCAGTGAGATAAGCATAATAAATAAAATAGACAATAACAAATGTTGGTAAGGATGTAGAGACACTGGAACCTTTGTATACCGCCGGTGAGAATGTAAAATGGTGCAGCCACTTTGGAGCACGACATTAAACAAAGAATTATCATAGGACGCAGCAGTTCTACTCCTAGATATATACCTAAGAGAAGTGAAGACATATGTCCACACAAAAACACACACAAATGTTCACAGCACCATTATTTAAAATAGCCAAAAAGCAGTGGTTAAGAATCCACCCACCATTGCAGGGGACACATGTTTGGGCCCTGGTCCCCTGCTCCACATGCCGCGGAGCAACTAAGCCCGTATGCCACAAGTACTGAGCCTGCACTCTAGAGCCCATGAGCCACAACTACTGAAGCCCGCACGCCTAGAGCCCGTGCTCCGCAACAAGAGAAGCCACTGCAATGAGAAGCCTGTGCACCGCAACAAAGAGTAGCCCCTGCTCACCACAAGTAGAGAAAGCACGCGCACAGCAACGAAGACCCAACGCAGCCATTAATTAATTAATTAATTATTTTAAAAAATAGCCAAAAAGTGGAAACAACCCAAATGTCTACCCATGATGAATGAACAACATGTGGTACATGCATACAATGGAATACTATCCAGGAATGAAAAGGGATAAAGTACTGGTACATGCTACAACTTGGATGAAACCTTCAAAACATTACAGTAAGTGAAAGAAGCCAGACACAAAGAGTCACGTATTACATCATTCCATTTATATGAGATGTTCAGAACAGGCAAAGCCATAGAGACAGAAAGCCGGATTATCAGGGGCTAAGGTGGAGGTGTAGAACGAATAGTGATTGCTAATGGACACGAGCTTTCTTTTGGGGGGGATGAAAATGTTATAAACTTAGATAGTGGTGACGGTTGCACACTTCTGGGAACGAACTCAAAACCAATACATTTTACGGTATGTGAATTTTGTTTCAAAAACCTGTTATAAAACAGAACTAATCAAGCACATATGGGCAACTATATATTTAGGGAGTGGCAGAAAAGAACAAAGTCTGTCTTTGCTGGGTCTGCTGTGCTCTGCCATGGAATGCCAGGACCACACAAACCTCCAGGCAGGACAGGCAACATGAGCTCTGCACAAAAGACACAGTAGAGTGGTGTTACAGATGAACTCCACTCCCTGTCCTAGACATCTGCTCTCCCTCTAGCAAGTGGGGTAGTTATGACAAAAAGTAGAACGTAACAGTAGGAGCAGGAAGAATATGAGCTCTAGGGTTGAAAAACCCTGTTTGAAACCCAGGGTTTAAAGCCTGGTTCCCCCATATACTAGCGTGCTACCTTGGACCATTTACTTAACCTCTCTGAGCTTCAGTTTCCTCATCTATAAAATGGGTACAAGAGTACCTTATATGTCGCCCAGTGGCTGCGAGGATACACTACTGTATATAAAGCCCTTAGAAGAGTGTCTGACACCGTCATCACCATCAGCACTAAGATCGCTCTTGCTGTTCACCAGGCTGGCCCCCAACACTCAAACCCAGGCCCGTGGCACAATCGCACATGCTCCGTTAGCATCCCCGGGGACTCCCTGCTTTGCTCACCAAGTAGCCTGGGCTTGTTTCCTCTCCCTCTACTGATGACAATTACTTCATTAGCACAGAAAACCAGGGCCCCCGGGAGCGCAGCCCAGGGCACCTGCACTGACTAATAACCACAGCGGCGGCCAGCTGATGCCCTACAAAGGGCAGGGCACAGTTCCAGGAGTTTTGTACACAATCTTCATCCAGATGCTCAGAGCCAGCCTGGGAGGTAGGCACTGTGAACCACATCGCTCTCCAGATGAGGAAAGTGCAAATAAGTTGAGTAACTACCAAGCTACCAACACGGTCAGAGCTGGAATCAAACCTGACCAGTGTAACCTGTGGTGCTTTCCTGTGCAGGAGGCTGAGTTAGATTTCCAAGGGAAGAGGAGTCAGGAGAGCAGCTGAGCATGAGCGAAGAGTGCTTTGTGACTATCACAACTGTCTCATTCAAATGGGAGGATGCCAAGGTACATTCCATGCCACTCATCCTTCACTCCTTCCCTCGTTCACACATACATTAAGCACCTATCACATGCCAGCGATAAAAACAGTCCTTGAAGGATACTGACATTAAAAGAGGAAATTGTGGAACCATATAACCAACACATTAATAAAGGAACAAAGGGATGTCCCCGGCCAAGAGGAGACCAGGAAAGGGTCAACTGCTTTCTCAACTGGCAAAGATAACCCCACCACTACCTTCAATCTACTTAGACAAGAATTCAGAGAAAAACCTGACACTCATTTTCAACACCTTGTATTCCCTGGGAACACCCATGAATGGAACTTTAAGCCATGCTTCTGAACCTTCTCTATAATTTGTTTCCATTCAGACATCTGCGCCAGCCCCCAGACAATCCCCTCACCTCCACCTCACGGGGCAGGACAAGCACTTACCCAGCTGCGGGCCTGCCTGGGGAGGGACGGGGTGGGGGCCATGGCGGCAGGTGTTGCAGGAGGTCAGAGGCTCTTTGGGAGACCACAAGTTTTCCACAAGCCCAGAGACACCTATATCATTCCAAGACTGATACATTCTGGCAGACGGAAGGGTGTGTGGAAGCTATGCACTGAACATTTTCTAAAGCACCATTTCACATCTTAATTTAGTCCTAAAATCCTAAAGGGGTTTCCATTATGCCCACAACCACAGGGGTAACACTTAGGGTTCTAAGCCTGTGAAAAGTACCCAATACTTTTCAACTCTTTTTCTTCTAGTAATGGTCAAAGAAATTTCCATGAAAGAAAAAGAATAAGGAGAAGAGACATGAAATACTTCTTTGGAAGGATGAGCTAAATCTTAAGAGATTTTTGAAGTCCAATGCTGAGATGGTAAATAAGGAATATACTAAACTTACTTTAGGAGCTAAAGGTTTTCAAATGGTATTTTACGGTAATACTAATCCAATATGATCACACTGTAAGCTGACAAATATGTTAAATTGGATACTATTGTATGTATCTTAGGAACCACAAGAAAATAATCTGTCAATTAAAATTCTAAATAACATTTTATGTACTATTAAGATTAAGCTTTTCCTATAAATGCAATAACTTTATAATGAAAGTTAAATAAGAATTTAAAGAAAAAACCTGATGCTCATTTTCAATAATGAAATATTACTGAATTTATAAAGTAATTATGATATCCAAAAATCAATCCCACAGTAAGTGCTGTAAGAGTAAACAACAATAAGGGACTTCCCTGGTAGTGAAGTGGTTAAGAATCCGCCTGCCAACGCAGGGGACACGGGTTCGAGCTCTGGTCCAGGAAGATCCCACAGGCCACGGAGCACTAAGCCTGCGTGCCACAACTACTGAAGCCCACACGCCTAGAGCCTGTGCTGCCCAACAAGAGAAGCCACCGCAGTGAGAAGCCTGCACACCACAACGAAGAGTAGCCTTCGCTCACTGCAACTAGAGAAAGCCCGCACGCAGCAGCGAAGACCCAACGCAGCCATAAATAAATAAATTTTAAAAAGAGTAAACAAGAAAAAGCTACAAGTAAGAATTTATGCAATATGATTAAATTTGAAATAAAACCTTAATAACAATGTATGTGGGAGAAAATACCTATAACATATTATTCCTGAATAGCGTTTAGCACAGTTTTCATTTGTCAGAAAAATATAGGACGTTGCCAATATCTGCTTTTGGTAATCCACGGCCAGGCCAAATACGCATCTCTATGTTTTACTAAAATGTACGCACTGATTATTCTCTATGAGATGAATTAGAAGTTGTTTTCAAATTAGGCATATAGCAAATAAGATTTCTTTTAAATTATATCAAACTTAAATTATATCGAACTTAAATACACCTTTCTTAATAATTTCTATAAATATTCGTTGGCTTCAATCTTTTTATTAATATGAAAATAAACTGTGCTTGGGTGGAAAGTAATTTTTCAACTGTCATATGCTGTAGAAGATTTATTGAATTCCACAGATGCTTTCAGCTTTCTGTAGAAAAAAATGAAAGGCTTTCACTTAAGGATAATTTAATTTTGAAGATGTGTATATTTTTAAAAAAACAGATGTCACAGCAAGGATGATATAGAAATCTGTGAATCAAATTTTCACTTCAAAATCTAACCTTTTGTTTGAATAGGAGAGAACAAGGAGGTAATCGTCTTGTTAAGGTGTTTAATGACAACAGTTTCAAGAAAAATCTGATAATACCAACAAAAAGAAGCTTTTTTTAAAAAAAGGAACAAAATGTGTAACGTCTACGCAGCAAATCCAAACAGGGACGTGTAAGAACCCTCTGAAAATCAGTCGTGTCTAATCTACAGAGGCCCCTTCCACACACACTGGCTAGAGGACCTTCTACCAGAGTCTCGTGACCAGCAGTGAAGTCAGGCCGGTTCGATTCTCCTGCTGAGATAAGAAATCAGAGCCTCTGAAGCCAGTCTCACAGGAAACGCAGGGAAAACGCCAATACAATATCGTACTAATCCAAACGCGTACCTTTATTCTTTGGTCATCAACATCTATAATCGTAGCAACACGAATTAACCTGGGGTTTCGTTTATCCACGACTTCAAGTTTCATATTCGGGAGAAAACCATGGGGCAACCGCTGTAACATTACAAGAGCAACAAGTTATGCGAAATCCAATAATTCAGATGTGCTACTAATGTTTTCTAAAATATGACTGTTCTAACTTTACATCAGATATTTAATACAACTGGGAGTTAGTTTTAAGAGCACATAGACCTTCATGCATATTATTTTAACCATTTTCATAAAAACCTGCAGGAGGAAAAAGAATATTTTGGTAATTTTCAAGATAGCTAAAAGACAAAGATTAAATCATAAATTCATTAATGGTCACAAGTTCAAAAAAGGATCTTATTATAATTTATCTATTGGTTTAGATGTTTTTTTTTTCTAAAATTAACCTTTTAAATTAAGAAATCATTGACTATTATCACTGCCCAGTTTTGGAGTGTAAGACACAGAAGGCAAAATTAACAAATAATTAGAAAGGATAAGCATGATCCTTTAAATTTTAAAATAGGTAAAAGCTGCCATAATTATAACAGCTAAATGTTTTAAAATCATACCACAATGTAATTTAAAGTCATAATCTGTGCTTTTGGTGCTTCATCTTTAACATAAGCATGTTAAACTGCATTAATTTAGGGTTTCTTCCAAGTCTTAAAATGCTGGGAACCAGGAGTCTACAACGATGGACACTCAGGAAACACTAAGGAAAATGGAGTGGGGAAAAAGTGCACTGGGGCTTAGCAAATCATTGAAACTGAGGAAATTCACCAAAAATCAGTCAAAAGACAACTCTGCCAGTGTTTAAGGATGGCAAAAAGTTTCACTTTGAAAGCTATTACACATAAAAGTGTTCAGTTGACTTTCTTGAAAATGAAAGGGTACTGAATTTCTCAAGTCTAGAAAATGGCAGTAGGAAAATAAAACTTTTGATAATGCCTGACTTACAAAACAGTTAAATCTTTCTACAATACCTGGTTTGTTCCTCTCCAGCTTTTGTGGAAGCATATTTGTTTCTAAAATGCATTATTATGTCTACTAAATGGAGCATACTGACTATAATTAGGTCTCTGATCCTTGAACATATTTCTTTTCTCCCCGAGGTCACCATGCTGATAACAAAGGTAATTGTTTCATATTGCAGATGCCAAAGACATACAGCTTGAGGTGAACCCTTAATAACCCTGTGACAGAGGCTGGAGGTTGCCTTTTTAACTGAATCTTTTCATAATATGATTTTCTTGTAATTTTCTTCTTGGAAAAGTAAAGTGAAGTTTTGACATAAAGCAAGAGAGAAAGTGAGACTACAAGCAGCTGGTATTTTTGCTTATTGAATTTTTGCAATTCTTAAAACGCTTTCTAGCACGCCAGAACTTCTAGCCCTCTTAATTTGATTATACCTCTTCCTCCAAATTCGACCTATTTTAATCAATTGTTTTAAAAAATGAAATAGCATTCTGTTGTAAACCCCTTTTGAGCTTTAGAAAACTCTCAGTAAAAGAAATCACATGGAGAAGCTCACTATATAACATTCTGATTAAAGATGAGTCAGGGACACATCGCTGAAAGGGAACAGAGCTTGAAAACCACTGGTTTAGAACATAAGTATCTCTAACTATGCTATCAGTACACTTTCTTTATACTTGGTTTAATCCTGGAATAAATGGGTACGTACAAATTTGAACTTTACAAGTTGGTATTCTGACAAATTGCTAAAAGCAATGTTCCCTCAAAATAGGTGAAAGGGTAACACACAGGGGCTACATACACTCCATCTATTTTATCCCGGCATCATCGACCGTCAAACAGTCCCTGAGACCGAAAGCTCAGGGTTCCCACTCAGAGGACCAACAGACCCAGAAAGGAAGGGCTCAGTCATCAGAGGCTGAGGGGGCTTCCAACCGGACTTCAAGGAGGGAAATCGTCACCTGCACTGGTGCATAGGAACAACAGTAAATGAGTCACCTCCTTTGCATTTTTAACTGAAAAGCAAAGCAAATTGGTCATGGAAACAACACTTGAATTTAAAAGGAGAAAACTAGAATGATTTTGAATTGCCAAATGAAGGCACCATTCCACACGGACACTGTTGAAAAAAGCTGGGAGTGCTACACATCCAAACTTACCATTTTAAAAACTCTGGCAGGTACTGCATTAGTTTGAGTAGCTTCCAGATATTCTGTCCAGGAAAATTTTTCTGGCTCAGGATAACCTGAAAAATAAATAAATATCAAATGATTACTCACTGATATTCCGATTGCCATATACTATGAGACATCTGCTAATAGTAATGCCCACTGTTAATTGAATGCTCACTATTCAATAGCCCCTATTAAGAACGTAAGTCTGTGATAACCTCTGAGAGGGCTGTTTCGCCCCCACTATGCTCGTGTGCACGCATTCACTGGTCCGTGCATTCACTCCATGAGTGTAAGCAGGTGAACCGAGGTCGAATGGGGGTCTGAGCACTGGGCAGAGCCAGGCCACCCCCAGGAGGCCTCTTGAGATGCTTGAGAAAACTCACAATCACTGTCTGACCTCACACCATGAACTGATGATCTTTCCAATTCCTCCAATAATTCTGCTTCGATTAGGGTTTTATTCTCATAATTAAATGTTTGTAATTACAATTTCCCAGGTTTGTTATTTATCATTGCAATTTTAAAATATATATTGGTATAACATGATATAAAGCGTGCTATGTTTAAATATTTCTGTCTAATTGGGTTTCTTGTTTCTCTTTATGCTGTGTTATTTTATTCCTAATTACATTTGCCAGAGGTCCGTCTATATTACTGTGTTGTTTTCTTTTTCCTTTCAAGAAATGAGTACTTAGACTCACCCATCAGATCTATTGTTTTCTTTTGTCTCTCCTAACTATTTCGTTTGCTGCTTTTAGTCTTATCACCTCTTTCCTCATACTTCCCTTAGGTTTGTTTTATAGTTATCTTGCTAAACTGAATTATAAACATAATTATTTTTATTTCTTTAAAAATAATATAAGCATTTAAGGCTATGAATTTACCACTGCTGACCCTCAATACAGCTTTAGACATCTGGACAAACTTTTAGGAAATATTTATCTTTCTCACTTTTACTTTCTAAAAAACAATTATAATGTGTAATTGTCACCTTGATTTAATCATTGGCCAAACATTTAAGAGACAGCCCAAGTGGTTAATTTTTTTTTTTTTTTTTTTTTTTTGCTGTACGCGGGCCTCTCACTGTTGTGGCCTCTCCCGTTGCGGAGCACAGGCTCCAGACGCGCAGGCTCAGAGGCCATGGCTCACGGGCCCAGCCGCTCCGCAGCATGTGGGATCCTCCCAGACCAGGGCACAAACCCGTGTCCCCTGCATCGGCAGGCGGACTCTCAAGCACTGCGCCACCAGGGAAGCCCCCAAGTGGTTAATTTTTGAAGTTGTTTAAAATATTAATAATAATTTCCAGTTTACCACATGGTAGTTTCAGAATATCACATGGTCCGTACAATTACTATTTGGGAGACTTTAAGATTTCTTCTTGGTATAACACAGGATCAACAGTTAAAAAGTATTTAAAGTATATATCAATACATACACACAGATATGTTTTAAGGTGTAATATCAATATGCATTAATTCAATCTAAATAGCTGTATTACTCAAAAATCTATTTATTTCTTATTTAAGCAAAAAGCCTGAAGCAATAAGCAGGAATCTCTCAAATAAATTTTCTGTACAGCTTTCCAGTACTTCTGATAATTTTTTTGTTCACATTTAAATGTTTTGCCAAAATAAAATATATTTTTAAAAAATATACAAATCAAGTGGACAGATTGAGAAATTGTCATAAACTCTCCCACGTAACCAGAAAATGGGACACCCCGTCCCCATCCCGCCCCCGTCTGGTCACGGCCCCACTTTCCTCAAAGGGAGCCACCTGTTCTGGCTTCTGCCCTCTGAGATGAGCTCTGCTCATTCCCTTTTCTCCTTGTATGAATGGAATCACACAGCCTGTGCTCATCTGTGGTCCTGGGCTTTTGCTCAGTAGTGTGGCTTCAAGGTTCTGTAGACTGCTGTGTGAGGGTTGTTCATTTTCACTGCTGTATAGTACTCCATTCAGGGGTACCTCACAATTTATTCATCCTTTCTACTGGTGATGGTCATTTGAGGAGTTTTAATTTGGGGGCGATCACAGAAAGTGCTGTTACAAATATTCTAGCGTGTTTTTTGCAGGAACCAGAAGTATACATTTCTGTTGGAATGCACCCAGGAGTAAAACTGCTGGATCTTGGGGTATTTTGCATCACACGTTGACCTTATAATGTTTAACATATAAAAGTATATGGAATATTCAATAGTAACTGCACTTTTTATTTAATATAGAGAAATTTTACCTTTTGGACACATTTATTGCATTTTGCCTCAAATTCTCCTTTTTACTAAAAATTAAATTGTATGCCATTTGGTTATTTTCTGTTTATGTTTGTCTGATAAAATTTTGCCCATCTTTATCACTTTTATATTATTTTGTTTCAGGTGTATCTGTTAAACACCTCCTAAGTGGATTTTAAAAAACATTTACATTTACGGGTTTGCTTTATCTAACTTCTGTAAACACATTTAAGCTGGACTTTTTTTTAAAAAAACTCTTTTAGGATATCTTTTGATTATTGTCCTTCTCTATGTGAGTTATGTTACATAACTTACGTTTCAATAATTATTTCTGCAGTTGCATTTACCTTTATAGCTCATATGTTTAAAAACCGTCCAAACTCATTCCTTGTATCCTGGGCCTCCACATTCCTGCGTGGGTTCTGAATCTGCCCCTTCAGCATTGGCTCCTCTCTGTCTGCTCCAGGTTCCTGGCCAGGGACCTGACCAGCAGATTCAGGGCAACGTTGACAAAGGAAACGAGCGTGTGGTGGGTTGAGGGAGGAATGCATGGTGCACAAGACAGGAAGCAACTAGTCCTGCTCCGAGAAACCCAGCTGCTGTTACGAGAGGGACAATCCCACCCTGATTTACGTGATCAATACGTGAAAATAAAGAGACTATGGCTATTTTAAGTGATTCTTAAGTACTCACTGCCTCTGTGCGACTCTCTAGAAATGAGCTATGCACGTGCAGAAAAGAGGAAACACATGCATTAGGTCTATCTTCCCTGTTCAGTGAACCCAGGGAAGAAAAGAGTGTCTTCCAGCCCCGGGAGTCTTGCAAACACCACCCATTCCCACTGTCCTCCTCCTGGCCCAGCCCTGAGCCGGCGCACTGCAACGAAGAGCAGCCCCTGCTCGCTGCAACTAGAGAAAGCCCGCATGCAGCAACGAAGACCCAACACAGCCATAAATAAGTAAATAAATTTATTAAAAAGAAAAGAAAACCTTGTCTAACTGGCTTCCATTTACTGGTAACGCCGTAATGCCCGCTCCACCCACACTGATTCATTTATTCCTCACATACGCCTTTTTGTCCTCATTTTACAGGTGAGGCTCAGGGAGCTTGAGCAGTTCACTCAGTGTTGTACAGTTAGGATGCAGAAGAAATGGGATTTGAAGAGTGATGTCTCATTCAGTTGCCCACATCCTTCATCACTGCTCCCCCAGTATTCTAGGGCGTCCATCCTCCAGGCCTCAGGACGGTGGGGCGAGCTCCCCCTGGAGGCCAAGGTTCAGGATCACGGGGAGGGGATGCGGGTGGAGGACGGGAGACAGGGCTACAGGTGTCAGTGCGTTTATTCACAGCCCACCGCATCCCGCACTATTTAGAGTCTGAAATGTCAGGGAAGGGCAACACTGGGAGAAAACCGGGCACAGGTGTGGCAGACCTGAGGGAGGGGACCAGGGACCACACACAGGGTGTAGCCAGGTGCTTAGGACCTCCCCGTGGGGAGAAGAGGGAGAGAGGGGGAAAAGGGTCCTCGGGCAGATGACAGCCTAGGGGGATGGCGTGCGGAGGAGATTAGGGCTCAGGGGCCCTTTCCGAAGGCTGAGGACCACGTCCGGAGAAGCCGTGGGGCTCCTCCTGGAAAGGGCGACGCCCGCCTCCTTCCTGGTGTCAGGAAGCTAGGGGGACAGAGGTCAATTCCAGAGCTTTGAGTTCAAGAGATCTAAAGTCAAGAAAAGCCCTTAAAGAGGATACACACTCAGGGAAACTCAAGGCCAAACCAAGGGAAGCATAAGTGAAAACTCCTAAATCGTGTCATTCCAAGGGCTGCCTGCATCACTCAGGAAAGAAGCAGGTCCTCACCCGACCCCAGGCCCTGCACAGCCGGCCTCCCCTCTGCTGCCACCGGACGTCACGGTCTCCTCCCCCTTGAGCTCTCCCCCAAAAGGAGACGCCCCCACCGCCTCCCCACTCCCCAGATACCCACCTCCTCTAAGCTGCTATTCCAGTGTCACGACCTCCTGAGACAGGCCGTGCCCCTCCCCACCGTATCACTCGCCCTATTCTTCTCCACAACACTGACCCCCTAACTATTCATATTTTGCACGTTTCTCTTGCCCATTAGAATATTACTGCCTTCTGACAGAAATTTATTCACGTCACTGCTATTTTCTCTGAGCCTAGAACAGTGCTGTCATTATCACGCAATAACTATTTGGTAAATATCTGCTAAATGAATGAAATGTATTTCCTGAGAAGTCTGCATTGAATACTGCGGTGACTGGAGCTGGTACGACGCTGCTTTCCCGCTGGCGATGCTGGGATTCTGAGGCACCCTGAGGACAGGATGGTGCTCCTGAATCACCCCTGGCTCAGCTCCCAAGCAGCACTGCAGCCTGGACAGAGCCCAGGCAAGGCATCTCATTTGCGGCATCTGTACGGGCAAAGAGCACTCCTCAACCTTCCACGTAAGAAAGGCCAGCTGAAGGGTGAGACTGGTTACAGGCTCTTCTTACAACAACAGCCTAAATCAAAACATAATTCTATATTTGCAAATGAAGCAACTGACAAAGGATTGATCTCCAAAATTTATAAGCAGCTCATGCAGCTTAATAACAAAAAAACAAACAACCCAATCCAAAAATGGGCAGAAGACCTACATAGACATTTCTCCAAAGAAGATATACAGAGTGCCAACAAACACATGAAAGAATGCTCAACATCACTAATCATGAGAGAAATGCAAATCAAAACTACAATGAGATATCATCTCACACCAGTCAGAATGGCCATCATCAAAAAATCTAGAAACAATAAATGCTGGAGAGGGTGTGGAGAAAAGGGAACCCTCTTACACTGTTGGTGGGAATGTAAATTGATACAGCCACTGTGGAGAACAGTATGGAGGTTCCTTAAAAAGCTACAAATAGAACTACCATATGATCCAGCAATCCCACTACTGGGCATATACCCTGAGAAAACCATAATTCAAAAAGAGTCATGTACCAAAATGTTCATTGCAGCTCTATTTACAATAGCCCAGAGATGGAAACAACCTAAGTGTCCATCATCGGATGAATGGATAAAGAAGATGTGGCACATATATACAATGGAATATTACTCAGCCATAAAAAGAGACGAAATTGAGCTATTTGTAATGAGGTGGATAGACCTAGAGTCTGTCATACAGAGTGAAGTAAGTCAGAAAGAGAGAGACAAATACCGTATGCTAACACATATATATGGAATCTAAGAAAAAAAAATGTCATGAAAAACCTAGGGGTGAAACAGGAATAAAGACACAGACTTACTAGAGAATGGACTTGAGGCTATGGGGAGGGGGAAGGGTAAACGGTGACAAAGCGATAAAGAGGCATGGACATATATACACTACCAAACGTAAGGTAGATAGCTAGTGGGAAGCAGCCGCATAGCACAGGGAGATCAGCTCGGTGCTTTGTGACCGCCTGGAGGGGTGGGATAGGGAGGGTGGGAGGGAGGGAGACGCAAGCGGGAAGAGATATGGGAACATATGTATATATATAACTGATTCATTTTGTTGTGAAGCTGAAACTAACATACCATTGTAAAGCAATTATGCTCCAATAAAGATGTTTAAAAAAAAAAAAAGAAGAATGGACAGAACATTGACCATAAATACATGCTGGAAGGACTTAAGAGTCCTCTTCATCTAACTCTTCATTTTATTGATGAGGAAAGTGAGACCTGGTATTTTAAGTGACATGTCAAAGGCAAGACAACTAATAATGAAGCCAAAGCTCGAGCCCAGGTCTCCTGACCTGCAATTTACAGAGATCAAGACCTGCAGAGAGCTGCTCTGAGGCCCAGTGATGCTTTGCAGGCTGCCGGGCACTGGGCAGGAGAAAGCACCAGCATCAGCAGGCAATGAGGGCCGGACCACCAGAACCAGGGAAGCCTGAGTGGGTTTCGCCATCATTCTGAGAGACTGATTCAGGCAGCGCTCACAAGGCAGAGCAGGGACTTGTCCAGACTCCGGGCCTCCCAATGGTAGAGACTGAGAAAAGCCACCACTGACTGGGACCTGCCCTCTGGTTCTGCACACAGAGGGGCCAGTTATGAAAACCATCCTAACACTGCATGACCACCAAGCATCCTGGGTCAGACACTGTACACCACTGACCACCAGACGTGAGGACAATCACGGTTAAGCCTACTTCAGGTTCCCCCAATTTGGTTTTCAAAAGACACATCGAAACTCACCTCACATTGACCGTACCTTAGATGCCAGAAGCCCTGGACTCTCATTCAGCTCATTACAATTAAAGTTAAAATATCCTTTCTGGCCAAAGAATACAAATTAGACTCCCTAATATTTATAACAGGATATCAGATCTGCTGCTTGGTCGTCAATCACATGCTAAAGCACACGGAGAACTCTTGGGTCTATAGTGTGGACGAGCAGTACCTCAAGCATGTGTCAAAGAGCTCATTTTGCTCAAATTATGGCTGAGAGGAACTGTTTTCAGCATAGACTGAGGAAAGAGAGATCACGGGAAGCAACCAATCTGTACCACACTGGCCAAGCTCCCAGCAGACTTGTCTTCAAAAAGCCCACGGCTCCCACAGCACCTAATGCAGCCCAGGCATTCGAGATGGGGTTAATCACCGCTTTCTCTGTCTCACTCCCTCTGTCTGTCTCTCAATAGCTAACATGATAGAAAAACACATTGTTTATTTCGCTCCTATTTTTCTCTCAATGTCACTAACTACATAATATTTCACTGAGTAATATTCTATGACTAACATAATGACCCCTGTACGTTATGTCTTTACCATTCTTGGTTACTAGTTTCTAGCGGTACCTCACTCTTGGCAGGCACTTAATTAGTTTTTCTCTGAACTCTCACCTTCCTTATGCCAGTAGAATCTATCTACAGGAAAGAGTACAATGCCATTTAAAATATAGTAATTCTTTGTTTGCCTAAAACAAGTTAACAGTTAATGTTGCAATTAAATAAAAGATTTATTTATACTGTTAAATTTTGCTAATGTAATTTTAGCTTTATAAATTATGAAGTAAACTTAAGTAGTTATTTGGTATCAGAACATAGCTTGCTAAATATTTCTATGTGCTCCTCAAACATCTAGAATATTTGCTAATAAGTATGTCCAGCCAACTGATTCTGGGGAATCTAAAGAAACAAACTGCTGTTATTTCTACAAAGTACATTCCATCATTCCCAAATTATCAATCATTATAGCTTTATTTCTGAAAATAAACTTGCATTTAGCATTTGTTCACAACAAGTTTGAGTGCTAGACTTCCAACTTAAAAATGTAGAACATTTAGCTCTGCTCACTTCTAAATGCCACCAAAGTATCAATAAAGGCATCTTTAAATGAACACTTATCAACAGAGAAAATACTGAATTAATTTTGATACAACACATCGTGGAATATTATGTAGGCTTTATAAAGAATTAGAACTATATAACAAATGAGTTGGAAGAGATTTGCCATGAGACATAGTTGAGCAACATAAAAAAAGATGGAAAAAGATGTACATAATATAAGACCATTTTTATAGCACAAGGAATAATCTAAAAAAAGACATGGGTTCATGAACATACGAGTGTCTGAGTGTGCATATGTGTGTGTATATGCAATGACATGGGAATTAGCAAAATACGCATAGCATAGAATGGCTAATTGTTCATTTCCCTCTTGGGAAAATAGCTGAACCACAGTTCCTTTACTCCCATGCATTTGAATGCAGTTATGTAACAGTTCTGGCCAATGCATGTGGGTAGAAATGATTGTAACAAGCTACTTCTGAGTTTGGCGCCAAACCCCTCTCATGTGTAACCATCAGTCCTCTTTCCAATCTCAGGTCAGACAGAAAGATTCCCAAGGGCCTGGAGGAGCCCCAATCCCAGAGTAATTAAATGGAACAGAACTAACCCCTATCAACCATTACTGTACTATGACAGGAGCAAGAAATCAATTCTTAATGTGTTAAGGCACTGAAATTTATGAAGTGGTTTGATATGCTAGTTAGCTCATGGTAATTAACACGGAGGGATTACCACCAATTGCTATGGGGTTGGCCAAAAAATTCGCTAGGGTTTTTGTAACGTCTTACAGAAAAACCCGAACAGAGTTTTTGGCCAACCCAATACCTACTTGGGGAGAGTAACTCGGGTGGAAGGAGAAATGAACATAAAAAGAAAGTATAAATAAAATGTAGGTTATACAAAAAAATTTAATAAAACTAATACAAGGACATAAAGTCACAATGACAACAGGTAAAAAGCCAAAAGCAGATGAGAACTGTCAACAAAAATTTCTGGAAGTGTGAAAAGGAAATAAGTGAATGAAAACTGATTTAACATTCAGTAACTAAGAATGAAAAACATAAATCTGTTACAGAGAAATGCCAGTAGGGAGCAAGTTAATTTACATTATAGAACCCTGGAAAGCTGATTAAAGACATGAATGCTAAGACCTGAAACCTTAAAACTCCTAGAAGAAAACATAGGCAGTAAGCTCCTTGACATTGGTCCTGGTGATGATTTTCTGGATTTGATACAAAAAGCAAAGGCTACGAAAGCAAAAATAAATGAGTGGGACTATATCAAACTAAAATGCTTATGCACAGCAAAGAAAACTATCAACAAAATGAGAAGACAACCTACTGAATGAGAGAAAATGTTTGCAAATCATTTATCTGATAAGGGGTTAATATCTAAAAATATATAAAGAACTCATACAACTCAACAGCAAAAAAACAAATTTTAAGATCTTCACAGAAAATTTGTGCCTATATTTTGAGAGATCTGGTCTTGTTCCTTTTTTTTTTTCTTTCTTTTTAATGTCTGAATTTTCTAATATTGTTGTTGCAAGAAAAAAACTATAAAACTATGTGGAGAATAATCTAGAAGTATTTACCTAATGCTTAAAAATTATTTCCAGGGACTTCCCTGGTGGCACAGTGGTTAAGAATCCGCCTGCCAATGCAGGAGACACGGGTTTGAGCCCTGGTCCGGGAAGATCCCACGTGCCGCCCACCTGAGGCGCAGAAACAATAACATAAAACAGTATGGCACCTTGTACCAAATGGCCACAGAAAGCTGTCCCGCAGTTAGCAAACTATGCACGTTAATTCTTTTTCTGCTTTGGAAGGCTTTTTGCTATTGCATTAAAATGCATTTACTGTAGAACACAATATTTACAAGAAAAGAGAGCCTTGCTAGGTCAGGAACCCAATTTATTTCCGTGGCCCATCAATTCCCAGAGCCCTGCAGACCACAAGAAACTCTGAATAAAGCGCTCCTGTAGGTCTGCTTAGTCAGTCACCTGCCCAATCAAGTAAGCAGCAATGCTAAAGAGCCTTACCCCTCCCCAGCCCCGGACCCACAGCACTGGTTAAGGCCCACGTTCCTTATTTTCACGTACAGTGAATCTCCCTAGTGGTCGTCCCAGCCTCCTTTCTAATCTGGCCTACTATTGCCAAATAAATGCTTAACCATAGTTACATCAGAGATTTGACTATAAACTCCTCACTCCAGCTTTTAAAGATCTTTCATAAAATGGCCTTGATCTACCCATCTTACTAATTCCTCATAAATATCCCAGAACTGAAGTGAAATCCATTTTGGACTCCTGCCTTCCAGAACGGTAAGGTAGGAAACCTGCACTGCTTTAAGCCACAGACTTCACGGTAATTTGTTATGGGGCAGTACACCTTCAGATAATCTTCTCAGTGAAGCACGTCTTTCCCTTTCTGGCCAGGTGTTACCTCTGACTAATTTCACTGCTATCATCTATAACAATATTCATAAACTCACCGAACAGTCCCCAGTAGACTGTCAGCTCCTTGAGGTCAAGAAAGGCTGCTCACCAGCCTTTCCATCCCACCCTCCCCCGACTAAGGTCCTACATAATGATAGTAACAGATTATAAAAACTGAATAAATAAATCATGGGGAGCACAAGTCAACTAATAAATATAGAAGGAATAATGAAATTAGAAAAGCACCATTTGGCAAGTATCACATTAGTAACTAATTCATCTCATGAACATCAACAGATGCTAAAAACCAGCGGGTGACAGTTTGATGAGGAACAGAGTACTTCCATAATCTCAAGTCACTCTCCAGCAAATACATCTTAACCACAAAAGGAAAAAGAGTAATTTTCCAGTGGAGAAGCTTGCCACACACCACTGTAATCAAGTGACCGAGGTCAATGTCGACAGCAAAGGGGCCGTGAAATCGTGCACCACCTGAGCGGATGCCGTGCGAACTGAGCAATGCTTCTGGGACACTCCTCCCCAGGTGCAGAAGCCACATCCACTACATCAGACAAGCCCAAGGTGAGAAGCATGTTACAAAACGACCAGCCTGTACTCCACCAAAGTGTCAAGTTCTTAAGAGTCAAGGCCAAGACTGAAGAACCACTGCAGATTGAGGGACACTAAAGAGACATGAAAAGTAAGCACAACCTGTGAGCCTGGATTAAATCTGTTTTTCTGTTTGCTTATTTGTTTTTTTCATAAAGGACATTATTGGGTGACGGGCAAAGCGTGCATCTTGGCAACTTAATCTCAAATGTTTTGGCAAAGGAGGAGGATTTTTTTTTTTGTTATCGTGACTCTTCTGAATCTTAAAAATTATTTCATATTTTAAATAAAGTAAAAACATTTACAAATCACTAATCAGTGTGAGCCTAATGTTCTATGTCACTTCTCACCTCCTCTTCCCCCTCCCCCAACCCCTACCCTGCAGCCCAGCACGCTGCTCATAACACCGATAATTCCTAAATTTGCCAGGAACTTCCTGCCATCTTACTTTCGTGCATACTGTTCCTTCTACAGAATATTCTCTTCCACCCCATTTCTCACATCCTTCAAAGACTAATGCAAACACGGCTTCCAATGTGAAGACACCCATGTATGAGGTTAGGATTGACCTCTCCCTCTCCTGTGTTCCTGAAAGCTTTCCTTCCATTACCATCAGAAGCCCACGTGCATCAGACCTCACGCAGGGTGGTGAAGGAGAAAGGGCAAGGGAGTTCTAGAGACCAGCTAACAAGGCGTCCTCCCAAACCCCCAGCCCGCCACGTGAGAGGTCCAGGGCCCATGACCTGACCTCTCTATACCTCAGTTCTTCAACTATGAAACTGAAAATCACTGACAAAAGCTTACAAAGTTGCCATGAAAACAGATAAATGTGTGACACTGAGCAGGATCTTGGGCAGGTCCTTGCCCCCCCATGTCCTCAGCCTGCCTTTTGTTTGTGGCAAAACTCTAGGCAAAGAATAAGTTTAATCAGAGAAGTGAGAAAATGCAGAAGCAGAGGAAAACAGTTAAAGGAGACCAAATAGGGCTTCCCTGGTGGCGCAGTGGTTGAGAGTCCGCCTGCCGATGCAGGGGCCACGGGTTCGTGCCCCGGTCCGGGAGGATCCCACATGCCGCAGACCGGCTGGGCCCGTGAGCCATGGCCGCTGAGCCTGTGCGTCTGGAGCCCGTGCTCCGCAACAGGAGAGGCCACAGCGGTGAGAGGCCCGCGTACCGCAAAAAAAAAAAAAAAAAAAAAAAAAAAGGAGCCCAAATAATAATAGCTTAGTCATTAAGCACAGTCAAGGACCTTCAGTTCCTCCTTAAGGGCTATAGATAATATTCTGAGCCATCCCCTGTGAGCTGTTTTGCAGATACTGAAGCCCCACCAGGTGGAGGAGGATGACGACATGATGACCAAACTGAAGCTGTGACATAAGCTGCTCCGCTTCACACAATTCCGAGAACTGGCCTCAAAGAAATGGGAACAAACCTTGGAACTAAAGATTAACTGTACTTAAAACAACCAAGATGATGCTGATCAGACCACCACATGACTGATTTCAAGATGCCTGTCAGAGCTGACTGTGCTGCCCTACTCCCTCCCTCTGCCTATACAGCCCCGAAACCCCCCTTTAAAAGCCCCTGCCCCTCAACAGCCATCAGGAGTTGGTTCTCGGACAGGAGTCCACCCTCTCCCCCGGTTGCTGGCCTCCAAAATAAAGCAAGCTTTCCTTTCCTACCAACATCTGTCTCTTGAGAATTGGCTTTTGAGCGGCGAGCAGCCAGACCTGGGTTCGCTAACAACATCATATTGGGCATTCAAGAAAAATGAGACCCAAGATGAGATTCCACTTCACAGTCACTATGATGATATAAACAAAACACAGACAGCAAGTGTGGAGGAACGTGGAGGAACTGTAACCCTCACACACTACTGATGGGTATTAAAACAGAGCAGCTCCTGTGGTGAAGAGTCAGTAAGTAATTACTCACTAACTACTCAGTAAGGCAAACGTAGAATTACTATATGACCCAGCAATTTCACTCCTAAGTATATATACCCAAAAGAACTGAAAACATGTTCAAGCAAAAACTCATACACAAATATTCACAGCAGCAGTATCTGAAAAAGTCAAAAAGTGAAAACAACCCAAATGCCCATCAACTGACGAATGAATAAACAAATTGTGGTTTATCTACACAATGAATATTATTTGAAACTAAAAAAAACAACGTATTCATACATGCTGCACCATGGATGAACTCTAAAATCATTATGCTGAGTGAAAGAAGCCAGACACAAAAGGCCACATATCATATGATTCTATTTACATGAAATATTCAGAAGAGGCAAGACAAAGAGTAGATTAATGGTGTCCAAATGCTGCAGGGAATGGAGGGTGGGGATAACAGCTAAGTGGCTCAGGGTTTCTTTCTGGGGTGATGGAAACTTTCTAAAATTGATCGTGGTGATGGTTACACAACTCTGTAAATATGTTAAAAAAAACACACACTGAATCTTACACTTTAAATGGATGAACTGTATAGTATGTGAATTAGATCTCAATAAAGTTTTTACAAAAATATAAATAGATCCCTTCCTTCAGGGCAAGAATTGTGTTTTATTCTTACTTGGTTCTCCACCTTCTGTAAACACAGAAGTCACTGTGGAGATGATGTTTGCTGAACTGAATCTGAGTTCAGTTGACAGCAGATTTGGAGAGGATCTCAGTGCAGGACACCACCCCTCAGGGGGACGTGGTCCCGCTGTCAGTCAACAGGGTCCGCAGGGCTCCCCGTCCACCTGCCCAGATTGAGCAGGAAGCTCGTTGGGGTGGAGGCTCCTGTCGCTGACTACAGAACAGACTTTCACACATACAAGACTGTTGAAAAAAACCACTGTTTTAACTGGTAAACAAGTCACTCTGAGCAATAAAGTGTACTGGAAACTTCGTATACATACAAAGCAATCAGAGTTACTTTTAAAATAGCAATACCATTCAAAAGAACTAGAAAAGAAAAAAAGGTAACTTTTAGCTAACAATCTATTAATGTTCTTTAACAGACCAATCTAATTTTTAATTGTACAGAGTTGGCTGTACGATGTACTACCTAAAACTATGCTACTAGGAGATTTTACGTCAACAAAAGGATCAGATTTACCCCTATTTGTTAGGAGGTGACTGTTAACTGGACATGGCCTGCCCATCACCAGATGAAGATCAGAACCTCACTATGAAGCCCGGCAAGCTGTCTGGACAGGGACTTTTCCTCCTCAAATGTAACATCTGTATTATCAGGGTTTCCTATGCACCTACCTAACACTTTTTTGTCATTTTGTGACTTTGACTAAGACCCCAGCAGATTGCATCTTCTGAAGGAATTTTTTAGTCCTTGTAGAAAGATACTGAGTAGAATATGTAGCACCTTGGATTGAACTTACATCAGCAAAGTAACACCTTTACAATTTATAGGTCACATGTTTCAAAAACTAATCTTTTTTCCTCTTTCTCTGAAGAAGTTCTTTTATCGGGAATCTATGAGAATGTGAGTGCACACCAGGGGTAACTGTACAGATCAGCACATGCTGTTCCACTTTCAAGAGGCTTAATCGCTCTCAGAAGTACAATTACACACACACACACACACACACACGCACACACACACAAGCTATGACGAATATAGCAAATACATTTTTTCTGATATGTAATTACAACCATAAAATAAAATTTAATGTAAAAGTCTATAGGCATAAATGATGTGTAAAACACAAATTCACTTTAAGTAAAATAACTACAGCTAACAAATTGTGGAGCCAAATTACTAACAGAAACAAATCATCCAAACAATGTTAATTTCTTATCTTTTCCTATAAACTCTGAATATACAGATATAAAATCTATATGACAGATAATATATATAAAATACAATACATAACATATATGTGTATTTCAAGCAGTTCTAGCTCCAGCCTTCTCGTAGGGGAGAGAATATCTAAAGATTATGTGGGTTGGTAGGTTTTTCTTTTAAAATCTCATGTTTAATTCCCATTTGTGAACTGAGTGCACAGCATTCTATTATCCTGCCTCAGGGCTCCTTCTACCCCATGGCCTCAAGCCTTTCCTCTCTTGTGCATCTAACCAGGGACTAACAGCTCTGGTGCGCTCGTGCTTTCCCACAAACCTAGAGGTCAGCATGATCACGGCTCATCACGAGCTTTAAGCAATTTTGTTTATTGCTCAGCTTTAATTGCCTTCACCCAATTGTTACTCATAGCTCCTTTGCATATATTTTCATTACACTCCACTCTCTTGATCATACCTTGATTAAGTGGCTAATCTGCTTGAATTTTCATTTTACATTTACTTCCCAAACCAAATGGGAAGCTTCCTGGCATTCAGTGAAGGCCACTGTGCAGGGCCAACACCCTGCAGCACCATAAGAGGGAACCCCTTTCTAACATGGTTGAGTCCCCACTGAAGACGAGTAATCATATGATGGATTAAGGTTTTAAATAACCAAACTTCTTGACTTATTGTTCATCCTGTTTTTCCTTAGCACTCAGAGCAGCTTTAGATACTCTAATAGGAATAAAAACATTTTAAAAGAGTAGATGACTTTGGGACTTCCCTGGTGGCACAGTGGATAAGACTCCATGCTCCCAATGCAGGCGGCCTGGGTTTGACCCTTGGTCAGGGAACTAGATCCCACATGTACGCTGCAACTAAGAGTTCGCATGCCACAACTAAGGAGCCCTGGAACCGCAACTAAGGAGCTTCCTGCCACAACTAACACCTGGTGCAACCAAATAAATAAATAAATATTTTTTTAAAGCAATGTATTAAAAAAAAAGAGTAGATGACTTTATGAGTACAGACACAAAATTCCTCAATAAAATATTAGCTAACCAAGTAGTGCAGCAACATGTAAGAAAAAATATATTCATACACACACACACACGAGATTTATCCCAAGAAGACAAGATTGTTTCAACATATAGAAAGCAATAAATATAATAAAACCATATTAATAGAATAAAGGACGACCCTTTCATGATAAAACAACTAGGAATAGAAGAGACCTTCCTCAATCTGATAAAGGGCATCCACGAAAAGCTCACAGCAAACATCATGTTTAATGTGCAAAGACGAAGTGTTGCCCTAGGATCAGGAACAAGAAAAGCATATCTGATCCTGCCACTATTGTTCAGCATGCGCTGGGAGGTCTAGACAGAGGATTCAGGAAAGAAAGAAAATGTATTCAGATCGGAAAGGAAGACGTGAAAGTATCTTTACTTATAGATGACATAATTTTGCATATAGAAAATCCTAAGTAACACACACACACACACACACACACACACACACACACACACATACATTAGAGCAAATAAATGAATTCAGAGTATAAGGTCATTGCACAAAAATCAATTGTATTTCTACCAAGTAGCAATGAACAATCCAAAGATAAAATTAAGAAAACAATTCCACTTACAGCATTAAAAAGAACAGACCAAAGACATGACAAGAAAACAACAGACAAATACCCCTTATGAATACAGATACAAAAGTTCTTAACAGAACTGTAGCAAACTGAACTCAACAGCGCATTAGAAGGATTATACACCATGAAACAAAGGGGAAGAAAGTCCCACACAATCTTCTCAATAGATGCAGAAAAAGCACTGGACAGAATTCAACACCCTTTTATGATAAAAACGCTCAGAAAACTAGGAGTAAAAGGGAGCTTCCTTAACATGATATGGGGCATTTATGAAAAACCCACAGCTAATATCATACTTGATAGTGAGAGACTGAAATCTTTTCACCCTAAGATTAGGAAAAAGACAAGAATGCCTACTTTTACCACTACATTCAATACTGTACTGGAAGTCCTAGCTAGCATAATCAGGCAAGACACAAAATTAAAGGCATTCAAATTAGAAATATGAATTTTTTGGAACTTTACTATTTTGATAGACTACACAATTCTATATGAAAAAATCCCATAGCATCCACACAAAAAAACCTACTAGAGCTAATAAACAAATTCAGCAAAATTGCAGACTGTGAAATCATTTGTGTTTCTTTATGCCAGAAATAAGAAAAATTCCAAAAATAAATAAATAAAACAATTCCATTTACAACAGCATCCAAAAGAATAAAATACCAATAAATTTAACCAAGGAGGTAAAAGACCTGTACACCCAAAACTAAAAAATACTGCTGACAGAAATGAAAGAAGGTCTAAGTAAGTGAAAAGACATCCCATGTTCATGGATTAGAAAACCTAATACTGTTAAGATGGCAACACTCCCTAAAGCAGTCTACATTGAACATAACCCTTACCAAAATCCCAATAGTCATTTCTCCAGAAATGGAAAAGCCAATCCTCAAATTCATAAAGAACTGCAAGGGGCCGCAAACAGCCAAAGCAATCTTGAAAAAGAAGAACAAAGTTGGAGGGTTCACATTTCCAGATTTCAAAACGGACTAAAAAGCTACAGTGGTCAAAACAGTATGGTAGGGGGCTTCTCTGGTGGCGCAGTGGTTGAGGGTCCGCCTGCCGATGCAGGGGACACGGGTTCGTGCCCCGGTCCGGGAGGATCCCACGTGTCGCGGAGCGGCTGGGCCTGTGAGCCATGGCCGCTGGGCCTGCACGTCCGGAGCCTGTGCTCCGCAGAGGGAGGGGCCGCGACAGTGAGAGGCCCGCGTACCGCAAAAAACAAAAACAAAAACAAAAAACAGCATGGTACATATTAGCTAATGCAATAAGACAAGAAAAGGAAATAAACGATATATTGACTGGGAAGAAAGAAATATAACTTTGTTCACAGAGGTGTAGAATATCTAAAAGCATCAACAAAAAAACTCCAAGAACCAATAAGTGATTATAACAAGGTTGCAGGATACAAGGTTAACATATAAAATTTAACTGCTTTCCTATATACCAGCAATGAACAAGTGAAATTTGAAATTAAAAACACAATACCATATACATTAGCACTCAAAATAACAGAATAGTTATAAAATCTAGCAAAATATATGTAAGATCTATATGAGAAAAACCACAAAATGTCACTGAAATAAATCAAAGAACTAAATAAATGGAGAGATATTCCATTTCTGTAATGAGAAAACAGATAAATAACAAGAAAGTCCCTATGTCAGTGTTTAGCTGAGCCACTAAGTTGGCTTGGTGAAGGGGTCTGGCAAGTCTAGGCCCTCATTATTAATTCTCACTTCTTAGGTTTCTACATTTCTTACACTTAACTCCAAAGTTAAGTATATTTAATAACCTAATGGTCAATTAATGAATTAACATTGGTAATAAGTTAAATTACATAGGTGGAAATAGCTAGTTTTAAAAGTCAGTTCACAGTGATTACACTCATTTCGTTGGATAAAAAAATAGCACTTTTTTAAAATGGCTGCCTAATATGTCTTTATAAACACAGTCCATTTGCATTATGGGGAAGGATGTGCAGATTTCAGACATCTGGGTCCCTTGATGGTCCACAGAATCTTGCACGATATTTTTATCATACACTTTGTATTGAAATGTGGTTTCCATAAACAAAAATAAGAATGGGCATTGCCACTCACACAGAGATGACTTCAAAGAGAACCCAGCCAGTCCACTCACCTTGGGGTGCTATCAGAGTTCTTCCATGCTCCTGACACCAACCAACTGGCTGAACATAAGGACTATTGACGTCACACCTGCAAAAACAGGATTCTATTTTAGATCCCATATTAACACCAGAGAAAGAATCCAAGAGTAATGTTCATTCTAGATATTAAGAGATGACATGGAAAATACTACGGCATAGCTAAAATATTTTATAGCCTAAGAGAAACAGAAGTAATTTTAGTTCTATATTTTGTAAGCTGAGTGGCCAAACTTCTCTTTTATATAAACTTCTTGAAATTTAAAAGTATTTCTTTAAAAAGGGTTTGACTAGGACCTGAACTGCCAGTGATCTCTCCAGAGAGTGAACGTTTTAATAAACCCCTTCTACCACTTCTTGCTAGCAGCAAGGGAAAATGTTAATAGGCCAGTCCAAATTTTAATAAGACGGACCCAGACTCCACATGCCAACAACTTCCTCCCTCTCCTTTTCAGGAACCCAGACTATACTACCTAAGACACATACAGCAATTAATCCATGCTCTTCTTCTTAGTTCAAAGAAGAAAACAGCCCCCCTCCTCCCACTGTGCACATGAAGAATCACAGCCTCAGGTGGGGACTTGTCAATCATTCAGGATATGTTCTTAAGAAATGCCACAAAAATTATTTTTGCAGTGCCCTCTTCCATATTTCAGGTTTTCACCCAGAAAATCCTTTTAACTCATGCAATGTTAGTTTAATGGCATCGTGAGCATACATCTTCTCTGTTCACAGGCTTTCAAATAATTCACTCCATTCTCCCTGAATCTTCCCTTTTAAAAATATGACAGTCTGAGTCCAACATTTTTCAGGAAAAAATAATACTGCAAGTTCTTAACTTCCTCTTTACAGAAATGCTTCCCTTACAAACTAGACACAATATAGTGGACTGCCCTGAACTGGTCACATTATTTCAGATGAGGCCTCATTAGGCAACCTCTCAGAGATGAAAAAAAAACTTTCTCGGTTCTTTAATTCAACAGTTCACGAGGAAAAGAAGGTAGTGACAAGCCAGCCACTAGGTTCCTCATGTTCATTACTATAAGAACAGCAAGAACAGTGACAGTCATGGAATGAACATAAATTCTTAACGGCAAACACGAACACACAAAAATACAACGCAGATTGGTGTCTCACCAGTAATCGTAACTATCATCCCAATCGTCAAAATGCACTAGCAAGCGATCTCCAACAATATCTGCTACGGTTGCCACACATACCAAGGAAGGGTTCTTCCTGTCGACAGCCTCCAGCTTCATTCCAACCTGAAATTCCTTAGGCACTGGCCCATTCTAACATGGGGAAGAGGCACAAAGAGAAACAGGACACCAAACAGGACTGAGCCACTGTCAAAACTTCTGTCATGTTTAGCATCAGAAAAGTCTACAGGGTATCAACACTTAAACTGCAGAATGAAGCCAGCCAGTAAAAATATTCCAACAGACTGTTACCAAGTGTACATTCATAAAAAAGCAATCCCAGGAAATGAGCTTTCACTCTGTGCTTTTCTCTTTTGTTGTGCAGGTAGGTTTTATTTCCCCTTTCATCATCACTTTCCCTCTTCAGTTCATAGAATAATCTTGTATTAATTTTAAAATACACTGTTTACTGAATACAGTAATATCAAATAATTTTCTCTGGTCCTCGTAGGCTTTAGATGGGTGGTATATTTCCAAATACCACTATTTGGAAAAGTTTTAAAGATATGCTCTTTAGCACTAAAATTACCACTTATACTTTGATCAAGTGTTGAAATTAGTGGCTTTCTCAACATTTAAGGAATACATGCGCTTATCCATAAATAAATCATAGTTGAAAAAAAAACCGAATGCTTTTTTTAGTACCTGCACATATTTTTTAGTATTAAAAATACTAAGGGCTATGATTTATAATAACATGACAATGATAAAGCCCCACTTTTCCTGTAGCTATGATTAGCCAGGCCTGGGATTTAGAAAATATACACACAATATCCAGGGACTAGAAGAGGGTTTTTTCCCTACTTCTTTACTATCTATACTGGACCCTCATTTTTGGTTTCCTTTAGCACATTACTTTTCTTAAAGCATTTTCACATTTCTCTAACTCTCTTCCTTGATACGAGTCTATGAAACATGTTGAACAGTTGTAGAACACTGATTCAAGAGCAGGACACTGAAGCCTGGGGAAGGGGGCGGGGGGTGGGGACTGTCCTCAGGGGACACAGCCAGCAGGTGGTGGGGCCTCCCTGGCTCCAGGCTTCCTGCCCCTCCGCGGTGTGTGGCCTCACCTGGGGCCCAGAGGACACGAGGCTGCGACTTTTTCTCCTTCTCTCTTGAACACCTGTTAGGCGGCTGGGACACAGAGGGTGAGTGTGCTCCACCCAAATCCTCACACACCCTTCGAATCTATATGAACCGTCACCCTCTTTTTCATTACACATAAATACAACTGGACCAGGTACAGTCAAAGTCCACCTGGCATATCAGCAGGTCTCAAAACATCAAACTAAATTTAAACGACTAACTCACTAGAAGCAAAAAGAAACACCTTCTAAAAGGCATTTTAAATTTTAGCCAGCTTTACATGTAAGTGTTTCTACTCTCTCCATCTAATTATTTAATTGTATGTTTAAAAGAAAAACAAATATGCCCATAGGAAACTGACAAATCTAGTGAGAAAAGTCATAGGAAGCTAAGGATTCTTAAAAGATTAAAATAGAACAGAATACATAGTGAATTTTAAGAAATTTAAGTTGAAGTAAAAATCTGATTTATACTATGGAAGAAAATACTTACAGAATTTCTGTTTTTGAATAATTTCTTGGGAGCATTTTGCAATTTGCAGGCCTTCAAGTAATCCATCCAAACAAATTTATCTTTTCTATAACCTAAAAAAAAAGTACGGATTATTCAAAATACCCACAAGATGTAACCATGTGCATAATAAGTGTATCAATACTATTCTTATTCAGTTTTCTGCCATAAATTCAACGTCCTTTAGCAGACACAAAAGATTTATATTAAAATCTCTAAACTGTTTCAGTGTTGTTTTAATGTATGGAATTCCAAACTGTTGAGTTTGATTTCCCACCATGCATGTCATTCCCTACAAAGTTTAAAACTCATTCAAATATGGAATCAGTACCCTGGTGGCCTGACAGGAGTCTCATCTCCTGCGTCCCTCAGGCCTCCTGAAGCAGTCACGTCCCCGAGGCCAGCCAGCGTGGGCCTGATGGTAAGCAGCCCCGGGGGAGCCAGACACTGCAGGGGCGACAGAACCGTCCCCCAGGCCACGTGGCAGTTCCAGCTTTCTGCCCTTGTCTTTACAGGCTTCCCAATAAAATGCCTGACCCTCCCGTCCATGTGCCCTAAAGCAGCTCGTGTGGGGCTGGCCCAAATAACCAGGCTCAGGAAATACTCAGATTGAGTGTCACAGAATAGACGTCAAACTCCTTGCACTGGCCTTCAAGGCCGCGGCGACACCTCTCACTTATCTCCTCCCTCCTGGCCCTTGCCTCTCCGCTCGCTCCAGCGCTCCTGTGATTACTGGTCTGCCACACCCGCTGCTGGGCTCTGACACGTGCTCCTCCCCAGGGAGCCAGCTGGCTGTCTCTGTCGTGCATCCGTCCAGGCATCTGTCAGATGTCACACCCCAGGCCTGTCTTCACCTTACTTATTGCAAGGGCAGCCCTGGGACCCCACTCAGCGCTCCACGCCTGTCGCCGCTAGACACACACCTTTCTCTCTGTTTATCCTCCTTCTCCCCTCTGGAATGAAAGCCCCGTGAAGACGGAGACGGTTTCCTTTATTCACTGCTCTGTCTCCAGGGCCTGCACACAAGAAAGGCTCCACAAACACCTACCACCCACGGGGTGAATGAGCCTGGGGCCTGTTCCAACCTCCCTGAAACCCAGCAATCTCAGGGGATCCTGCTGCCAGCCTCAGGGGTGGATCCCAGAGGATACCCTGAGCTGCTCCCTAAGAGTAAAATGACTATACAGTGACTCCAGAAGTTGCCACGGTCAGCCAGGAGTCTAACACCCAAGCAGGAGACCTTATGTACAAATTTGCTGGTCAAGGAAACAGGCCCACTGGCATCTCAACCTATGAATCCTCACCTCACTAGCAGACAGCAGGTAAGAAAGGTTTCAGTCATGTCTGACAGACCCAGTTCCTCTCCCACATAACAAAAGACAAAGATGAGATTTTTAATTCCCATCGAAAGAAAACAGTGAATTTTTCACTTTCATAGTTCCCTGCGTTCCATGATTTCTGCTTGAAACAAATGATATACAGTGAATCAAGTTTCCTCACTGTACAGCATCACTGATTAAGTGAAATATTTTATTTCAACTGTAATTTAAACATTAGTTTCTTCATTCCTTATAAAGTTTAATAGACTTTATGTGAGATAAAATGCTCTCATGAGATTTTACTTCTGCCCTATGCACCTCAGAGTATTTGACCTAAACGGTCTTGGATGTTTTTCTTTAAAGACATTTATTTATTTCTAACAGTGATATCCTTGTAGTCTTACTGCTTTTTGTGGATCAAACTTTCATTTTGAAAATCAATTCACACCAGGCTCTCTTGTTAGTATTTCCTTAAAAAGCTGACTGTCTTTTCCTCCTGACTTACCCTTAGGGATGTGTAATTCATGTTTGGTCTTTTCACACCACCCTACTGGATGAATGTCAGGGGAACCAGCATTAGTCCAAAAATCATAGCAGCTTAAATAACCGTCAAAATGAAGTCTGAGACGGTAACCACACACCTGCAAAATGGAATGTTTACAATCGTTCATTAAGAGTCCTGCATTTGAAGTGTACATAAAATTAACAAAATATTCATTTATTCTGTCAACACCATCAATATATATGAACCAATCCTTACATCCAAATGTCTTAAAGAACAAATTCATAGATGAATCTGGATAAGACAAATGCTGACAAACTAGACACTATCTTTCAAGTATCAAAAATTTTTCTGCAAAAAAACTATCCTTTTACTCAGTCTAGGAATCTGAGGTCAATTTACATAACCATTAATCGACAAGTTTGTTTATTTGTTCATTCAATACCTAGCAAATATTCCTTTCAGAAACCCCATCTCCTGCTGTCTGGCTTAGATTCATACCCCAAAACAGTGTAACCTGAAGTACACAGCAAAAACCAAAATGGGTATGACCTTACTTAACCTAACATATGGACCCAGCATACTCAACAAAGAAAAACAGTCTGTGAAACACATCTCCTAGACATGCTATACAAGTTCAATAACTATAATCATTCAGTAAATTAAGTGAATAGTGTTTTCTATGTTTGATGTTATTTGAAATACAGAGGTCTTTTATCAATTTAATAACATAAAATGTTTAGTAAATATTATATAAGCCATTTACTTTATCAATGGCTCCTCACCCTATATAATTTTCATAAAATTCATGTATTTATATAAATATATAATTCATAAGCATGGATTTTTTCATATACATTTCTCATTAGTTCAGATAAAACTTGAATAATTGTCTCTTTTAACAGACAAAAGCAACATTGTGGGATTCACTGATTTTTATCAACCTCAGGTGAAAACTATTTACCAATTAAATCAAGAGTTACCACTAGTAATGAGAAACTTAGAAAATTAATCTTCAGACAACGAAAAAATTTCATTAAAGAACATACTTCACTCATCGCTGAATAAAATAAATCCATAATGTACTTGGATTTGTTTATAACACAAAGTACTGAAATTCATCATTCTCTAGAAAATTCTCTCCTGTCACTGCAATTAGTCCAAGACAGTAACACTATTTCTTACCTCAGCTACAGAAAGCACACAAAACACAGATGGATGACGGGGGTCAATGCCTTCTAATCTCATTCCAACCTGAAAACCATTTTCACGCTCCGGAAAGGACTGGTCCTACGAAATTTCATGGTATAATATTAATCACTGAAATATCTTCACAGTTTGATATTAAAACACTTGGTGTCTCTACGCACACAATCATACACGTTTGGAAGCTCAATAATATAATCAAAGAAAGAAGCCTGCTCTTGGAGATTTTGCCCTCAAAGACGGCTTGATCGGTTGTACGTTCTTTGAAATAGTTCATCTGCCAAACTTTATGTCCTGTGAACCCCCCACCTACTCCTTTTGCCCATTTTTCCTTAATGATCTGAAGGAGCTCTTCCTGTACTCTGGACACAATACTTTGTTGATTATAATGGTTACTTATTCCCAATCTGTGACTTACTTGGCTTTTCACATTGTTTCTGATGACCGTGGAGAATTTTATTTTAACGTAATAAAATATATCAGCTATTTCCTGTACAGCTGGCACATCTAGCCTATGAAATCCCTTGCAACACTGAAGTTACATAAATATTCTCCTACTGTTATTTTATTTTTAACATCTTTATTGGAGTATAATTGCTTTACAATGGTCTGTTAGTTTCTGCTTTATGACAAAGTGAATCAGTTATACATATACATGTGTCCCCATATCTCTTTCCTCTTGCATCTCCCTCCCTCCCACGCTCCCTATCCCACCCCTCTAGGTGGTCACAAAGTACTGAGCTAATCTCCCTGTGCTATGAGGCTGCTTCCCACTCCATCCATTTTACGTTTGGTAGTGTATATATGTCCATGTCACTTTCTCATTTTGTCCCAGCTTACCCTTCCGCCTCCCAGTATCCTCAAGTCCATTCTCTAGTAGGTCTGCATCTTTATTCCCGTCTTGCCCCTAGGTTCTTCTGACCATTTTTTTTTTCTTCTTTAGATTCCATATATATGTGTTAGCATATGGTATTTGTTTTTCTCTTTCTGACTTACTTCACTCTGTATGACAGTCTCTAGGTCCATCCACCTCACTGCAAATAACTCAGTTTCGTTCCTTTATATGGCTGAGTAATATTCCACTGTATACATGTGCCACATCTTCTTTATTCATTCATCTCTTGATGGACACTTAGGTTACTTCCATGTCCTGGCCATCGTAAATAGAGCTGCAATGAACATTTTGGTACATGACTCTTTTTGAATTATGGTTTTCTCAGGGTATATGCTCAGTAGTGGGATTGCTAGGTCGTATGGTAGTTCTATTTTTAGTTTTTTAACAAACCTCCATACTGTTCTCCATAGTGGCTGTATCAATTTACATTCTCACCAACAGTACAAGAGGGTTCCCTTTTCTCCACACCCTCTCCAGCATTTCTTTGTAGATTTTTTGATGATGGCCATTCTGACTGGTGTGAGATGATATCTCATTGTAGTTTTGATTTGCATTTCTCTAATGATTACGGATATTGAGCATTCTTTCATGTGTTTGTTGGCACTCTGTATATCTTCTTTGGAGAAATGTCTATTTAGGTCTTCTGCCCATTTTGGGATTGGGTTGTTGGTTTTTTTGATATTGAGCTGCATGAGTTGCTTCTATGTTTTGGAGATTAATCCTTTGTCAGTTGCTTCATTTGCAAATATTTTCTCCCATTCTGAGCATTGTCTTTTCATCTTGTTTCTGGTTTCCTTTGCTGTGCAAAACCTTTTAAGTTTTTTGTTTATTTTTGTTTTTACTACCATTTCTCTAGGAGGTGGGTCAAAAAGGATCTTGCTGTGATTTATGTCATAGAGTGTTCTGCCTATGTTTTCCTCTAAGAGTTTGATGGAGCCTGGACTTACATTTAGGTCTTTAATCCATTTTGAGTTTATTTTTCTGTATGGTGTTAGGGAGTGTTCTAATTTCATTCTTTTACATGTAGCTGTCCAGTTTTCCCAGCACCACTTATTGAAGAGGCTGTCTTTTCTCTACTGCATATTCTTGCCTCCTTTATCAAAGATAAGGTGACCATATGTATGTGGGTTTACCTCTGGGCTTTCTATCCTGTTCCATTGATCTATATTTCTGTTTTTGTGCCAGTACCATACTGTCTTGATTACTGTAGCTTTGTAGTATACTCTGAAGTCAGGGAGCCTGATTCCTCCAGCTCCGTTTTTCTTTCTCAAGATTGCTTTGGCTATTCGGGGTCTTTTGTGTTTCCATACAAATTGTGAAATTTTTTGTTCTAGTTTTGTGAAAAATGCCAGTGGTAGTTTGATAGGGATTGCATTGAATCTGTAGGTTGCTTTGAGTAGTAGAGTCATTTTCACAATGTTGATTCTTCCAATCTAAGAACATGGTATATCTGTTTGTATCATCTTTAATTTCTTTCACCAGTGTCTTATAATTTTCTGCATAGTTTTTTTGTCTCCTTAGGTAGGTTTATTCCTAGATATTTTATTCTTTTTGTTGCAATGGTAAATAGGAGTGTTTTCTTAATTTCACCTTCAGATTTTTCATCATTAGTGTATAGGGATACAAGAGATTTCTGTGCATTAATTTTGTATCCTGCTACTTTACCAAATTCATTGATTAGCACTAGTAGTTTTCTGGTAGCATCTTAGGATTCTCTATGTATAGTATTATGTCACCTGCAAACAGTGACAGCTTTACTTCTTCTTTTCCGATTTGGATTCCTTTTATTTGTTTTTCTTCTGATTGCTGTTGCTAAAACTTCCAAAACTATGTTGAATAATAGTGATAAGAGTGGACATCCTTGTCTTGTTCCTGATCTTACAGGAAATGCTTTCAGTTTTTTACCACTGAGAACGATGTTGGCTGTGGGTTTGTCATATATGGCCTTTATTATGTTGAGGGAAGTTCACTCTATGCCTACTTTCTGGAGGGTTTTTATCATAAATCGGTGTTGAATTTTGTCAAAAGGTTTTTCTGCATCTATCGAGATGATCATATGGTTTTTCTCCTTAAATTTGTTAATATGGTTTATCATGTTGATTGACTTGCATATATTGAAGAATCCTTGCATTCCTGGGATAAACCCCACTTGATCATAGTGTATGATCCTTTTAATGTGCTGTTGGATTCTGTTTGCTAGTACTTTGTTGAGAATTTTTGCATCTTTGTTCATCAGTGATATTGGCCTGTAGTGTTCTTTCTTTGTGACATCTTTGTCTGGTTTTGGTATGAGGGTGATGCTGGCCTCGTAGAATGAGTTTGGGAGTGTTCCTCCCTCTGTTATATTGTGGAAGAGTTTGAGAAGGACAGGTTTTAGCTCTTCTCTAAATGTTTGATAGAATTCTTTCTCCTGTGAAAGCCATCTGGTCCTGGGCTTTTGTTTGTTGGAAGATTTTTAATCACAGTCTCAATTTCAGTGCTTGTGATTGGTCTGTTCATATTTTCCATTTCTTCCTGGTTCAATCTTGGAAGGTTGTGCTTTTCTAAGAATTTGTCCATTTCTTCTGGGTTGTCCATTTTATTGGCATATAGTTGCTTGTAGTAATCTCTCATGATCTTTTGTATTTCTGCAGTGTCAGTTGTTACTTCTCCTTTTTCATTTCTAATTCTATTGATTTGAGTCTTCTCCCTTTTTTTCTTGATAAGTCTGGCTAATAGTTTATCAATTTTGTTTATCTTCTCAAAGAACCAGCTTTTAGTTTTATTGATCTTTGGTATCGTTTCCTTCATTCCTTTCTTATTTATTTCTAATCTGATCTTTATGATTTCTTTCCTTCTGCTAATTTTGGGGGTTTTTTGCTTTTCTTTCTCTAATTGCTTTAGGTGTAAGGTTAGGTTGTTTATTTGAGATGTTTCTTGTTTCTTAAGGTAGGATTGTATTGCTATAAACTTCCCTCTTAGAACTACTTTTGCTTCATCCCATAGGTTTTGGGTCGTTGTGTTTTCATTATCATTTGTTTCTAGGTATTTTTTGATTTCCTCTGATTTCTTCAGTGATCTCTTGGTTATTAAGTAGTGTGCTGTTTAGCCTCCATGTGTTTGTATTTCCTACAGATTTTTTTCCTGTAATTGATATCTAGTCTCATAGTGTTGTGGTCAGAAAAGATACTTGATACGATTTCAATTTTCTTAAATTTACCAAGGCTTGATTTGTGACTCAAGATATGATCCTGGAGAATGTTCCGTGAGCACTTGAGAAGAATGTGTATTCTGTTGTTTTTAGATGGAATGTCCTATAAATATCAATTAAGTCCATCTTGTTTAATGTATTATTTAAAGCTTGTGTTTCCTTATTTATTTTCATTTTTGATGATCTGTCTATTGGTGAAAGTGGGGTGTTAACGTCCCCTACACTGATTGTGTTACTGTCGATTTCCCCTTTTATGCCTGTTAGTATTTGCCTTATGTATTGAGGTGCTCCTATGTTGGGTGCATAAATATTTACAATTGTTGTGTCTTCTTCTTGGATTGATCGCTTGATCATTATGTAGTGTCCTTCTTTGTCTCTTGTAATAGTCTTTATTTTAAAGTCTATTTTGTCTGATATGAGAATTGATACTCCAGCTTTCTTTTGATTTCCATTTGCATGGAATATCTTTTCCCATCCCCTCACTTTCAGTCTGTATGTGTCCTTATGTCTGAAGTGGGTCTCTTGTAGATGGCATATATACAGGTCTTGTTTTTGTATCCATTCAGCCAGTCTATGTGTTTTGGTTGGAGCATTTAAACCATTTATATTTAAGGTAATTATCAACATGTATGCTCCTATTACCATTTTCTTAATTGTTTTGGGTTTATTATTGTAGGTCTTTTCCTTCTCTTGTGTTTCCTGCCTAGAGAAGTTCCTTTACAATTTGTTGTAAAGCTGGTCTGGTGGTGCTGAATTCTCTTAGATTTTGCTTGTCTGTAAAGCTTTTAATTTCTCTGTCAAATGTGAATGAGATCCTTGCTGGGAACAGTAATCTTGGTTGTAGGTTTTTCTCCTTCATCACTTTCAATATGTCCTGCCACTCCCTTCTGGCTTGCAGATTTTCTGCTGAAAAATCAGCTGTTAACCTTATGGAGATTTCCTGTGTGTTATTTGTTGTTTTTCCCTTGCTGCTTTTAATATGTTTTCTTTGTATTTAATTTTTGATAGTTTGATTAATATGTGTCCTGGTGTATTTCTCCTTGGATTTATCCTGTATGGGACTCTCTGTGCTTCCTGGGCTTGATTAACTATTTCCTTTCCCATATTAGGGAAGTTTTCAACTATAATCTCTTCAAATATTTTCTCAGTCCCTTTCTTTTTCTCTTCTTCTTCTGGGACCCCTATAATTGGAACATTGGTGTGTTCAATGTTGTCGCAGAGTTCTCTGAGACTGTCCTCAAATCTTTTCATTCTTTTTTCTTTATTCTGCTCTGCAGTAGTTATTTCCACTATTTTATCTTCCAGGTCACTTATCCATTCTTCTGCCTCAGTTATTCTGCTATTGATCCCTTCTAGAGAATTTTTAATTTCATTCATTGTATTGTTCATCACTGTTTCTTTGCTCTTTAGTTCTTCTAGGTCCTTGTTAAATGTTTCTTGCATTTTCTCTATTCTGTTTCCCAGATTTTGGATCATCTGTACTATCATTACTCTGAATTATTTTTCAGGTAGACTATCTATTTCCTCTTTATTTGTTAGGTCTGGTAGGTTTTTGCCTTGCTCCTTCATCTGCTGTGTGTTTCTCTGTCTTCTCATTTTGCTTAACTTACTGTGTTTTGGGTCTCCTTTTCACAGGCTGCAGGTTCGTAGTTTCCGTTGTTTTTGGTGTCTGTCCCAGTGGCTTAGGCTGGTTTAGTGTGTTGTGTAGGCTTCCTGGTGGAGGGGACTAGTGCCTGTGTTCTGGTGGATGAGGTTGGATCTTGTCTTTCTGGTGGGCAGGTCCACGTCTGGTGGTGTGTTTTGGGGTGTCTGTGGCCTTATTATGATTTCAGGCAGTCTCTCTGCTAATGGATGGGGTTGTGTTCCTGTCTTGCTAGTTGTTCGGCATAGGATGTCCTGCACTGTAGCTTTCTGGTCGTTGAGTGGAGCTGGGTCTTGGCGTTGAGATGGAGATCTCTGGGAGATTTTCGCCGTTTGATATTACACGGAGCTGGGAGGTCTCTTGTGGACCAGTTTCCTGAACTTGGCTCTCCCACCTCAGTGGCATAGCCCTGACGCCTGGCTGGAGCACCAAGAGCCTGTCCTCCACACAGCTCAGAATAAAAGGGAGAAAAAAAAGAAAGAAAGAAAGAAGAATATAAAATAAAATAAAATAAAGTTATTAAAATAAAAAAATAATTATTAAGAAAAAATAATTTTTTAATTAAAAAAAACGGACAGACAGAATCCTAGGACAAATGGTAAAAGCAAAGCTATACAGACAAAATCACACACAAAAGCATACACATACACACTCATAAAAAGAGAAAAAGAGAAAAGAATATATATATCATTGCTCCCAAAGTCCACCTCCTCAATTTGGGATGATTAGTTGTCTATTCAGGTATTCCACCGATGCAGGGTACATCAAGTTGATTGTGGAGCTTTAATCCACTGCTCCTGAGGCTGCTGGGAGAAATTTCCCTTTCTCTTGTTTGTTCGCACATCTCCCAGGGTTCAGCTTTGGATTTGGATCCGCCTCTGTGTATAGGTTGCCCGAGGACGTCTGTTCTTCGTTCAGACAGGACGGGGTTAAAGGAGCAGCTGATTCGGGGACTCTGCCTCAGTCAGGCCGGGGGGAGGGAGGGGTACTGAGTGCGGGGCGAGCCTGCGGCGGCAGGGGCCAGCATGACGTTGCACCAGCCTGAGGTATGCTGTGCGTTCTCCCAGGGAAGTTGTCCCTGGATCACGGGACCTCGGCAGTGGTGGCCTCCCAGGAGAGGAGGTGTGGATAGTGACCTGTGCTTGCATACAGGTTTCTTGGTGGCTGCAGCAGCAGCCTTAGCGTCTCAGGCCCGTCTCTGGGGTCCGCGCTGATAGCCGCGGATTGCACCTGTCTCTGGAGCTCCTTTAAGCAGCGCTCTTAATCCCCTCTCCTCGCACACCAGGAAACAAAGAGGGAAGAAAAAGTCTCTTGTCTCTTCGGCAGCTCCAGACTTTTTCCCGGACTCCCTCCCGGCTAGCTGTGGCGCAGTAGCCCTCTTCAGGCTGTGTTCACACCGCCAACCCCAGTCCTCTCCCTGGGATCCAGTGAAGCTGGAGCCTCAGCTCCCAGCCCCCACCCATCCCGGCAGGTGAGCAGACAAGCCTCTCAGGCTGGTGAGTGCTGGTCGGCACCGATCCTCTGTGCAGGAATCTCCCCACTTTGCCCTCCTCACCCCTGTTGCTGCACTCTCCTCCGTGGCTCCGAAGCTCCCCCCCCTCCGCCACCCGCAGTCTCCGCTGTGAAGGGGCTTCCTAGGATGTGGAAACCTTTCCTGCTTCACAGCTCCCTCCCACTGGTGCAGGTCCCGTCCCTATCCTTTTGTCTCTGTTTTTTCTTTTGCCCTACCCAGGTACGTGGGGTGTTTCTTGCCTTTTGGGAGGTCTGAGGTCTTCTGCCAGCGTTCAGTAGGTGTTCTGTAGGAGTTGTTCCACATGTAGATGTATTTCTGATGTATTTGTGGGGAGGAAGGTGATCCCCACGTCTTACTCTTCCGCCATCTTGAAGCTATTTCTCCTCCTAGTGTTATTTTATAACTTTTGTTCTTCATATTTAAATCTACAATACAATTGGAATTGATTTTTTCTATGGAGTGAGGTAGGGCTCTATTTTTTCATATGGAAAAGAAATTATTCAAAAAAAATTTTTTGAGTCGTTCATACTTTCATTGATCTGCAAAGTTTCCTCTATTATATCATGGTTCTACATGTCTTTGGGTATAATTCTGGCCTTTTAATCCTATTTGTTGGCATATTTGCCTACATCACATTGTCTTAATTGCTTATAATGAGTCTTTTTATCTGGAGAGCAATCTTTATCATGCTGAGTTTTCTAACTCAGGAACTTGTTCCCTTTCTATTTAATCTAATCATTTTCATTGTCCAAGATGTTTTTAAAATTTTCACATAAGACTTTGTAGTATTTATTCCTATAGACCTTTTATGCTTATTGCTATTGTAAAAGGAATTTATTTCATAAAAAACTTTCTCATTCATTCCCATTTATTATTTTCTTCAATATTGGTCTTGCTTCCCATAGCCTTGTTGAATGATTAATAGCTTTGAGCAGACAGTTTTGAGAAGATTCAACATTACTCGTTTATTTATTCTTAATTGAGAATAAACTTGTAAGTATACTAATGGAAGATGATGATTAAAATCTAGTACTATTAGATCTAGAGCTGCTTTTTAATCACTACTAACGATTGCTTAATCTACGAATGCCCATTTTAGGGGTAATTTATTCTTTTGAGAAAAATCTTTTCATTTGGAAATAATGTCAAACTTAAAGGAAAGTTCCAAGAACAAAATAGTACAGAGAACATGTATAGCCTTTGCCTAGATTTATTTATTGTTAACATTCCACCTCATTTGCTTTATCATTTCTGTTTGCCCCCTCTCTCAAGTGTCTGTGTGTATACAGATGCAGATGTATACATATACATATACGTGTATATATGATTTTTTAATCATTTGAGGGCTCTTTACCCCTAAATACTAAATTTTTTCCCTAAGGGCAGTCTATTTTCCCTAAAAATAGGAACGTTCTCTTACTTAACAACAGCTCATTTATCAACGTCTATAAATTTGACATTACTTTTAACTAATCTTCCACTCATATTACAATTTTTCCAATTTATCCAACAATGCACTTCATAATATTTTCCCTCCAGAATAGGATTCAGTTTAAGGGCAGATATTAAATTTAACTGACATGTCTGTTTAGTCTCCCTTAATCTGGATCATTTTCCATTGCCTTTCTTTATCTTTTATAATACTGACATTTTAAAAGAACACAGTGTTTTCCCTCCTATATTTTTTAAAATAGAAAGTTCCTCATTTTGGATTTGTCTGATGTTTCCCATGATTAGATTCAGGTTATGCATTGTTTTGCCAGCCTGCCATATGGGTGATGATGTGTTCTTCTAAGGACATCACATCTGGTCCATTGGTGATGTTAATTTTGATCACACAATTACAACATTCTGCAATTCCTTCACTATAGTTACATACAAAACACATATACATACATAAACATTTACACATATGTATACACATATATGTATACACATATATCTGATAAATCTTAAGTTCAAACAGATCCATCTAATTCAGTCCATCCTCAGAGGACTCATTGTCTTTTTTGATCTATATTTGTAATTCTCCTCTAACAAGGTCAACACACTTACTCAGGTACTAAATCCTGTAGTGTATGTACTGCGGTTTCAGAACTCTGTTACCCCCACTACTATAATAAACAAACCTACAAAAAGAGTTCAGGATTTGTTTGCAATTTTCCCTTCCTGCTCTGCCATCCAAGAATGGGGTATATAAACACTGTGCTCATAAACTACTTGGATTCATTCTTTTTTCTCCCTTCAGTCCAATCATGGGATTCACCTGAAATATGGCTGAGTTCATTTGTTTCTGTTTTCTTTCACTTCTTAATGATTTATTTCAATTTTAATATGCAGAATATTAACGTACTTCCAAAAGTTAAAGCTCTACAAAACGGTACTCAGAGAAGTATCTCTCCTTCCCATGTCCTACCCACCCCATTCTACCTCTTAAGGTAACCAACCTCACTCTTTTCTGGTTTATCCTTCCTGGGTTTCTTCTTGCAAAAATAAGCAATTATGTTTATATTTCTTCTTATTTTTCCCTCCCTTCTTACACATAAGACAGCATATTATACAGGCTGTTTTACATTGGCGTTGTTCACTTCCTAGTGTCCCCTGGAAACCACCTCATGTCAGGTCACAGCCACTGCCCACATTCTCTTTTAAGCTGCACTGTCCTCCACTGTGTACACGTAACATAGTTTGTTCAACCTTCTTCCACACTTGGGTACATGTTTTTTTTTTTCATAAGGACATGAAATTGTTTTAAAATCTTTATGAATTGGCTTGTAAAATGTCGTTAGAAACTTTCTTACATTCACAGCTCAAAACCCAAAAATTTGACGGAAACCAAAAATGAAATGGCAAGAATGAATGATTTCTCAGGAATACTTTATTTCTACAAAAGTAAATGTCATGTGTGTGTTTAACTCTCCCAGCCTTCTTCTCACTTCTGCTCTGTTTTCCAGCAGATTGTATTTAACAAGTTTTGTGTGACTACCTCCTGTTCACTGCTTCAAAATGTCTCAGTTAACTTCCAAAAGCACCACAACCATATACATAGATACATACACATGAACACAACATGGGTAAGAAAAGCAACGGGGAAGGAGAGACCGGGGGAGAGTATAATAATAAGGCTGACAGGAAATTTAAGAAGCTGCAGAAAAGGAGAGAACACTTTTCATGTTTTAACAAAACTGAAAGATGTAAAATTGGGGCTGGGGAGTAACTAGTATTAGATCACATATGAATGATAAATGCAAGACACTGGCCACGAATCACAGCCAAGAGGTTGGGATGAGCAACGTCTGTCTTGTCAGCATTTCAAAATGGCTTCTTAGTTGAACATTTGGGAGCGTTTACGTAATGTTGCAAGGAGCCTGTATGGCTCCAGCAGCCACAGCAGTCTTTGGAGGGTTTCAAACAAAAACCAAGACAGTCGTTTTAACAATCCGAAAGGCAACATCTACTGAGAAATATCACTGCCTGTCTTCCATCTCTTTTCTGTGTGACGGTTTATTCATGGCAGATAAAGATGTTTTTCCTTTCTAAAAATCTTGTATTTTATGAACATAATTGAGAGCTGTGCATATAAAATTATATTTTATGATGAAGAAAAGGGACCTGGAAGCACACACTTAAAGCAAACAATAAGCCCATTAAATTCAGTCATAAAAAGTCACAAGGTTTGTGGACCTGAAAACCACTTTTACAGCTAAATAAACACAAGCCCAGAGAGGTTAAGAGACTTTCTCAAGGTCACACCAGTTTAGTGGCAGAGCATAAGTAAGGACATAAGTCTTCTGAAAGCTTGCCAACTGTTTGTTCCACTAAGGGGACAGAGTGGCAACAAAACGCAAAACAAAACCTGGCTTGAGGCCACAGAAGGCTTCAAGGACACTTCCAGGGAAGCACCATGTGCTCCTGGGTACAGAAGTGAAGTTGTTTTGTTTTGTCATTTTCTGTTCTCCAAACAGTTGCAAAATAATGCTTTCTAGTATAAAATTGATGAATTTTGTCACTGATGTTGGAGAAGAAGGATTATTCGAAGTTCCATGCCTCATATCAAAAGTAGATACAAATGATATACTATTATTTTAAAATAAAATGAGTCAGAGCACTAGAAAAAAACAAAGAAAAACAAAACACCATGCCTGGAGAAAAGTAGAGGGGCTATTGGCAAAATTCCTTTATGAAATACAATCGTGTTCACGGGTGTGTGCCAGCAGGTCTTTGCTCCATGGGTAGACAAAGTCAAAAGTGCACAGTGGGAACAACTCTTGGGCAGTTGGTAGATATACCTGTTCATCACTGAGAACCCCATTGCAAGAGCAGAGAGATGATCCTGTGATGACAACTTCTGAGCCACTACACAGACTGCAGAAGGTCGGTGGCCACCAGTACCAGCAGAGCACCAGTGAAATACGTGCCCCACAGAAGAGCGTCTACACCATCTGAATGTCGACAAGCATCCTACATTACTCACAGGCAGGAGCTGGCAGCCAACAATACTCCCCTGATCACAATTCAATATTGAAAGAAATGGGATAAACTGGGCATGGGATGGAATCGCAGCTAGTGAGGCACAGGTTTTTAGTGAGCTTGCAAAGGGCCGGGCCAGGGCCACAGGGCAGCGGGTTCTCAGTCCCCACATGACGGCTGTCAGAGGGAAAGAGGTTCCTAGGAATTTTACACGCAGACGATAAAAACGAAATTTCTTAAAACACCAAAGACCACTGCCATGAGTTCAGCATCCTCGTTAAATGGTTTATCTCAGCAACATCTTCAAAATCTTAAATCATCTCAATGTGTACCTTCAGGGCTGAAATGTCACAATTTTCAACGTGAAAGGTGAGCCATCAGGAAGTCTTATGTAGGCAAACTGTGATATAAACAGCTTGACCACAGGGAATTTAGCTTTTTGTCAGCACTTGACAATTTTCTTTCCTCAATGGGGGAAAAATCAATTAGGTTATTGGTAGAGTAAAAAAAAAAAAAAATTCAAATGCTGCAGAAGGGAACGTGAGAAAAACATTTTCCAGAGACAAACACAATCAAAGAGGAAGTTACAAAATGCATTTGCAGCTCTCTCTGAAGCAGAGAGACTCAACCTACCAGGTTTTGAGCATAGTTTGTGTCAACATAGCATTTGATAAAACAAAACGAGTCTGGGTTCATGTTCAATCTGAATATCCAGGACAATCCACATGTATCTGAAGAACCACTAACACTTGCGTCACAGCCAAAAACCTAAGAATGGTTCGATGCAACTTTCTCACTAAACAGAAGTGAAGAGGAAAGAATGACAAGGATGGTTACAGAGCTGAGCTACCCTTCATCGAGCCATATACAGGGGCCTTCTATGCTACAAGCCCTTGTGCAGCACAGAACTGGGCCACACCCTGTTCTAAGCACTTTACAAACATTAACTCATTAAATCATCAAGAAAAACCCTATGAAGTAAGCGTACATTCTCCAGATGATGAAACTGGGCCACCAGTGGTTATGCAATGTGCCTGAGATCACAGTGTGTGTCTGTTTTTAACGGGCAGTTAGTCACTATGGGAGGTCATTCTAAAAGGTTATAGGCAACACTAAAGACATCATAATTTTTAAGCTTTTCTTTTATAGTGAAAACTTGGGATGAGCTTTTTTAGATATTAGAAACTGGAGGTCTGAGTATGTGCTACATGACCAACAGATGATCCCCAGATGCCAGAAGTTTGAAAACAGTGCCATGTTGAATGCCAGACCCTATGTGCGGGAATTTACTATAGGATCAATCAGGAGAGTAAGGACACATGGCATCAGGACCCGTGACTATCCATTTGGGGAGGAAAATGCAATTATATTCTCACCACAACAGCACATATAAAAATAATTTTAGATGGAGAGAAATTAGACACAGTTCAACAGAATTCAGTACAGCTATCAGATAAAAGCAAGCCACAGACCCGGACCTGCTGAGGCAGCATGATGGCCATGAGGTACTGATAAATATAAAGCAAGTAGCAGACGAGGAACACGCAACCATTTATATGGACACTATTCACATATCTACATAACTACATTATACAGATCTGGAGGGACAAACATCACATTATTTTGAGTGGTTCACCTAGAGCGGGGAACTGACAGAGAGAGAAAGCCTTTTATTTTTAGACTCTTCTGTCTTGTTAGAATTTTTAATGGCATTCTAAGTTTTTTAAAAAGATCAATACACACACACGATCAAGTGATGAAGACACTAGGCAAATAGGCAGGACCCAGGTCATGAAAAGCTTTGCATGGTTTGTTAAGGACCTTTTAGTTTATCCTTAGCCAATGAAGTAGTAGCAAAAGCTTTTAGTCACTGGGAAGAAAAAAAAAACATTATTGCATTTTATTAAGATCTTGTTAGTGGCAATGTGGAGAATTAATTAGAAATGTAGTAAAATTAGAGGTAGAAAAGATGGGAAAGGAGGCTTTTAATATCTACTAATAATTAAGAATTTGCCATGTACCACGTACAGCACCTAACTCAGCTCGTTTAAGCCTTAGCACCCCTGCACTGGGACTGTTACAATCCCCACGTCACCTACAAGGAAACAGAGGCTCAGAGAGGTTCCACATTGCCCCATTGGCCCAGCTAGTCAGTAAAAACCTGGAATTGGAATACAAACCCTGGTCTGTGCTTACTTGCAAAGTGATATTGTATTTGGGAATGTCGCGACAGCCTGAACAATGGTGATGAGGCCCTCAACCAAACGCAGAGCGAGAGCTGCGGGTGGGGACAGGGGCCAGACTCTGTACGTATCTGGGAGGTAAAATGGGCACCACCTGCTGACTGGCTGGATGCACAGGATGAGGAAGGTGGGGAATTTCAACTGACACCCAGGTTTCAGGCTGGAAAGAAATCTCCATGTTTTCCAAAATGTGATCATGTTTACTTTTATAAAGTTATCAGTACCTACTGAGACCTCCAAGGACTTGATGAGCAGCTCATGAAAACTCTACTTCTGCACCTGCTTGTCAATTCCAACTTTCTGGTGCATTACTACAGCTTCTATGTTCTCCCGGGCATCTTGCACTGAATCTTTCATCCTAGAAGTGTCTTCACCAAGAAATACTGCACACGATGAAAGGTTATGAAATGCCTTCCTTGCTTTTTCCTCAAGAAACTATGATCTTCACCTAAGCTAAGACTGGAAATTACCAAGAATATTAGAACCCCTTCTGACTCCCTCTTGTTTTAATCACGGAGAAAATGGAGAACTTGAAAAATACACACACAGCACACACTCACATACATATACACACACACTGTTGTTTTGTACTCTTGTTTAATGTGGCTGTTCTTAATGGTGGAGAAGTGGGGTCCATGACGTATTCAAGGGTTCTGGAAACCTTCTGAATTTTAGATAAAATTTTGTGCACAAATTGATATAAGCACTTCTCTAAGGAGATTATCAATAGCTTACATTAGATGTTCAAAGGGGCTAAACCCCCCTCACCCCCCCAGAAAAGACCAAGAGCTGCATGGCTGTCCTTTATAGGAACCTGCCATTAATCAAGCCATGGGGACTTCCCTGGTGGCGCAGTGGTTGAGAGTCCGCCTGCCGATGCAGGGGACGCGGGTTCGTGCCCTGGTCCAGGAAGATCCCACATGCTGTGGAGCGGCTGGGCCCGTGAGCCATGGCCGCTGGGCCTGCGCGTCCGGAGCCTGTGCTCCGCGACGGGAGAGGCCACAACAGTGAGAGGTCCGCGTACCGCAAAAAAAAAATCAAGCCACGGACTAAATAACCGATTTAGGAAACTTCAATAAGCAGAACACAGAAGCTCATCATGGAAACACACGTGAGGCAGCAAGACCTGCTTCAGATTCTGCTTCTTCAAAGTGATGCCTATTTTTGCCACCTATTTGTTAGGCTAATGGAGAAAAATCATCGCCTATCTAATTAAACATAACTGGCTGCAAAGCTTCAGTTAAGACGGCAGTGAAGTATGGCTGATTGCGTAGTTTTAAACTCTCATTTTAGAGACTACGTCCTCGTTATTTTGAACATTTTTCGTAGGTTAATTCTGAATCCCAAACTGCTATCAAGATTATACCAGGAGGACCCTACAAACAGAGAACACAGAATGCAGGGCACAACAAAAGTGCACTTTAATAAGTTAGTCAATGGAATTCCTACTGTTTCTTTGTGAATCTATCCTACCGTAATCTCAGATGCAGAAATTCTCATTTCCCTGGAACCCACTGACCTATTGATAATAAGAAGTTTGGTGTGTGTGCGTGCGCGTGCGTGTGTGTGTACGTGTGTGTGTGTGTCTCCAGCGACCCTAACCTAACCACTGACTGAATTATAGTCCAAGAAACAGAAAGAAAGCACAGATCAGAGTGGGTGAAATACTGCTGAACTTAAGCAGCTTCAGTCTAACAAAGATCTTTATGAACAAAGAAAAAGAGTCCACACAGTATAAAATAAATAACTGCTCAGAGAGAACTTTTAAAAATAACTCTTGAAGTTATCTGATAAGTCATTGGCCGTCACTGAGTGGATTTCACAAATCCTCTGAACCTAGGGTCTAAAACAATAAACCCATGTATTTTTTTTCCTGAATAACTAAACTCTCCCAGAGAAAAGAGATGAGGATACTTCTAATATAAATTTCCTTTAACTGCAGGAAAAGAGCCGTGAAACGTTCTACCCTTGACTCTAAACGCCACTACTTTCTTCTTTTAATTTCCCTTCCTCTGAACATGACATTGGGCTCCCAGCTGGAAATGCAGATAAGCTGCCCTGACGGGGGCTTCAGGCCCCTCCCAAGAACAAAAAGCGCCTGATCTGTCTGGCTCCCCCGCTTCAGATCTGCTGAACTGCTTCACAGCCCGGGACCTTTGAGTCCCACCGTTTCAGAGGAGTGGATTCCAAGAGAAGGAAAAGGCTCTGACACCCGAGATCAGGATGCAGCTTCAGTTTTGCTCCATAACTGAGAGCTTTGGAGAATATGAGAAACGAACATGAAAGGGAATTCGCTCTGTTCTTCAGAGTCCCAGCAAGCAATCAGCTTAAATGACTGCATGGTGTAAGGCCACATTCTGGTCTGCAAACACACTTCTTTCCCTGCCCTTGATACGTGCCTTGTGTTTTAAACCCCAACCAAACATCTGAGTATAACTGTTTTCAAAACATGTTTGGTTATTCTGGGGGAGAATTGTTAAACACCAACGAAGTTATCTTAAAACTGGGGGACAACACAATACATATAGACGACAAAAACAAACAGGTAGATAGACAAGCACACCTGAGGCAAATTTTTAAAAAAGCATATGAACTGAGGCTGTCATGTGATCCTCAGCATACCCAAGTTCACAGTATAATGAGGAATTTCATTACAGCTTATAAAGCCATGCATGGTCATCACGTGGCTCGTGACTAATATTTAAAGTGTTAGCTAAGACGGATCTACATTAAAACTCTGAAGGGGAGCTCAGTGATTATCAAGTACTTTGGAAACATGTTCAAAGCACAGAAAACCTGACATCTGACTGAACTGTTTTGGTTGGAAAGGGTCTAGCTTTCTCAAATAGTTCCACACGGGGTTACACCAAATGTGAATGTTCACGGCAGCATCTTTCTGCACTGCGGAACTACACACAAATCCAGGCTTTATTGAAAACAAAACACACACACACACATTTTTCAGATTCTATTTAACGTACTGGCATATTTAGAAAAATTAGAGGTTTAAATATACCTCAGGTCTGGGTGAAAAAGTTAAATTTAGGGAGAGGGTGAGTTAAACTCACTGCTCCCGCGAGGACTTGAAGTAAGGAAGGGCACACAGTGGGAATGAGTCTGCACAAGGTGCTTGTATTCGGGACCGGCAGGAGATAAGTTAGGAAGGAGTCTTTTCTCACCGGCTACCCTCCGCCCATCATCCTACAGCTGGCTGGAGTTTGCTTATCAGGACACAAAGCATTTCTTTCTGAAATCATCTAACAGATGGTCACGGACAGCCGGAGGGGTGGGGGGCAGTGTAGAGCCCGGAGCGTGGAGCATCAGGGGTGCAGGTGGCACTGAGGGAGCCACAGGAGGACAGGCAGGCACCCTGAGTCTGGAATTCTGGACAGTAACTCTGCCTCGCTGAGGAGACGAAGGAGGTCACCTGGGGAAAATACCTCTGCTCTTCCTCATGAAGGAAGTCAGTATGTCTTCAAGTGTGAGGGTAACAGGGAGAGGCTGGAAGGCCAGTACCTGCCAACGTTAGGATTTCAGATGAAGCTCCAACGGTGGGTGGGCTGTAGCCTGGCCACACACCCCAAGGTGTGCGGGTTGGGCCATGGAGATGATGACACCTCGGCTGGCAGGCCAGGTGCCAACAGAGGGCAGCCAAGGGCGTCTCCATGTCCATCCAGGCAAGTCCTGCCGGGAGTATGCCCGGAGAGCAGGCCCGGGGAGAAGAGCCTAGAGAGCAGGGCCCGGGGAGCAGGGCCAGGGAGCAGGGCCTGGGGAGCAGGGCCGGGGAGCAGGGCCGGGGAGCAGGTCCTGGGGAGCAGGGCTGGGGAGCAGGGCCGGGGAGCAGGGCCTGGGGAGCAGGGCCGAGGAGCAGGGCCTGGGGAGCAGGGCCGGGGAGCAGGGCCAGGGAGCAGGGCCTGGGGAGCAGGGCCGGAGAGCAGGGCCGGGGAGCAGGGCCCAGGGAGCAGGGCCCGGGGAGCAGGGCCTGGGGAGCAGGGCCTGGGGAGCAGGGCCGGGGAGCAGGGCCAGGGAGCAGGGCCCGGGGAGCAGGGCCCGGGGAGCAGGGCCTGGGGAGCAGGGCTGGGGAGCAGGGCCGGGGAGCAGGCCGAGCTGGCATTCCAGACAAGGGATGGTTCCGAGAAGCACAGGACTGGGACCCAAGAGAAGAGTGGTTTGAAGAGCTGCTGGCATTTAGTAAAGTGAACTACACGTCAGACACGGCATCACGCTGAACATGTTATGTACATCGTATGTGAGTCTTCAGCGGTCCCGGAGAGGGGGTGATGCCGGCTGCCTTTTTCAGCTAAATCAACTAAGAGTCAGAAGAATGCATTACAGGCCCCTTCTCTATACAGTGAGGGGGGAAGAGGCTGGAAGGACTTGAAGAGGCAGCCTATGAAAAGCCCCGAGTAAATAAAAGGCACTCAAAAGTGTTCCTGTCCCAGGGAACCAACACGCAGAGAGGAATTAAGAAGGAAACCCAGTCAGCCTTCCAGGAGATTACAATTCCACTAAGGAGCAAAATACACCTACCTGTCATCCCAGAGAATGACAACTAACGTGGTCAAACACACCCAGTGCACAAATGATAAACAGAACCGCACTTTACAAAGATGATTCTGGCAACCACCTGCAGGAAAGGTTCACGGCGGGGCCAGCCTGGATTGAGAGCATTTAAGAAACTTTAGCTACAATGTGCGTGGGGAAAAAGAGCAGGGCTTATTCCTAAATTAAGGCAGGAGTGGTAGGTGCACAGAGAAGGTACTGAAGAATTAGGAGGTGAAGGTGAGCTGACTAGGCCACCGAACACACACGGGGCACAGAGAGGAAGGACCCCCGCCAACCTCTCCCAGGACAAGGGGCCGGGGATGCAAACTGCGCCGCAGGCAGGAGAGCTGTGTGCCTTCGCAGGGGCAGGGGGTGCAGGCAGAGAGACGGAGGGGAAGAGCCCCAAGACCAGGAACCCGGTGCGTCTGGAGGAACGGGGTTCAGGAGATGAGGAGATGCCCGGGGAGCCACAGAGAACGGCCTCAGACTACGTCACAGGAGAAGGAAGGGCCTGCGAGGCGGGGGCCGGACTGAGCACCACGAGGGGCTGAGCATGGACAGGGTGCTGGGGTGGGGAGGTGTAAGATGAAGCTGAGCACGTGGCGGATCTGAAATCCTGGGGGTCACTTCTGAGGGGGAGCGTCAGGCAGCGATGGCAGGAAAGGTCAGGATGCAGAGGCTAGAGGAGGAAAAGGTTAGAAGAACCAAGGAAAGAGAAAACGCAGCCTGAAATTTTAAGAAGTTACACCAGACTCGGGAGATAAAATGGAGAGGAGAATGCAGAGCCCGGGGCAGTGTTCGTCTTCAAGCTGGAATCGACAGGAGTGTTTGTAACCTGGGGGGTGAGGACCCGTGTGAGGGTGAGGACCGATGCAGCGGATCCGTGATCTCCCGGGAAGCAGGACTGGGAGGGCTCCGCGCACAGATAAAGGGATGCCAGATGGAGGAGGGAACTTCGTCCAGGGCAACAGGGGAAGGAGGAAGGGCGGTGCAGGGAGTGAAGGCTGGTGACAGGAAGCGAAGAGGGTCTCACCATATCCATCCCAGGGGTGACCACCTCCTGCCGGGAGTGAGGGAAGATGCCTCAGAGAGCCGCCCTCCTAGGAGACAGGGGGCAACCGACTGAGGCCCTGGAGGGCGGCCAGGCCCGGCCACAGCACGCAAGGCTCTTGGGAAGCAGAGGCCACGGGGGAGCGGGTGTGCATCTGGGCTGGAGCCACTGAGGACGCTGCAACGCTTGTTTCACCCCAGGTGGGGAGAGCGGAATCACGGGAGGATAAGGCAAGGGAACAGACTCATAAGAAGTCACTCAGGCCAGGGGCCAGGACAGAGAAGCACCAGCAATGGAAAGGAGATGGTGGCACCTGTGGTCGGCAGGACAGTGGCCCCCCAAGACGTGCAGGTCCTAATCCTGGAACCTGCGATGCTGGTACCTCACACGGCAAAAGGGGTTTTGTGGTCGTGATTAAGTGAAGAATCTGAAGATGGCGAGAAGGTCCTGCAGTGTCCAGGTGGCCCAATGCCATCACAAGGGTCCTTATAAGAGGGAGGCAGAAGGACCAGGGAAGGAGACGTGAGGATGGAAACGGGCTGGAGTGACGTGGGTCCACAAGCCAACGGATGCAGGTGGCCCCCCAGAAGCTAGAATAGGCAAGGAAATAGATCCTCCCCACAGCCTGCAGAACGAATGCAGCCCTGCTGGCCCCAGTTTAGACTTGGGACGTTCTGAATTTTAAGGTAATAAATTTGTGTTGTTTCAAGCCACTGTGGTAATTTGTTACAGCAGCAAAAGGAAATTAATACAACATCTAGCCACGTGGAATTCAAATTAGAACTATATTACTAACCTATAAAAGATACAAGAAGACATCCCAGAGACTTTTAACTTTCTCACGATTACTTTCATTTTGTTCTGAAATACCAAACTATTTTTTAAATGTGCAAGTCTCCCTGCTTTTCAGGGGCCTAATCTACCTGGCAACCCCATGCCGGCTGGAGACAGGAATACCTGCCTGGGGATAAGAAGCAGAGCGTCCCGGGAGGATGGCCGAGGACAGCAGGGATGTGGGGCTTGGGGGGGCGCCCTGTCCCCAGAGGGCAGTTCAGAGCTAGGGCGGCTGTGCTCCCTCAGCTGGAGCGCGACAGTGATCTGACCCCAGGTGGAGATCTGGGTCCCATCTTCATGCTACTCCTGTCCCGTCCCCCGCCCTTCAGATGTGCAGATGGGGGCACCTGGCAGGTCCGAGCAGACAGGGCAGGGTGGGCGGACCAGGGCAGCTTCATGAAAGAGGGGGGTCTGAGGGGAGCACGGACCCATGAGGTTCAAAGAACAAGAGACATAAAAGGCCTGCAAACTCGGATAAAGATGGAAGAGTCAAGCGGAGCCCGCGTGGGGACCAGCCCCACAGGCCCGGAGAAGCCCCGTGTGACGGGCCAGACCCCGCGGCCTCGACTCCAGGCCGACAGGTGTGGACCTGTGACGATCGACAGGAAGGAAGAAGGCTTTAGGGAGACACGTCTGATGAGGAGATGACTGTCAGGGAGAGAGGACAGAGAAAAGTTCTTAAAACCAACCTCAAAACAATCTTTTAAAGTTTAAATCAAATTGAGATTGGCACATTCCACCAGTAATGAAGAGAAAATGTTTTAAAATTTTCTGCGTCAACAGAAGGTGTTTACATCCTTGTATACTCATTACTCCAGATGGTAAAATAAATTATAAAAAGTGAAAAACTTTGTCTTGTACAAAAAGATATTTAAAATAGACCTACAAGATGCAAAAAAACCCACGTGCAAATGAAATAAGTGGACTCTTCTTTAAAAATACCCACACATTTTCTTGGTAGAATCCGTATCTGATCTGCATGACAGAATTGACAGTGTGTGTTTCTGTGTGTGTCATTGGTATGTTTTGTAAAACTTGAATATTGGAATGGAAACTATATATTAAAAGTAAAGCAATACTCTTTTGAGTAGTTTTCCATTCAGGATATGCAAACTATTCTAAGTTTTATTTTCAACATTTCACTATTAAAAGCTGAAGAGTTCCATCTCAGCTGGCTGACCTGAACACCATGGTTATAATATTTACACAATGAAAATGAACATGAATAGTCAAGAGCACAATACCAACACAAAACTGAGTTCAGTCTGATCCTCCTGCTTGGAAGGCTCGCGTGTACCATCTGCCTTTTTTATTCTATTGAAACCTATTTTCGATCATAAACCATGCTTACTTCATCTTACATATATATATATACACACACACACACACACATAATATATGTATTGTGTATATATAGCATATACAGAGCATATATATATATATATATATATGTACAGATGCTCAGTTAGGGCAACATCTTCCATCCTCAGGACAAACCAGATGTAACAGGTGGTGACTTCCCCTTCACACGCAGGTGGGACGAAGCCCCAGCTCAGCACAGAACACCTAGTAAGCTCATTACTTGCATACTCCAAGGACAATCAACAATTCTCCCTCGTGCTGTTATCACATTTTCTGGGCATATCTTACAGCCCAACTGGATGGCCAAACTTTAAGAGTCCGTGTCACAAGCACACTAGTGTTTCTGTCCAGGTCTTACGTGGTGCTTTGCACACAAGGAGCCTGAGTTTCACCGTCAAGCCACACGTGAGTGGCTTGACTGTGAAGCTCCGAGTGAAGGGAAAGGCGGCCACCACATCAGATGCGGCTGCTGCCTGCTGTGCTCCTGCCTCACTGTCACATCCAGAGCTGACAGAGGTTAGAGTGCAGAAGCTTGAGGACGTCATAGTTTTAGCCAAGGAACCATGCAGATGGTGTGCCCTGTTTCCTGCTCCCCTCCCCTGACCTTCTGGGTCTCAGAAGGTCAAGGGGGAGGCTATGTGGCCCACAGCCCATCACTACACGGTCCCCAACGCAGCCTCAGGATCTACTTCAGGACAGAAATCCCACACCTGCCCTGGAGGTGCCTCAGTCAGCACTAGGACCCAAGGGGAATCTGGGGAGAAACTCCATTCTGCGTGAGTTGATGGACGTTAAAGGATCTGAAAGAAGAAAGTCTGAGAAATAAAGTGAACACACACTGGCTGAGATGAGGGGAGAAGGTGGGAGCTGGACGGGGATCCAGCACTTTGCTGCCATCGGCCAGAACTCGCCCTGCCCTGGGAACCACACACACTTCACCCCCAACATCCAAACATCGGACACAGTCCCAGAGGGTCCTGGTGGAGGTAAGAGAGGATCCCTGTCCTGGGGTCCTGGTCCGAGGACACACGCAGGTCTGATTCCTAGGACACTGTGCCCTTCTTGGTCAATCTCCGCCTTCATGGCTTCTGGCTGCCTTGAGATCCTGGACGGTCATCTCACCAAGCACAGCCATCGGGTCACAGCCTGGCCTGTGCCCTCGCATCCTGGACCCCAGCTAGGCTACATCTGCCCTTGGAGGTCACAGAAATGCACAGGCCTTCGCTGGCTCCTGGCCTGAGCCCTCTACCCTCTGACCTGGAGTAACCACTGCAGGAAGGGCATGAGACGGCACAGGGCGAGCTGGAAAGGGCGACTACAAGTTACACTGGGTCACCCCGGTCAAAGCCAACCCTCTGTAAAGAGCATCTACACTCAGAACTAAGGAGAGGTTTCCGGAAGCCACTCAACACAGCTGGTGACAAGAGCACACTGAGAACAGGCACTGTGCATCCTGTCACCTCGGGAACTTACACGCTTAGTGGAACGAACGCCCTAAGTCTTGTCACATGACGGCAGTGGGGGCAGCAGGACCCAAGTCCTCAGCAGAACCTGCACAGACCTTAAGCCTTCTCCCCCAGGGGACCTCTACCCGCGCACAGGAGCCCCGAGGAGGCTTCCAACCCATGGCCTCCCCGGCCACACCCTGAGGTTCTAGTTCAGCAGGTCTCAGGAACATGTACGTCCGTGTTTCCCAAAGCTCTCTGGAAGCACCTGGTATGAGGACTGGGTGGAGAACCCACAAGTCGAGATTCAGTGTGTCTTAAATTGTGAGGTGCCAACACTTGGCTCTGCTTTCATTCCGTGCCGGCTACACCTCTTCTCCCCGGTTCCACTGCCATGTCCTAGATTAAAACTGCTAGCCTTCTCACATAATAAAACGTACTACAAGTAACTCAACGGATGTCATGACAAGTGAAGCAAATAAAAAGTTTTAGCTTCTCTCTGCTGGTTAAGATGCAATATAATGATGCAAATCTGATACGATTTTTTAAAATTCAGATCGCCCCTGAAATAATGAAAACACAGCCCGAGAAGAAGAGAAAGGGCATTGGAAGGTTTGGTACCTTGGGTACCAAGATGAACCCCAGAGCTGCAAGCCCCTGGTGCCAGGAGTCATTGGGTGGAGCAAGTCTACCGGGGCTGCTCCGGGCGTCCCTACAGTCAGGGACAACCTGCTTTAGGGGGTTCACTGTCCCCTCCAACATGCTGCCTGACCCACCACTTCATGCAGCACATCAAAACAGATGCCTGGCACTGATCCTTGGGTGGACAGATGCAGGTAACATCGGCGAAGAAGAAGAAGGACTCACGCTTGGTGTCTACCACGTGCCTGTTATATCCGACGTCCTTCACACGTACAGCGACCCAAGGAGGCAGTTGTGGTGATTCCCCTGCTTTACGAACGAGGACCCCGAGGCACAGAGAGACTGGATGGCCTGCCCGAGGTGGCAGCGCTAGGTTTCAACCCAGGCGGGCCGGCCCCAGAGCACACACGGAGTCACTAAGGCTTGGATTAGCTTTGTTATGTCAATCCCCAGCAAAGCCTACAAGCCAGATAAGTCGGTATGCTGTCTAGGCAAACGATTTCATTTCTAAATGTGGATTCTCTGCAAAACTGTAAGACCTTCAGGGATTTGTTCACCTTGGAAAACAGCTCAACGGGCGCTGCCACGGCCTCCTGTTCCTTCAAGTACTGCTCCCAAGACCAGGCCTCACGCGTGGCCACCGCAGGGGCTGGAAGAGAAAACACAAGGGCTGTTCTTGAGACAATTAGTGACTGAAAAATTATGCAGCTGAAGATAAATCCAAGAAGGAGGCTAATTACTTAAACCGATGATCAGAAGACCAAGCAACTAACAGCAAGGAGCCTTATCGCTGGCGCTCTGTGAGCATCTGGTACAATCACGTCACCTCACATCCCCAGCTTTCCTGGGTTAGAACAGACTTATGAACACACCCCATCACCAACCACTGATGACACGCAGGACGTGTGCCCCCAGCCCCCGCTCAAAGAAGGGAGAACAGGCATAGGTTCTCTAGAAGGTGATTTGGTTACTTTTAAGGCGAAGGACCTGAATTTTTTTTTTTTGTAATCTCCTTTCACTTTCCTACCTCCTCTTTGTAGGAATGCCAATTGGTACAACCTGTCGAAAGGCAACGTGCAAACTGTCAAAAGCCTTAAAAATTATTTGCATACTTTGAACCAGCCATTCTCCTAGGAATTTGTCTTAATGCAGTTACAGTGATGTGCCGAAGAGTTTATTCTAGAACCCTTCATAATAGTGAAATAGTGGAAACAAACTGAAGAGAGGGCTGATTAAATGCACTGTACAGATGTGTCGTTTTAATAACAGCTCAGAAAATACATTGCAGAAGACTGCTGAATGGCAGAGAAAGGCTCTGTTAATGATACACTAAGTGGGGAAAAAAGTTTAGGAAACAAAATGATCCTTTTTGGTAAAGTATATAATGGAAACAAAAAACACTAAAATCATGTAAATCAAAATCATAATTGAAGTCATCTTTAGGTGCCGGGATTATAAATAATTTCTTCCCATTTTTCTTTGTACTTCAGTTTTCTGCTTTTCTAGATGAATAACTATCCTTTGTAATTCAATAAAAATATCATTTTAAATAATAAAAATCTGGCAAAAAAGATTAATAATTATTTTAAGTTTATATTCTATGTTCCAGTAACTCTTTCTCTAGGGTTAATATGCTAAGGAAGTGGTCCTGATAAAAGCTGATGGTGAAAATGGACATCACACAATTATTACAGCAAAAATGCAAAGTAATATTAACATGGGAGAAAAGTTAAATAAATGATATTTACATATACACATATATACATATATGATTATGAAGTCAAAAACTATACTTTTTATAAAATATCTTGGGAATTTTCTGGGATATCTTGAGAATTTATTATCAAAGTAAGGACACAAAACAGTATATATTTTATGATCTTAATTTTTAAAATACAAATTATTATATATATTAAAACATTCGTTTTTCACATACTTATAAAGCCCCTTCTTCATGCAAGGCAACAGGCCTATATGTGTGTCTACATATTCAAACACACACGCACAGAAAAGAAATTGGAAAGAAACAGCAAAATACTAACGGTGATTATACGCGGGTGGTGGGATTAATGTAAATATTCTTTCCTTGTTACTTCCTGCAGTTTTAAAATTCTCGACAAGCATTATTATAACCAACCACACACACACGCACACTTGCACACACACACTCATACACACACGCTCCTGGAGAATTCTGGTCAAAAGGGCTCTGTGAACATTAATTTTAACATTTATCTTGTGAAGTGTTCCCGAGTAAGGTCCAGATGGTGAAAGGTCAGAACTACAAGCATGTTGGCGGTGACAGGTAGTTAGGCACACCTCCAAGTCAAACATTCGGAACCTCTCAAGACGGTAAAGCAACCTGATGGAATAACAAACACGAAACTCCACCAGCTGTGCAGGAAGAAGTAATATGGACTTCTAATCACTTAAAAAATATGTTCTGAGCTCCTCTTCACATGCCAAGAAGCATGCTGACCGCTGGAATAAGAATATGACCCAGTCCCTGGTCTAGTAAATGAAAAAGAAATAAATAATGTGTATAATTTTTCCCTTTAATATTCATATATACAATTGACAAAAAAAAGTAATTTAAGCTCAGGTTATAAGGAAAAAATCATATCAAATTACAGTTTAAAACAGACCCACAGAGCATGCACATTAATAACTACTGTTTATCAATCACAAGACACTGACCTGTTCTTGCTAAGAAATACACTTATTAAAGTAAAAGAATTTTAAAAAGCACTTTAACCATCAAATAAGGCTGAGAGAATTGTTATCAATGGATTTCCTTGCTTTGGAAACAGTGCGACATCTCTGTGTGATTCCCACCAAGGAGCTCGCAGTCTGTTAGCCATCACAGCACTAGAAGATTTGCTGCCATTTCTACACGACATGAGATATTTTATTCTGCTAAACACAGAAAGGAATTTGATAAACCCTGAATATTCTCTGGTAAGATTACTCAACATCCCTATTTTCACATAAGCGTTTTACAACATCACAATTATAAGCGTTACCAAAAACATTACAGCAGCGTTGGCTCCAAAGCAAATATAAATGTCTCGTTTTCTACAACAGCTGTGTTCCTGAAAAACTTGTGTGTGAGGGGTGACATCACCATGTCGTCCCCAACATAGAAGAAGGTCATTCCTCACAAGAACCACAAACAACTATTCAAGACCAAGACACACTGAGAGAACCCAGACCCGGGGGTGTGGTTGAAGCCGCGCCTGCACCACAGAGACCCAGACGGATGCCCAGAAGGACACAGTGGGAGGGGAGAGTAGGGGCTGCAGGTGACGCTGACCACACTGCCCCTCCCCCAGGCCTCCCCAAGCCTCAGGCTCATCCAGTGGGAAATGAGGACCCCGGGGACAACCGGCCCTCACCCCCAGAATCCTGGGTCACTATGTGGGAGCCCCTATTCTGACGTCGCCCCACGGGGACTGCAGTGGAATCTGGAGGGCACAACGCTGGGGACTGACTGTGATGGGGGGGGGGAGGGGCTCATGACATCCGCACAGGGATCTCAGGATGGAATTCACACCTGCATCACCCAGGTGGGGACCCCAACCTGCAGCTCTGCTCACCTGCAGAACCAACTCAGGGCTCAGTCTGATGAGGGAGCTCGATGGGGTGCATACCTGCATACCTACGGACCCTCAGGGAGGAGTTCTGTTGGCCCTGAGCCTGCTCTGTCCAAGCCCACGCCAGGTGTTGCGTCCCAGCCCACGTAGAGAGAGCCTTCCAGACCCATCGGCCAGAAGCGCTGGGACAGTCCTGGAAGATGTGTGCCTGGCGGCACTTGAGCAAAGCCTGTGGCCCCGTTCAGCCAGGGAACTGGGGTGCGGGTCAGCTTGAGGTAAGATGACAAACAAAGAGCCTTACTGGCTTTCAAGCTGCTTCACCCACTGCACCTGGGCAGGGGACCTACCTCACAGCCCTGCTCACCACTGAGTACAGCCTGTCCCCCAGGAATCCACCCAGACCACAGGGGACACTGTGAAGCCCACTCTACAGCCCTCTGCACATGGGTGCCTGAAAAGGGAGCACAGCCTGGGGCCTCCTGTGTCTGCAGAGCAGAGCCAGTGGCCTCACCCTCAGTGCACACTCAGGCCCCCAACAATGAACTGTGCAGGCCCTAGGTCGCAGCCTGCTGCCCTGCCAGGGAGGGAAGCTAACTCACACCCCGTCCACTACTGAATACGTGCCCAGTCCTGGCCGTCCAATGAGCCTGACCAGAGAGCCCAGGCGACTGCAGAGCCCACCCTCCAGCCCCACCTGGGGAGGAGCCCAGCCAGCCGTCCTGTCTACCTGTTCTGGGCCGGGGCACAGCCCCCATCCCTGTCCTCTGAGCTCAAACAGATGCCTCACCCCAAATAAACCCTAACAGCTGGCCCACCTGCCCAAGGGCTTTACCAGCAGACACGCCCAGAAACCCAAGCCGAGCTGACTGGTGAGGAACCGTCTCTGCCAAAGCAAACTGCACAGCCTGGAAGACGAGCCCCACTACTCAGACGCACAGATTCCAACGTGAGGAAGCAAGGGTCATGAAAAGCCAGGTAACTATGACACCAGCAAAGGAAACCAATAAAGCTCCAATGCCTGACCCTAAAAAAGAGTGAATTATGAACTGTCAGACAAAGAATTCAGAATAGTCCTCCAGAGGAAGCTTAATTAACTACAAGAAAACACAGACAACTAAATGAAACTAGAAAAATAATGCATGAACAAAACAAGAAGCTCAACAAGGAGACAGCCACCATCAAAACAACCACCACAACAACAAAACAGCCCTGGAGCTCAAAAATACACTAACCACACTGAAAAGTTCAACAGAGAGCTTCAAGAGTAGACTGGACCATGCAGAAGAAAGGCTCAGCAACCTGGAGGATAGGACACTGGAAATTCCCCAGTCAGAGGAGCAACAGGAAAAAAGGAGGATAAGAGAGAAGAAAGCGGGGGTGGGGGTGGGGGGTGGAATTATGGGACTCGGTGAAAAGAAACAATATTCGCATTATGGAAATTCCAGAAGGAGAAGAGAAAGAGAAAGAGAAAGGGACGGAAAGTGTATCTGAAGCAATAATGGTGGAAAACTTAGAGAAATGGACATTTCACATCCACGAGGCCCAAAAGGGCCCCAAACAGGTTGAATCCAAATAGGATTACACAGAGACACATTATAATTAAATAGTCAAAAGTCAAAGACAAAGAAAGAATTTTAAGAGTAGCAAGAGAAAGAGAGACGTCACATACAAGGGAAACCCCATAACACTATGAGCGAATTTCTCAACAGAAGCCTTTCGGGCCAGGAGAGAATGGGACAGTTTATTCAAAATGCTGAAAGAAAGCAGGGTCAGTGCTTGGATGGGCTGGAGGCTGGTGGCATGTGCATGTGTGTTACACCCTATGAAAGTACAGGTGCACTTGATCCAGGCCACGTCCTCACAGATAGCAGACACTGGGATGCATAGGGTTAGCTCTTAGAAGCACCCCCTTTACAAAGGGCTCACCATGTCTAAGAGGACCAGGCAGCAACATCGCCCTTGGAAAAGGGGTTGGCACACTGAGCAGGATACATCCCAGACCAGATACCTGTTAATCCGGTAAACCACAATTGTGTCCTGCTTTATCATTTCAGATCTGGAGTTTGGAATAATTTCGTTTATTTAAATGGATAGAAAACCACCTCTACTCCTTTATTTCAGCTCTTTATATGAACAGTCCTCCATATGTGCATGCTAGTGTTTTTTGTTCTCAACTCCTCTTATAAAATTCCATAACATAAAAAGCACAGCATGCTGTTTAAAAATGGAAAGAAGCCCTAGCTGTCATCTAGCTCTGTGATTTTTTTCAAACCTTAAATTTCTTTCTATCTTGTAATACCCTATAATGGAAAAAAATCTGAAAAAGAATATATATATTATATATACATATATATTATATATATATATATATACACACACACACATATAACTGAATTACTTTGCTGTGCACCTGAATCACTGTAAGTCAGCTATACTTCAATAAAAAACCAAAAAATATTATAACAGTATATTGTTAATTGAAGGTAATTTTATCATATTTAATTATATTGATGATTTTAAACATCCTCTTCCTCATTTAAAAAGTGATGCATGCTGATTTTAAATTCATTGCCAAAAAAAGGCATGATCTGTCAACAGACAAAATTATATATCAAATTTTCTTTGGGGACCAAACAGACATTAAAATTTAACCATATATTATAGAATCAAAAATAGATAAAAACTGTTTCCAAAAATAAATAAATAAAAATTTTAAAATTAAATTAAAATGTTTCATCAATAGGGGGGCTATAAGAATATTCTCTCTAGTATGACCCCATTTTTACCTACAAAAGTATCTTTCTAGGAGCCCCATCATGAGACACCCCGTGAGTACAGGTACGCTGCCTGTCCCACGCTCTGGCCACCTGGCATCACATTCATCTCCCTTGGAGAGCAGAGACGGACAGATGAAGCCTCACCTGACACTAAGAACACTTAGTTCTAGGAAACTGCACAATATTTATTAGTGATTTTCTAAACTAAAATTAAAAATGGCCGTGGGTGAAGAATGAATAAACTGTCATTCTTAAGGACCGAACCACGTAAATCCTATAACTCATGTCCCTGAGAGACACCTCCCCAATTCCATTAACCATAATCACAGTCTTTGACACCAACGTTTCAACTTTATTTCAAAAGTTATGTTGCATCCGGCTCCATCGGCAGCATCTTAGAAAATGTGAGAAAAACATTTTTTTTGTTGTTGGTTGTCGGTAGCAACCAACCCATTTTATTACACACAGATATAAATGATGCCTCCCTTTGTGGTACCAACTGGAAATGATACAATTTTCCCAACGTTCTAACAACTTGTCACTGCTGGGAAATAACCCCAAAACGGAAGCTCCATGAATATAACTGCACTTCCCAACCTCTCACATGGTAATAACTCTGCGTGTCTCCGTAGCAAGGACTTCTGCCTGCTCTGCTGAGAACGTTTTTCATTCGCAAATGTAGGCTGCGTCTCATTCCAGTACTGAATTCAAAACCAGTTGTTGCTCATTTCCCTGCGTGTAGCGGGTGCTGAGAGCCAGGACACGCCAGGAAATGCTCGGGGACTTGACTCGTGCTCACGTGACACCTACTCTAGTGGGGGAGACACACGTGCAGACAGACAAGTGTCACCCTCACCCGGCATACGGGGGGACTCAACGTTCCTGTGAATAAATAGGCAGACGCAGGTGTTAACGCGCACCAGTTAAGAAACCCAGACAAGGCATCTGGGAACAAAATAAAGAAGGATTAATTCTGACCAGAGGACGCTTCCTGGAGACTGCTGCTCTCCCAGACAACCAGAAAGTCAGCAGGCGGTCCAGGCAGCGGCAGCAGGAGCAAAGGGACAGGCTGCAGAGGGAAGAGCCCCTGACAACGCCCGTCTGGGCGTCACCACGGAGCCTGTGGGACACACGGAGCAGAAGGCAGGGTCGCTGCACGGGGAGGAAGTAACCGTGGAATCGGGCAAGTTCTTCCAAGTCGGAAGGAAGAACTTGCTCTAGCACCAGTGCTGAGTAAGAAGGAAACAAATGCCAGAGACAAAGACTGAAGGCGGAACGATGACAACAGTCCAGGCAGAGGTAACGAGGGTGTTCCCTAGAGAAAGGCGGGGAGCCAAGGGGTGACGCAGAGCTAAAACCGAAGGACCTCGGCCAACAACTAACTGTCAGGGGCGGAGTGGGGCAGGGCGAGGTGGTCCAGGGAGGAGGACCCATCGGGGGAACCCAGTGGGGGATCAGCAAATCGAGGGAGCAACGCAGGAGGCTGCAAGGAGGACGGGTTATTGTCAGAGATGTTGAGTTTTAGGTATCTGGAAGAATCTAAGCATATATATCCAACAAAAGGAGATCCCAAATTTTTCAGCAAGAGGCAACAACTGAGAAACGTGGAGAAAGAAGAACCAAGGTCAGAACGTGTGCATCCACATCGGGGTGAGTGAAGAGGTGGGGAGGAGGATGGGGACACACACAAGACCCGGAAGTCAGGGCGGCAGAGGGTCCCAAGGGCTGAAGGACCAGCACCGTCCGATGCGGAACAAGGTCCAGTGAGACCAACCTGGGAGAAGCAGCTGCGGCCAGGCAGCCAGGGTGTCACCGTGACCTCAGGGACAGAGGCTTCGGTGGAAGAATGTGCTCGGAGGTCAGACTGCACGAGGCCAAACCCTGAAAAGAAAGTCTCAGGGAAGCAGCAAGTGTGCCACACTCTGAGAGGCTTGCAGACGAGAAGAGACAGGTCACAGGAGAGCTGGAGGGGCACCAGTCACATCACGAAAAAGGAGCTCTTCTCATTCTTAAGGACTGCAGGCAGCAGAGGGCATTTCAATCCATCAGCTGAGGGACAAGAACCGGAAGACAGAGATGAGGCTCCTAGAAGAGGGGGTGACCCAGGGGGATGTGCAGGACAGAAGGCTCTGAGAACACAGCAGAGGAAGGGCCCTACTAACGTCAGAGAAACTTCGGGAAGGAGAGAGAAGACATCACCCAGGACCTCGATCTCCATGACCAGAAGTGCGTCACGCTGGGAGCACAAGGGCAGGACAGTGATGGAAATTCCTCTAGGACAGATGTGAGGCCCACGAGGCCGTCCTGAGAGCCGCTCAGCCAAGCCGGTGACTCTCAGAGGGGCTCCCGGCAGTCTGGGAGCGGAGCAGATAGTTCAGTCCATGGACAGCTGGGCACTGATGAGGAGACAGCCCAGTGGATGAGGGCACCAGCCTCGAGCACATAAGATGAAATGCTCCAGAGGCCCCACGTGGCCAGGGGTGCAGGAAGTCAGGAAACTACTGACGAACACAGAGGAACAGAAAAGCTAACACACAGGACGCGAGTGCTTTGACAAGCTTCCACGGAACGAAGGAGTAGAAGGACCCGTGGTTCTGAGGGTGTGACCAAGAGAGGATTTCAGGGTCCAAAATGCGGTGACTCAGCCATTTCCCCAGGTGCTGCCACAAGTGGACAGAATAACAATGCACAGGACCAACACCGGAAACCTGTGTACAGCAGAGAAGAGAGGTGTGTAAACAACTTATTCTAATATGGTGGTTTTCAAAGTGTGGTCACCCCCTGGAACTTGTGAGAAATGCAAATTTTGGAGGCCATACCCCAGACTTAATGATTCACAAACTCTCCACTTTTAACAATTTTTCTAAGTGATTCTGATGCATGCTTAAGTTTGAGAACCACTGTTCTTAATTAACGTGAAGAAACCTACAAAGTAGAGAGAAAACTAATTATGGTTGATATCATCAAAGAAGGCTTCCCAGATGATGTGACATGTGCCTTAAAGGATAAAGTTCTCAAAGTGTGGTACTCAGAACTGCAGCATCAGTATCACCTGGGGAACTGTTAGAAATACAAAGTTGGGGCATCAATCAAAATCTTGGGCATCTACTGAATCAGAAACTCTTGGCGGGATGCCTGTGAGCTGTTTTCACAAGCCCTCCCTCTGAAGCAGCTCATGTTGGAGAGCTCCAGCTCCGGAATGAGGGTCAACTCCAGCTGCAAATGGCCCTAGAGACAGGGGCAGGACTGAGAACTCTTTGACCACAGTCCTGTTCTTGAATTTCCAAGAGTCCCCATCCTCCTCCAGCATGAATTTTACAGTACGGCCCATTTCCTGAGGAAGCTGGAGTGATCTCTCTTCCTTGCAAAAGAAATCTAATTAAAACACTACAGGAAGAATTTTAGTCTTAAGCCTATATACACGCTGTGAAACCCGCAGAAGTTTTTAAGGAAAGAAATGCCATAATAAGTTTGGACTTGTCTCTCCTCTGCCCTGCCCATTGCTGGGTTTTTGGTAGTTTTGATTTTTTTTAAAGACACTGCTGGTTGCAGTTGTAGAGATTATGGAGTAGAATAAGGAGAGAGAAGTGATACCAGAGGTAGCAGAAAGGTGGCTGTTTCAACAAGCCAGCCCTAGATGAGGAGGTCTTTTAATCTGTTGATGTGTGAATTATGTTGGCAGATTTTACAATACTGAACTCTGTTTCACTGGTGAAGTTTACACTACTGAATACTATACCCTCCTTGGTAATAGGATATCATTTTTCTAATATATTGCTAGATTATACTTGGCAATATTTATTTAGAATTTCATATTTGTATGTGATATGCATTTGCAGTCTAGAGTTTTGGTTTTTGGTTTTTTTTGCGGTACACTGGCCTCTCACTGTTGTGGCCTCTCCCATTGCGGAGCACAGGCTCCGGACGCGCAGGCTCAGCGGCCATGGCTCACGGGCCCAGCCACTCCGCGGCATGTGGGATCTTCCCAGACCGGGGCATGAACCCGTGTCCCCTGCATCAGCAGGTGGACTCTCAACCAATGCGCCACCAGGGAAGCCCTAGAGTTTTGGTTTTTATATTACATTCCTCAAATCTCATATGCTGGCTTCATAAAAAATTTTTCACCTTTTTATGTGGCTTGGAAGAGTCTGAATACCACTGGAATGATCTGTTCTTTTAAAGTGGAAGAATAGTTCAGCTGTGATCCTGGCTGGACCTCATCTTCCAGTCTCTTTTACTGTATGACCTATTCAAATGTTCAACTTTTCCTGGGTGCATTTTGATAATCACTAGCTAGGAAATCATCCAGTTACTCCAGAGTTTCAAACGCGTTGCTACAGAAATGCCTGTATTATTCTCTCTTGTTTTAATTAAAAAACAACAACAACTTCTCCCACATCTTTAGTTAGTTCCTCACTTGCTTAGTAATTAAGGTTAAGATGCATATATTTAGGAGAATGGGTAAATGGTGACAGCATTAAAAGAATAGAGAGAAAAGAAGACTGGGGAGAGTGTGATAACCAGGTGGAATCCACCTCCAGCTTGGAGCTGAGATTTGAACCTGCAGTGAGGCAGAAACAACCAGGGTACCATCCAGATAACAGAAGTCATCAAGAGAAAAAGTGCAAAATGGGAAGAGAATCATAGCTGAAACACAGCGGAATCTCAACACTCAAATGGAAGGCAGAGAGTAAAAACCTGATAGAAGATAAAGCACTGAGACATAAAATCCAGGACAGACTGATGTATCAGGATACAAAGAGAGAGCAAGTGATGAAGGAGGAGGAGAGAAGAAAGAAGGGGAGGACGAGGAAGGGAAACAAGAGGAGGTGGAGGAGAGGAAGAGACACTCATCACCTCAACTGAGAGATCAGACCAGACGGGTGACTGTGGACACAGGGACGAGAACAAGGAGACAAGGCCAAAGAGGTGAAGGGTCACTTGAACAGGGGGTTGAATGCGCATCAGGGTTCCTGAGGGGGCCCAGGTCTGTCACTAGAGGAGAAAGAAGAACTAAGAAAGCTCCAGGTTCTTACGGGAATATTCAGGTGATGGTGAAGTTTACAGTAAAGAGACATTTGTGTGCAGATTTTCCCATGTTAACTGGTTTCCCCCTTGATATGTAGTGGAGGTGGGGAAGGCAGGTCTACGAGAATAACCTGTATTACCGAGACACCGTGAAGAAGACCCAAATGACTACAGGTTGATATTAAAATACTCCCCTATGAATACCATGCTATCAGTCATCAAATTAACATCCGTCTGTATGAGTTGGCAATATCCTCTTCATAAAACGATTAACTACGTATTTCCCTTGATGTTTGCTTCTCTGTATCCTAGAGACATCTCCTGTAATCTGGTGAATATAACAGAGCTCCAGTTGTTACTGCTACTTTCATTAATTTAATTAATTCTGTCGATCAGAATTTAGAGTTTCCTCTACTCAAGACATCCCCTGCTGGACTTCAATTAATGGACATACTTAAAATATTATTCAAGATTGTTTAGGGACTTCCCTGGTGGTACACTGGTTAAGAATCTGCCTGCTAATGCAGGGGATACGGGTTCGAGCCCTGGTCGGGGAAGATCCCGTGTGCTGCAGAGCAGCTAAGCCCGTGCGCCACAACTACTGAGGTCTGCATGCCCTAGAGCCTGAGCGCCGCAACTACTGAGCCCACGTGCCACAACTACTGAAGCCCACGCGCCCAGAGCCCGTGCTCCGCAACTAGAGAAGCCACCGCAATGAGAAGCCCGCACACCACAACAGAGAGTAGCCCCTGCTCGCCACAACTAGAGAAAGCCCTCGCACAGCAACAAAGACCCAATGCAGCGCCCCCCCCAAAAAAGAGATTGTTTGTTCTCTTGATGCTGAAAGTGTTTAAAATAAATTATTCCCCAAATCATATCTTAACGTCACAGCTTGCTAACCTTTCAAAACACTAATCATTCTCAGGGAATATAAGTTTTAAATCCATGAAGGAACACTGAATTTCAGTTCACTAGCAGACCATTTGGGGCAAAATAGAGTAATTTTATTAGTTGAATGATAAATTAGCACTGTTTAAAGAAAATTTTTAATGTAAAAACATCTAGAACGGTTTTGTGAAATTAAATTCCTGAAAAGCATATTCAAAGCAGCAGCAAGGATTTCATTAGTCCCCATCGGCCTCTTTGCCACTGAGCTCTTTAGGACTCTTTTGTTATGAGGGCCCCTTGGTCCTGACTAGAATATTAATGCTGTGTACATGCAACAGGAAAGTGCCATAACTGTAGACCTCGCGACTAAAAAACCCTAAAATAAAGGAGCTCAATAATGGTGCCATTCCCTTAGCAACAGGTACACAATAATTCCCACTTCCTGCAAGGAGGCTCAAAGTGATTCTGCAACTTAGAACTTGTGGAGGCAGAATAACAGCCCCCAAAGATGTCCCTACCCTAACCCCCAGAAACTGTTAACATGCTATGTTATATGGCAAAAGTGATTTTGCTGCTGTGATTAAGCTTCTTGAGATGGGGAGATCATCTTGGCTTATCCACGTGGGTCCAATATAATCACAGGGGTCCCTGAAAGTGCAGAAGTTTTCCCAGCTGTGGTCAGAGGAAGATGTGACTATGGCAGAAAAACCCAAGAGATGCTCCTTTGCTGGCTGTGAAGACAGAGGAAGGGGCCACGAGCCAAGGAGTGCAGGTGACCCGTAGAAGCTGGAAAAGGCAGGAAACAGTTCCTCCCCTCGAGCCTCTGGAAGGGACGCAGCCCTGCCCACTGACTTTAGCCCAGTGGGACCCATGTCAGGCTTCTAACCCGAGGAACCAGAAGACAACAAACTTCTGCTGTTGGAACTGCTAAGTCATGGTTACAGGAAACTAACACTGAACTGTAATCAGGAATAATTGATATTTAGTAAACTGTTCAAACTCACTACCAAAAAGTTTCTAAATGCTCAACAAATGGATCAAATAATCATACTTCATTAGCCTGAAAAATAAGTAGGAATCCACAAATAATAAAATAGCTTAGGACAAGTGGTATCACATAGCATTTACTGTATTCTCTGATTTGAACTGAGGTTCACTGTATAAAATACAGAAATTGTAAAAGAACTTTAAAAACACATCCATAGCTAATATTTTCCTGTCCCATTAAGCTGATGCTTGGGAAACTAATTTATAACAGCACATGTTGTCTAGAAAAACCTTGCACTATCCTAGCGTTTTCTGTACAGAAAGCTTATGATGTTAACTCTCCAAAATAGGTTTAAATATAGTCATAAAGCTTCGGGCTGGGAGGTATCTAATAAATCAGCTAATCACTCTAAATATGAAAGAAGTGATTTCCCCAAGGTTTAGTTTTGGCATAAATGTCTTATTTCATGGCTCCATCACTCTGATAAGCCATAAATGTGCACTAATTTAAATAGCTGGTTTCAATTCCCAAGGATCCTTTCTGTGCTTTAAAAATCATCAATAAAATATAGCTTCCTTGTCAAACTACGTCCTGAATTATTGAATTCAGACTTGTTATTATAAAAAATTAATTACGACAACTATCAGCGAAAAATAATTTCTCCTAAGATACCAAGCCCTGTGAAGACAATTATAGATAATTAAAAGTACAAAGAAAACGGCAAACCATAGGCTCATCTCAGTAAAATACTTTTCAACACACAGCAAAATTAAAATAGCAGTGTCATAAACTTCTAAAACCTGGCTTTCTATAGCTTTATGCTTAATTGCATAAAGCAACATAGGCAACATCTCCATCACAGAGACCGATCCATTCTGCGTAGAAAGTGTGCGTCCAGAGTTCTGTGCAGGGTCCTGGCCCTGGTTCTGGGGGCTCCGTCTGAGACGCTCGCTGGCTTCTCCTCCTCTCCCGGCGGGGCGGGTATCCTCAGCCTTCTGCTCAACGTACTCCCCAGAGAGGTCTCCCTGCACTCACAGGTTCACCACTACCTACACACCTGACGATCCCTTCCACCCTTCTCACCAAACCCCTGGAATGTTCCGCAGACCCTCAGTCTCCACACGAAAGCCCAGCCTCATCCCTCGAGTGCAACCCCCGTGTTTCTAAGGTCAGTGAGCAGCAACCACACTGGCTTTGGCGGTCCCAAGGCTCCGCCCTCTGGGATCTGTGGAGTCTGCTTGGCCTGTGAGAGCCCAGCAGGCCTGTCTCATGGGCACCCGGCTCCCTCCACCCCCTCCTCTGCCCACACGCACTCCAGCCCTCTCCAGGGACAGCCCAAGTCCTGACGTCCACATGGCGTAGCACAGCACCCACGGTCCTTCCCCACCGGCCTCCCCAGCTCCTGGCCTCATCAACCACTTTCTCTGGTCACTTCTGTAAACACGTATGGAGGACCCACTATGTGCTGGGCTCTATGGACACAACCGCGGACAAAAACAGGCATGAGGCCTCACTCTCAAGCATTAAAACCTAATGGAGAAATAATCCAAAATACAATTATGAACCAAGTGCTTCTATAGAACATAGGGCCTTGAGAGCACAGAACAGACCGCCCGGCCTAGTCCAGGGGTCAGGAAGGGAAGCCTTCCTGACACGCGGCTCAAAAGCCCAAACCCAAGGGTCAGCGGGCATTAGCAACACATGGACACAATGATCAGGCCAAAGGTGGCCCTAGAGGGACAGGCAGGGAGCACAGCGGGCGTGGGGCACTGGGGCAGCACCCCAGGTAACAAGGCCAGCGCTGCCGGAGCATGAGGGGTGAGTGGGCACACGGCTGAGACCAGGCCGAGGAGGGGAAAGGGCAGAGTCTGTGTGTGTGAGGCCTCAGCAGGGTCTGCCCGGATCCTATCCACCAGGCAACAGGAGGCATCTGAAAGGTTTCAAGCAAAGCAGGGTGGACGTGTGGACAGGATGAGGTGGGTCAGGTCATCTCGAGCGCAGGTCTGAGGACATCGGTGGGGACATCCAGGCGACGGATGGCAGCATGGATGCAGGTGGATTTCCCCTGGGCCTCACAACTTGGGGCTTTACGTTGAAATGCAAGGGAGGGAGGGGCGGGGAGAAGAGTAAGGACTGCCAGCTAAGGAAGATGAAAAGAGTAGCAGACTGGAGAAATATTCCAGAAGCAGAAGCCACCGCCCTGCTGGCAGAGAGCTCACAGGAAGTGAAAAGAACAAGGCATAGAGGGGGCTGCCCAGGTCGGCGTGGGCACCTGACGGGCAGGCCAGCCATCCAGCTAGTGAGCGTGTTCCTCCCTCTAGGACCGCTGGGTGTGGGCTCTGCCAAGACGAGAATGACTTTAAATCAAATATAAGATCCCTTTATCCCCAAATAATTGTACGGTCAAGTTTTCTGAAAGTTTGTCTATGTGTATAACCCTATATACCTTCTAAATCTGCCCAACTTACTGAAGACCAAACCCAATGCTGTTATCATGTCCCCAGGCTCTGCATTCCCATTGCAACATTCACAAAATATTGGCCAAAATCTGTTTTTATTGATGGTGCTTTTCCAAAAAATTACTTTCTACACGTTGCTACATCTCAAAGAGGCTTTGCAGGAAAGGCTTGGGAGAACCATGTTGTGCTGTTTCCAACTAGGTAACGGAAGAAAAGCCAGATGAGTTTTTAAAGGTTTAAACTTCATACACGTCTATTCCTTTAAAATAATAAGTTCTTCCTTAAGTAGGATAAAGACAATTTTTTTTTTAAGAGTGCTTCACCTAATGCTAATCCTCTAGAGTAAATAATTTTAAAACAGTCCCTTAGGAATCTCCTAAGCAAACTATGGGCCTACATAAAAAGAACCTGAAATTACTAAGACTAATACATAAATTCCCGATTTAAGCTGTTCAAGAAGAATACATTTGTTGAGCATTTACCAAGAGCCAAACACACTCTATAAACATTTTCTCACTTAATCCTGACAATTTTATGGGGTAAGAGGTATTACTATTCCCATTTCACAGGGAAGAAAATTGAGGCTTAGAGAAGTTAAATAACTTGTTGGAAGTCACACGGTTAAGTGGCAAAACCAAAATTCTGAGTCTAACCGCACATTCTGCATTTCCTTTCATATAATCAAAAGAAGTCATTTTTCAGAAAGAACAACTAAAAGTTTGGACTTCTAAATATAACATTTATGCTGGGCTCAAGGCAAAACCGTGGCTGAGTATCCAGGCCCAGGCCATCTGCCCATAGCTGCCTGCCTGGCTGCATCGGGCTTGAACATCAGGGAAGCCTCTCTGTGCTGCGCTGTGGTGTCTGCACTAGGAATAAGGAGCTTTCTTAGAGGAAATCTTTTTTGTTTTTAAATAGGATTCAATTATGCATATGGAAATCGGTAGAAAATTGACTCTAGTCAGGAACATTCCAGGTGAATTTCTAAGAAATTCATCTATGCTATAAAGTGAGCTACCATACAAATACAGCTTTGCACTTGAGCGCTACAACAATCAATAAGTTTAGCAAAACAACAAGAGTACATCCCCGATTCCTATCTCTCCCTGGTTTTTGAGAGAAATCCACCAGTGTTCTCCGGAGGCCCCCGCATCGGACCCACGTTGGTCCCAGGCATCCAGACTCAAAACACAACAGTCACATGAACTCTCCCCTGGGCTTCACGACTCTGGACTGATACCCAAATGCAGCGGAGGAGGGTCGGGAGGGTCGGCAGCAGGGTCTGGGGGGATGAGGCTTCACGGCGGAATTTAGGTCCGAAGTGGGCGGCGACTGAGGAAATGCCACACGCACAGAGGGCAGGGTGGGACCTCTCAGGCACCCCCGACGCCAGGAGCCCTGGTCACCACCCACCCATGCGCCGTGGCCGTGAAGGGGGAATGGCCACCGGAAACAGGAGCAGGGCCCACACTCAACTGCCTCACCCGTCTTTTCCCTGTTTCCACCTCAGGGCTGCTCCTGGCCTCCTGGCCTCCTCTTCCAGGCGGGCCTTGTGCCTCCCTCCTCCTTCCTCCTCCGCCTGGCCGTCTCCTTCCCCCATCTGTCCCTCCCTCCCCTTCTGAACAACTCCGTCCTAAAGCCATTACGTGGGCCCATTACGTGGGCACAGGGGAGGCATCCGTGGGGGAGCACTGGGTGGGAGAGGGGGAGCTCAGCACACAGACCTCCACCCCGGGGGGGGCGGGGAGTCACCACCGAGGGGGTGGGTGGGCGAATCCCGAACAAAGTGTTGAGGGCACCACCCAGGACGATGACCCCGAGTGGGAAGTCGGACCCTTAGTCAGGCAAGGAGGGCACCCCTGGAAGGGCCGCCTGGTGCAGAGCATCGGGCCTGAAGCCCGATGAGCATAAGGAAGGTGTCTCACACCCTCACCCCCGCAGAGGCTGCCGGCCCGGCATCTAGGGATGCAGCCCGGAGGGCGGGGCCTGAGTCCGGGAGGGGTCGGCGCAGCGACGAGAGGACCAGAATACAGAGGAGGGTGAGCGAACAGGCAAACACACAGGGTAACAGCAGCCGCACCGCTCGCTGTCAAAAACCGAGACTCAAATATTTAAATGCAGGGCTTCCCGGGTGGCGCAGTGGTTGAGAGTCTGCCTGCCGATGCAGGGGACGCAGGTTCGTGCCCCGGTCCGGGAGGATACCATGTGCCGCGGAGCGGCTGGGCCCGTGAGCCATGGCCGCTGAGCCTGCGCGTCTGGAGCCTGTGCTCCGCAACGGGAGAGGCCACAACAGTGAGAGGCCCATGTACCGCAAAAAAAAACACTTAAATGCAGAAAACTAGAGTGAATCCTGTGGGATCAGGATGGAATTGGAGGTATCACTGTGAATTCAGGGATTTCAGTATACAGAGATAGACTGACATATAAAACTCAACAGTGCCAGAAAGCCTGTGTATGTACATATATGCAATGCATAAATCTCTGTGTGTATAAACGCACAAACAGATGTTACTCAGGGAGTAACAGAGACACATCACAAAAACACCAAAACCAACTTGCAGGGGTCCCTACTGACCAAACTGGGGTCCGTTTGTGCGTCAAAATAACAGAAATTGATTTAAATTCAATGAATAAAGTCCACATTAAAATAAATAAATAGGGACTTCCCTGGTGGTCCAGTGGTTAAGACTTCACCCCCCCCAATGCAGGGGGGTGCAGGTTTGATCCCTGGTTGGGGAGCTAAGATCCCACATGCCTCACGGCCAAAAAAACCAAAAAACAGAAGCAATATTGTAACAAATTCAGTAAAGACTTTAAAAATGGTCCACATCAAAAAAACTTTAAAAAAAATTAAATTAAATACATAAATAGAAAATTTGGTGAAAATAGAATATTTATACCTTTTAATTACCTCTCTGTAAAACACTTATTTCAAAAAAACTGTAACTTTACAGTTGACAAACCTGTCAGACACCATTTCACCATCAAGAGATAAAAGTTATCAGCAGAAACTGGACAAATCAAAATCATGTGCAACTGGTCATGCCACCAGAAGAAAAAGCACCGCTTCTGTGATATTCCCCCAGAGATGCAGAACCTGAATCTAATCATGAGGAAATACCAGACAAATCCAAAATGAGGGGCGTTTACAAACTAAGTGGCCTGTTACCTCCCCAAGTGTCAAGGTCCTGCCAGTCCAGGGAAGGCTGAGGAACTGGTCCAGACTGGAGGGACAGACGACTAAACACGGTGTGTGCTCTGAGCTGGGTCCACCATTGCCAAGGGCATTATCGGGGCAGCTCTGATGGCTGACTGGGGTCTGCAGCCTGCGTGGCAGGAGCCTCCCACTTTGAATGGCTTGTCCTAGTCGTGTCAGGCGTGGTCTTGTTTGCAGGAAACACATACTGAAGTATCTGAGGTATCAGGCTGGCAAATTGTTCTCTGATCATCGGGAAACATTCTTTAAACCATACTTGCAACTTTTCCATAAGTTTGACATAGTTTCCAAAAGAAGTTGTAATGTATTTAGGAAAAGAAAAAATGCTTTCACTCTACAGTGTGAAGGAAGCAGTTATTAAACATAGGCAGCTAATAAGCCGCTTACCCATATAAAACATTTCACATGAAATAGTGTAGGTTCAAATGAATACTGAAGCGCCCCCAAAGGAGCAGCTTTCATCTCAGTAGCAAAAGGTAATTATGCTGAACAAAAATCAAATATACTTTAAAAATGCAAAGCACATTCGTGGCAAGAATCCTTTGGTTCAATCTCAAAAGGAAACAAAAGTCTCTGGTTTGAGAAGCGTGCAGGAAGGGAGGATGGGGTTCCACTCGGGCAGGAGACAGAAGCTGGACATCTCCAGGCCCACCCTCCTTAGAACTCGGCGAAGCCCCCGGGGCCTGAAGGCTTCACACGTCTCCACTGGAAGTAAGTGCTGCTCCGTGACATTTTCTTCTGCTAAATCAATCTAAAAATCAGGTACTCAGTCCCCTTTCCAGGGTTCAAGATTCTTACTGCCCACTAGGGACCCCTAATGACAGGGTGTAGAGGCTCCTCTGCAGGACAGATTGGGAGCATAAATAATCTGAAGGCTCCTCAGCAAGTTCTCTACTGAAGTAAAAGTTTAGGATGGTGTCTGCTTTCATATACTATTAAAGGATTCATAGAATTAAAGAATTTTTTTTAATACATATAATTGACAAAGTTTATTATCAAAAACTTCAGTAGGTTTTTAAAAAGACTGTGCTGGTTTTACAATACTGAAAGATGACAATCCACGACAGGACATAGACAAACAAGGATAATTAAAATATTAAGTACCAGGCTTCCCTGGTGGCTCAGTGGTTGAGAGTCCGCCTGCCAATGCAGGGGACACGGGTTCGTGCCCCGGTCCGGGAAGATCCCACATGCCGCGGAGCGGCTGGGCCTGTGAGCCATGGCCACTGAGCCTGTGCGTCCGGAGCCTGTGCTCCACAACGGGAGAGGCCGCAACGGTGAGAGGCCCGCGTACCGCAAAAAAAAAAATATATATATATATATATATATATAAAGTACCGTCTAAATTAAAAGACCATATGCAAAAATAAACTCAAAATGGTTTAAAGACCTTAATATAAGACATGACATCATAAAACTCCTGAAGAGAACATAAGCAAAACATTCTCGGACGTAAATCATAGCAATATTTTCTTAGATCGGTCTCCCAAAGCAAAAGAAATAAAAGCCAAATAAATAAACAAACAAGCAAGCAAGTGGGACCTAATCAAACTTAAAAGCTTTGGCAAAGCAAAGGAAATCACCAACAAAACACAAAAAACCTCTACAGAATGGGAGAAAATACTTGCAAATGATGTGACTGACAAGGAGTTAGTATCTAAAATACACAAACAGCTCATACAACTCAATATCAAAAAAACCAAACAACCCAATCAAAAAACGGGCAGAAGACCTAAATAGACATTTCTCCGAAGAAGACATACAGATGGCCAACAAGCACATGAAAAGATGCTCAACATCACTAATTACTAGAGAAATGCAAATCAAAACTACAGCGAGGTATCACCTCACACCAGTCAGAATGGCCATCATCAAAAAAGTCTATAAATAAATGCTGGAGAGGGTGTGGAGAAAAGGGAACCCTCTGGTGGGAATGCAAACTGGTACAACCACTACTATGGAAAACAGTATGGAGGTTCCTTAAAAAACTAAAAATAATGTTATCATATGATTCAGCAATACCAATCCTGGGCATATATCCAGAAAAGATGAAAACTATAATTCGAAAAGATACATGCACTCCAATGTTCATAGCAGCTCTATTTACAATAGCCAAGACATGGAAGCAACCTAAGTGTCCATTGACAGATGAATGGATAAAGAAGATGTGGTATGTATGTACAATGGAATATTACTCAGCCATAAAAAAGAACGAAATAATGCCATTTGCAGTAACGTGGATGAAGCTAGAGAATATCTACTAAGTGAAGTAAGTCTTACAGGGAAAGACAAATATCATATGATATCACTTATATGTGGAATCTAAAAAATAATACAAATGAATCTATATACAAAAAAGGAACAGACTCAGACATAGAAAACAAACTTACGGTTACCGAAGGGGAAAGAGCGGGGAGGGGTAAATTAGGAGTATGGGATTAACATATACACACAACTATACATAAAATAGATAAGCAACAAGGATTTACTGTATAGCACAGGGAACTGTGTTCAGTCAATATCTTGCACTAATCTATAATGGAAAAGAATCCGAAAAAATATATACGTATATAACTGAATCACTTTGCTGTACACCTGAAACTAACACAATATAATAAATCAACTATACTTCAATTAAAAAATAAATAAATAACATAATTCAACATGGCCCATACAAACTGTCTTTATAAGACAGGCTTTGTGAACATGGTCCTTGCCCTATCTTCTACTTTATACAGTTTCATTCATTGTATCATCTACTGACTGACTCCAGGAAGAAAACAAATATATGCTTTTCCTTCGCGAGAGTATATACATACACACCACCACTCATCCACCCAGAAGGGACAGAACACTAGAGGAGAGGTTTGGCAACTTAATCAGTTAAATTCAAAGATGAGCTCATTTGTAAACCAGTATCGACAGCAAATAAACTACTTGGAAGCCTACACTGAGAACTACTGTTACAGAGGAGGACTTTTGTTGCAGTGCCTGTGGATGCTTCAGTTATCGATGTCTCCCCCCAAAAGTTCATTAGGTAGAAAGAAGTCCCCTGCTCATCCTCCCGTGACAGTTTCACGGCTCAACGAAAATGCAGTTCTTTAGGTTCAAATACCCAAATGCCTGAATATTTAACTGCGTATTTAATGACTGTAAATGCCATCCGAAGATAAGAATCTTCTAAATTAAAATTGATTTGGTTTTCATTTTTCTGATGTTGAGATGCTTCCTTAGGTAGAGAATTACCATGGTGGAAGTGAACAGATCTCTCACAACGTTTAAAAAATGCAGACATTAGTTCCACTGGCATGTAATTATTTTGCAAGAAAGCACCTCTGTGTGTACACCCAGGAAGCAGACCAGTTACTCTAACAGAAGACTGCAGGGATAATGCTCAAGGGGCCCCTCTGAATCTTTCAAAGTCACTCAATTAGCCACATCCCCCAGCATAGAAACTACTCCCTGGAAGTAGTTACGCACTTTTAGAAGCTGTGTTAATTCTTCTTCAGGCCATTTAGCTAATTAATACTTGAGAGTTTTAGTAAATCATTACTTCAGCATACTAAACAACAGTTCCTATGGGCTGGATTGGACCTGACTGTATGTCTTTTTAAAAGATGCTGACTTAGGCGCTTCCCTGGTGGCGGAGTGGTTGAGGGTCCGCCTGCCGATGCAGGGGACACGGGTTCGTGTCCTGGTCCGGGAGGATCCCGCATGCCACGGAGCGGCTGGGCCCGTGAGCCATGGCCGCTGAGCCTGTGCGTCTGGAGCCTGTGCTCCGCAGCGGGAGAGGCCACAACAGTGAGAGGCCCGCGTAACGCAAAAACAAAACAAAACAAAACAAAAAAGATGCTAACTTAAGTGAGAGATACAGCATCACATAAAAAATTTCTTCAAACCAAATGCCCTAGGATATGCCGAGAGAAAACAGAATAGGGAGAAAAACACAAAATAAGGCAAGTAGGGGAGATACTGGGTTTTGAAGGAGCCGGCTACTTGGTTCTGGCCTGAGGAAGAATCCTCCAGGCAGAAGGAACGGTTCTTCAGACAGCACGGTCTAGACTGCAGGTTCTGTTCAGTCGAGCAAACCAACGACTGCGGGTGGTGGCACGTGATGGGCAGGTGCAGATGGTGAGAAGCCTTGAATGCTACTCTACAGAAAGGACCCAGGGCCCTCTACTAACAGGATCTCAGCTCAGTTTCCGTTGGGTTAGAGAGGGTATAAAGAGTGAACAACAGAAAAATGACCAGAGGCAGCTCTGAGTTGGAGGATATGACTTGAGAGAAATCAAGAAGGATGAGTAGAGAAAGGGTGGTGACCGTGTGGCCAGGCTCCTGGGTAAGTGAGAGGGAGGGGTCCAGGGTGTGTCCAGGATCTGGACTGACTGCAGGTGGATGATGGTGCTGCAGGAGGAGGGACTGCAGCAGAAGCAGGCTGACCATCAGGGGACCAAGACGGGTTCATTTTTAACATCTAAGTGAAATCCAAAGAGTAAGAAAAGTAACAGCATGAAAGTGTCCATTGATTTGGGACGTCCCTGGTTCCATTCAACCCACAAAATGTTAACCGCCATCCCTGAGGCCCTGGTGAGCTAAGCAAGAGCAGCTTCAGGGGAGTGGCAGGGTGTAGGTGCCTGAGAGTGGACACGGGATGAGTGGTGGCCAGGGAGAAAATACTGGAGCCCTCAAGAAACTTGGATGCTACCGGCCAGCTCGGGCCATGAGAGAACAACATGAGAGACTTTAAAGTAAAAGAGATGTGTGTGCAGTGATGCTGCAAAGAGACGTTCTGGACTGGATCTTGGAAGAGGAAAAGGACATTAGTAGAAAAGCTAGTGAAATTTGAATAAAGTCTGCAGTTTAATGACCACTGACATACCAATATTAATTTCCTAGTTCTGACAAATGTCCTGAGGTCATGTAAGATACTAACCTCAGAAGATAGTGGGCGAAGCATATACAGGACTATCCCTGTACTACATTTGCAAGTTTTCTCTAAATCTAGTTAATCCAAAATAAAAAGGTTACCTACAAAAAAAGAAATAAATCTAAGAACAGATATTCCAACAATACCACCCGCAAATGGAACTTCTTAGTGTTCAGGAATTTCTGAATTTATTTTTTTAATATCTGGCTGACTCTAACGTGATTACTAATTGTAAAAAAAATACTTGGAAAACGTAGAAAATATACTTTTTATCTCACAGCTTGAGAAATAACAATTTTTAACATCTTTTATCTCATGTATAGATATGAGATTTTTTTTAAACCATCACTGAGACTAATCCCTCCTGGTGGGGGGGGCCGGGTCCCCTTAATATTTTATCATAAGCTTTCCCTTCCATATAATTTAAAGTTCTTCAAAAGCATTTACATGACTACACAACTGTCTACACAAAATTGTACCACAATGTTTTACCTATTCCACATTTGTTGGACATTTAGATTATTTCCAACTTTTCTCCATATATAAATAGTACCATGAGTATCATATGCATAAATTAAATGCTCATGCTTATTTCATTAAGTAATTCCAAAAAGTGGAGTCCCTGAGTTGAAGGAAATGTTGACTTAACATTTTTAATAAATACTATCAATGTGTCCCCCAAAACGATAGAGCCAACTTATACTCCCAGAAGCAATGTACAGAGAGCTAGTTACAGAGAGCTAGTTCCCTGACCCACCAGCAATGGGGCATTAGCACTTTGTTGACTGTTAATTTGGTAGGTTAAAAAATGTTCATCGTTGCTTTTAACTTTGTCTTTCTTTGTTTTCTAGTGAGACTGAATACATTTAAACATATTTGCTTTTTAGCTACTTTCATTTCCTCTTCCATGAATTACTTAGTTCCTAATGCCTTTTGCCTGTTTTTGTACTGATATTTTAGTGTACCTGATTATTTTTTCTACTTCCTTTATCTATTTTGGACCTTCTGCAAGTTGTAGTTGTGGTAAATACTTGCCAGTTTATTTCCGCTTTAATTTTATTTATTATGAGGTTCTTTGGCGTACACAGTTTAATTTGGATGTATATATATCTCATATTCCTTTATAATTTCTTCTACTGCTTTTACGATTATAAAGACCTCACAGTCCTAACATTAAACCAAAGAAATATTAGTGTTAGTTTAAAAGAGCACTTAAAATTACGAAGGGAAAAAGCCAGATCACTTGTCCAACTGAAAAAAAAATCAGTTGTTTTTATTTTGGAGACTTCAAATGTAGAGGTCTGGGATTATATAGTGATTGACAATACTAATTCTATAATCTCCATCATACATAATTATTAATAAATAATTCTTACCGAGACAAGTCTTCTCTTAAGGGTATCTAAGACAGTTGGTAAATTTTTTGGATAATATAGGAATTATATAGCTGAGAGTTTCCAAAAGAACCAAAAAATTAAACTCATGGCATGACTATGTCAAGAAAAATTTAGTCCAGCCAGTCCCCAAGGACACAGAGGGCCATATGAGACACCCTTAATACTTTAACTATTAGCAGTTACTCTTCCCATGCCACTTCTAAGCAAGATTCCAGTTTTCTCTACCTTAGTCTTAATAGCTACAGAGAAGGGGAAATGATAAAATAGAAAGACCACAGGTAAAGTAGAAAGACCACAGGTAAAGTAGAAAGACCACAGGCTTTAGAACTTGCTAGATGTGGGCTCAAATCCTGGATCCACCACTAACTAGCTAGTTTTACCCTAAGTAAGTCAAATGGCCCCTCAAAGCTTCATCATCTGTAACACAGAGGTCAGTGTTAGTGACAGAGATTGGGCATGCAATAAATTAGTTTGTAGTGATTTTCAAAGAAATGCCTTGCTTGTTGTAAAATCACTACAGAAATTGTTTATTTTTCAATAGAATTTTCTGTTCACATATAAATATGTATGAGTACACAGTTTTTGTTTTTCTTTTGTTATTATTTTTAAGGCCTAAGGTAAGTGACTCAATCTATTTTGTTTAGTAAGCAGCCTACAGAAAAGATTAAACTATTTCCAGGAACTATAGGAGGAAGATCCCCATTATAATACTAAGACAGGAGGCAATTTAGGGAATAGTTTCCTTTATCGCATTAAAAGTAGTAAAAATATAAATCCTCAAAAGCCCCTCCAATAATTCAACTCGTATTCAACGAGCAGTTTGCAGCATCTGTATACACAAACCAAATCTCATCCTTCTTCTAAACATTTAGCAATGTTCCACAGCTGGGGAAAACAGCGATGACACCAGTGTCAGATCTGGAGAAGAATAAGCCACAGGATGACACTTTGGGGAATGGACCACTAGCTACAAAATAAGTCTGGCAAAGGAAGGACAACAGCAAAAAGCTATTTCCTAGTAAAACTGAAAAACTACTTAAGATAAACATGTAACTGGCTACAATGAAAACTATAAATACTAAATTACTAAAAAAAATCTTAGTTTTGAGGACTGAATATTTTTAATTTGTTGGCTTAAGTCTGCTTTTCTTTTCCTAGAATAAATGCTTCAACTGTACAATAAGAGAATCTAAAACAATTTACATTAGTGTGGAAAATATAGCTGCAGGGGAGAGACAACAACATAATAAATCACAACCTCTCTCTGAGAAGAAAAACAATTGTTTTTTTAAAAAAAAAAATCCTGCTGTTGGGGCCAGGTACAGTCCAAACTTATTTCTAGAATTCCAGTGTTGCATAACTGGAGTGTATTTCAATGAAACTGAACATCAAGTTACATAATTGTCAAATTACTGTGTTCTATTTTGCTTTTTCAGCAAAGAACATGATGGGACTTGGGGTGACAGCAAAAGAAGAAAAGAAATTTAAAGCAGTATATTTTGCTTCTAATAGAAAACAACTTCTATTTTTAAAAATCATTTAGGTAGAAGATCACAAATTTTCAATATTGCGTGCCAAGACTAAGCATTATATATGGTCTTTAAAAACCTCAAATCTTGTTTGTCATTTTTTAAGATATTTTCAGTTGTTTCCATTATTGGAGGGAAAGAAAGTTAAATACTTATGGTACTTTAAAAGTTCATTAGAGGAGAATTATCAAATTTACATGCTTCTTTCCCACCAAGAGTAGCACAAATGTTGGACATTCAACTATATTTTACAGAAAATTTAATAACAGCTGCCTGCTTGTATAGCAGTAATCACAATATATAGGGAATATATATTCCAGGGAAATAGCATCTGCATTTGCTGATTTAAATTTAAATCATCAGAGAATTAGTTGAATATTAAAAAGCTGTTATCTAAAACCTACGGATGTATTAAAAACCATAATGAGGGACATTTATCTTGGAGCAAATGTACAACCTCCTGTAAAACATGACTCCAATAGAAGAGTACGAATGCCATCATTAGAAGATTAAACCAATCGGGGGAAAGCTTAAACAAAGAATTATAAACAAACTAAGCAGCATCGTTTGTTTTCTTGTTCACAGGGAAAGTTTACAAATCAGTTCTTTTTTCAAAGGCAAATAAATGAGTTAAGAGCTTCAGACTTTCTTGATATACATATTTGAAAGTCTTAGATGACACTGATGAAGTCTACAGGGGAGCATGTGACACTGTCAACTAGCGATACTATTATTATAGATTTAAATTAATAAACCTAAACCAACTGCAGCTATCTAATAAAAATGTCACTTAAAAGTAATTCACTATAAAGCAAAACTGTAAAGGGTGGTGACAATTACCGTGACTCAGAGGGGTCACACCATCCCTGGGCTTCTTTTCTTCTTCAGCTTGCTCCTAGAACACAGAAAATGTGGTTTAGGCCCTGTTTCTGGGTAATTGTTTGAAACACTGAACATTGACTTCTCTGTTTGCTGGAAGCCAAGCCATGAAGAGCGCTGTGAATGGAGGGGACCTACATCAGCAGCCAGTGTGCAGCGGCAGGGGGAGGGGGGAGGGGGGTGCCACCCATTCGGACGTGGGAGGAACCCTTGGTTATTGTCTTAATTCTCTGTTGGCTCAAATATGACAGAAAGGAAGGTTCAAAGGCAGGCTGAGGGAAGAAGGGCGTCCCCTGCCCCCGCCAAGCCCTCCATCCTCGCCTGGCTTGCAGCTTGCTGGCACCTGCTACAGCTTATGAGGCTCAGTTAAGGTCCAAGTTTAGCCCAACCAACTCTCACAGAATGGACAAATGCCTTCAAAGATCCCTGCAAAGAAACCACAAACACAAGCGACCCTGAGAAGGCAGAGCTTCTGTCCACGGAGCCAGCAGTGCATCAGGCCAGGCTCACAGCAACTCCTGGAGGAAAGTTGACCATTTAGCGAAGACTAAGAGAATCACTTCTTTTTTCAAAGATACTCCAAGATCATTTGTCCAGATACGTGTCTTACTTACATAGTTTTGTGGCCATAAAAAATGTATGCCCCCTATAAAAAAACTCATAATAATTTTACACTTAAAAGTTGAGGGACAGAGTTTCCCAATTTTAAGATCTTTCAAATTAAGAGTTTCAATGGGCTTTCAACTCTCTTATGGAAGTATAAATAGTACAATACTTTTTTTTTTTTTTTTGCAGTATGCGGGCCTCTCACTGTTGTGGCCTCTCCCGTTGCAGAGCACAGGCTCCGGACGCGCAGGCCCAGCGGTCATGGCTCCCGGGCCCAGCCGCTCTGTGGCACGTGGGATCTTCCCGGACCGGGGCACGAACCCGTGTGCCCTGAATCGGCAGGCGGACTCTCAACCACTGCGCCACTAGGGAAGCCCAATATTTTTGCATAGTTTCCAAGACAAACTGATTGTCATCCAAGAAGATGAAAATCAGCAGCTGAATTACACGAAACCTGTGCATAATTGATGGATGATGCTGATAAAAAAGTATCAGGATTTAGTAAGTTTGGTCAACAATCATTTCCTACAGTTTATCCTGTAATTTGGGGGACATATCTTTTATTTTTTCATTCTTTCACATTTTATTCTTTATTTTTTAACATCTTTATTGGAGTATAATTGCTTTACAATGGTGTGCTAGTTGCTGCTGTACAACAAAGTGAATCAGCTATATGTATACATATATCCCCATATCCCCTCCCTCTTGCGTCTCCCTCCCACCCTCCCTATCCCACCCCTCTAGGTGGTCACAAAGCGCTGAGCTGATCTCCCTGTGCGATGCGGCTGCTTCCCACTAGCTATCTATTTTACATTTGGTAGTGTATATATGTCCATGCCACTCTCTCACTTCGTCCCAGCTTACCCTTCCCCCTCCCCATGGCTTCAAGTCCATTCTCTACGTCTGCGTCTTTATTCCTGTCCTGCCCCTAGGTTCATCAGAACCATTTTTTTTTTAGATTCCATATATGTGTTAGCATACAGTATTTGTTTTTCTCTTTCTGACTTACTTCACTCTGTATGACAGACTCTAGGTCCATCCACCTCACTACAAATAACTCAATTTCGTTTCTTTTTATGGCTGAGTAATATTCCATTCTATATATGTGCCACATCTTCTTTATCCATTCATTTGTCAATGGACACTTAGGTTGCTTCCGTGTCCTGCCTATTGTAAATAGAGCTGCAATGAACAGTTTGGTACATGACTCTTTTTGAATTATGGTTTTCTCAGGGTATATGCCCAGTAGTGGGATTGCTGGGTCTTATGGTAGTTCTGTTTTTAGTTTTTTAAGGAACCTCCATACTGTCTTCCATAGCGGCTGTATCAATTTACATTCCCACCAACAGTGCAATAGGGTTCCCTTTTCTCCACACCCTCTCCAGCATTTATTGTTTGTAGACATTTTTATCTTTTTAAGCCAGGCCTAGGGTGACTGACTGTCCCAGTTTGCCTGGGACTGATCCGGTCACAGCACTGAAGTCCCATAACTGGAGGACCCTTCAGTCCTAGACAAACCAAGAGGGTTGGTCATCTAAGCTATGACAGCCATTAAAACTAAACCTAAAAAGTAGACTTCAGATAACAGGAACACGAGGCTTTAAAACAAGGTTTCAAAAAATTAATATTTTAATGAGAGCAAACTAGTTTTTAACTGTTAATCACTACTAATTTCATTTTTATATTGTACTTTTTGTTTCTTTTTTAGTCTATGGCTTTAAGGTACAAAATACAATTTGTATAGTAGTAAATCATATAATTTTCCAATAAACAAGTAATACATATATATCCAGATATGTGACTGAAGCTTCTTTACTGATGAGGTGAACAAACTCACAAGTCTGAAGATGACTGCGTCAGGCTGCCATTTGTGTATACAGTCATATAGAATTGATTATGGTAAATTCCTTGAGATGCCTTAGTTTACACGTATAATTTATTTTATTTTTTGAGTTCACATTGTTCAAGGTAAAAATAAATAGAGAAACAATTAATACAGTGAAAACTCCCCTCCCACCCCGACCCATTCTCCCCCATCTGGCCTAGTATAGTACCTCCACCCAGAAATCTTCATTAGTAGATTCTGAAATATCCTTGCAAAGTTTCCTTTATAAAAAAAGAGAATATATTTTCTTATTTTCTTGTTCTTGTGCACAAAGATAGCACTGTTTTCTACCTTTCTTTTCACTTAAAATACCCTGGAGGTCTTTATCAGGTTGTAAGAGCACACTCCTTCTTTTTGCAGTTACCTGAATGGATACCTCATGATTTATTTAACTGATTCCATGTTTATGGATGTCCAGGTTGTCTCAAATCTTTTTTCCAATCACATAACACTGTGGTGGAAAACCAGTACACGGAGCGTTTTGCATATGTGCCAGGATATGTACAGAATGACTTCCCGGAAGTGGACCAGCCGGGTCAAACCAGACTTGTGTTTTCCTGCCAGGTCTGGCGCCCAGCAAGCCGCACTCAACAGCCCCACAGCCTCGGATCAGGCCCGTCTTCCCAGAGCCTTGCCCACAGGGTGTGATAGCAAAGTTTTGGATTTTTGCCAAGATGATGATGAAAAAGATAATATCTCACTATCGTTTTATTTGCATTTGTTCCATTATGAAGAAGCTGAAGACTGTATATTTAAAAGCCATTGTATTTCCTTTTCTGTGAAATATCTCTTTACATCTGTGGCCCATTTTTTTCTGTTGGAATGACTACTCATCTTTTGGTCTGGATAAATTAGGAAGATTAGTCCTTTGTCTACAATATGAGAGGCATTATTTATTTTTTCCTGGTTAGTCATTTCTCTTTTTCACTTCTTTCTTACAGTATTTTTAATATGCAAGGATTTTTGTTGTTTATTTTGAGAAATAAAATTATCAAACTCTTCTTTTATGGCTGCTATGGTTGAGTAATAGGAGATCCTTCTCTACTCCCACATCATAAAAACCTTCTTCTTTGTTTATGTCTTTTACCCTTATGGTTTATTTCTTACACTTAAATCTTTGACAAATTTGAATTTGTGCCGGGACACAGTGTGAAGTTGAGACACACTATTCCTACCCAGGTGGCTCGTCACCTGTCCCAAGACCACTTATGGGATGGTCCCCCTCCTCCCATCAGTCTAAGACCTGTGTCCTATACACTAAACCCCCAGGTGCATTTGCCTCTTCTGTTTCTTTAGTTTACCTGTCTATCCAAGTACCAGAGCCACGATGCTTTACTTATTACAGCCTGATGTTCTGATATGCTTCCTGGGCTACTTTGTGTTTTATACACAGTAAGAGGTTCTGTTCTGTACAAGTCTTAGAGTCAGACAGCTGAGGGTTTACACCCCTGCTTCTCCCCTCACCAGCTGTGTGACCCTGGGCAAGTGATTTAACCTCTCTGAGTTTTGGTTTCCTAAATTGTGACTTGGAGGTAATGATATCTTGTTGACTGAATTGTTTAGAGGATTAGAGACACACGGGTAGAGCCCTACTAAGCACATGCCACATGCAGACTCTCAGTTAATGGCAGTTATCATAGGTGTTTTGCCAGATCTCAAACTGTCAAGAGTGTATCAGACTTAATCAAAATTAAGTTATCTTCTATTTGTTTTCTAACTGAAAAAGCGTATCTTGGATGAACAAGATCTCGGATGGAAGAAGAATCCTGAGGGAGGAGTAAAGAGGAATCTTAAAACCCTGAGTTAATTACTTATTTAAAAAACATTTATTGGGCAATTAATGTGCCAGGAACAGTGCTGGGTTTTAGGGAACAAATGGAATGCAATGCCCAGTGTTTGTGCACCAGCTGCCCTTCTCTGGTCAGGTATCTGCCAGCTGTTCATGGCGGATGGAGGACAAAATGAAGGCTGGGTGTCCCCGCCGTCCCCTCCTCCCACTGTGCAGGGCCCGTCCTCCACACAGCTCGCTTGCACCGGCCTCCACCCCTGCACAGCCATCACCCTGCTCTCCAGGGCTTCCACCCCGCCCCCCGCCTGCCTCGCTCAGCCCCTGGCATCCAGGTCACTCAGTCTCACACACGGCGACCAATGGACCCACGTCTCCCTCCATCAAGTTACAGACGTGCAGATCCCAAGTCCACTGTACAGCTTCATCTGGGTGCCCTACAGGCTCCTGAAACTCAGCCAGCACAAAATTAGTTCCTCATCTTCACTCTAATGCTCTTGCATCCCCTGTTCAGAGTCCCCAGAACTCACTCTGCGGCTTCTGGGACCCACGCTGTCCATCCTGCTCTCCCTCCCAGCCCCAGGGAAATCACCTCACGGTGGGCAGGATCCCCAGATGACCCCAAGGAGCCACCCCCAAGCCCCCTCCCCGTCACTTGCTTCTAGACCACAGAAAATGGCAGAGGCGATGGGGTGGTCACCCCCTCGATTGCATTACAACGTATGATTCCCCTCAGCTGAATGGAGGAGAGTCTCCGGCTGGCCTGAAAAAGCAGGCTGCCTTGTTGTGAGAGGACCACATGGCAAGGAACTGTGGGTCTCCCCGGAGCTGAGGCTGGCCTCTGCGTGATAGCCGGCAAGAAGGCAGGAACCTCAGTCCTACAACTACAAGGAACTGAATTTTGCCGACAACCATCTGAGCTCGTAAGAGGCCACAGAGCTCCAAAAGGAACTCAGTCCAACCGTTTGATTTTACCCTTTGAGCCCCTGAGCAGAGAACCTATTTAAGCCATGCCTGGACATCTGACCTACAGGCAGTGTGAGGTAACAGTCAATGTTCTGTAATAAGCCACTAAGCTTGTGGTGATTTGTTACCATCAATAGAAAGCTAACATGTGCCTATTTCTCCCCCGGGAAGCTTTCTCTGATCCTACTTCCTCTTCTCTGCTTCCCACCTCACCCATGCTAAGTCAGGTAACCTTCTGAAGCCTGGAAATATCCTGTATAAATCTCTAATACTGGGCCTGCCACACTGCATGACCAGCTTCTCTCTTACTGGTCTCGTCTGCTTTGCTGAGCTTACTGAAGGCAGACAGGGTCTTAACCATCTTTCCTCCCCAAAGCACAGCCTGGCCCCTCGTCCAGCTTAACAAATACTTGCTGACTGAAGGCATGAATGCAAGGTTCAAGAATGGGACTTTTGTGCCTGGCAGATTTCATGTCCAAAGTTATCATGGATATCTCTGTGCAAGTAATACAGTTGCATCCTTACAAAACGTACTACAACCCAGTGCTCCTCAAACTTTCACATGCATGTGAATCATCTGGGAAGCCTGTTAAAATGCACATCTGGATTCCGTGGGTCTGGGGAGGGCCTAAGAGCACGAGTTTCCAACAAGCCCCCAGCTGATGCCGCTGCTGAAGGTCTGTGGACCACACAAGGCGCTGCAAGTCCACGGTCACGGGGCAGGGGAGACGGCGAGGCAGTAACCCAATCCTATCTACCTCTGTTCCACTGCATGTGAGATGATGAACTGAATCAGGTCTAATCTTCCGTGGCAGCTCTTCACCCCAACTCCATCCCTCTTTACCCACTCAATGCACAGGAAATTTACGTAATTCAAAACAAGGCAAGTCTCTTCTCATAAATGTTCTACTGCAAAACTGAAATGGTAACAAGAAACAGGGTTGGCTATGTGAGCACAACAGCTACTGAAGCATTTCTATAATCACTATATCATTCAAATATAAAAAGAAATATACAATATGCTGTCAGTGGATTAGAATGTTTGGTTCACACTTCTTTATTTGCTACTGAAATTCCACCTAGATAGAAAAAACATATTCCTCACAAAAATAACATTACCTTTCGCTTCAGAGTTAAATTACTCAAGCTCCTGATGTCCATATGTTTTTAAAGATGGAGTAAGGTTATAGATATGTAGACATACACATGCAAGATCATGATTTTGTATTACAGAATAAATTTACATTTCTCTTACGATATACTGACCTCATTTTTAGGACATTTTTTTTTGCAAACAAAAAATGATTTAATATCATATAATAGGGCAGAAAAAAATGCTGAATTGGGGGTCAGGTAACCTCAGGCCAAATCCCAACCCCACCTAGTTACCCAAAGAGCTAGGTAACTGGGAACAAATGACACGCATTCTCTGGATGTGATTTCTTTTGTCTGTAAAATAAAGGGATTGGACTAAATGTTCTCCGAAGCTCCTGCTAGCTGTAACATTCTCTGAGTCTGTCGGGGTTAATTAATTATTTCCTAAAGGTAGTAAATCCACGCTGCTATTAATGAATAGAGTTAATCTTTTTAAAGAAGGAAAAATGAGCACTTTTCCTTATCCTTTCCAACAGAACACTTCAGGAAATCAGGATGAATTGAGAAAAACAAAACCATTACTATGCCTTCTCAGGTTTCAAACTTTAGTTCTGAAAACTGAAAATAAAGCTCTAAGAAAAAAAAAAGAACACTGCTCTGAAAAAGGGGAGATAATAGTTTAAGGAACATAAAATAAGTCTTTGCTGTGGTACATTTCCATTAGCCAACTCAAATCCATCGTTCTGGAAGAGAGGATTATGAGCTGGGAAAATAACCAAAAAGGCTTGACATTCTGTTCCTTCCTGATGGCCCTGGATGCGTCATATAATTTTACTACACGTTACAGGGATGTTTTCTAATTAATCAGTGCCTACTGTTCCAGGTCTGAGAATTCCAATCAAGGAAGCAAAGCAAAAGGGTTTTAACCCACTGATCTGTGTTTGGCAACTTCAGGTCGTCACCGTGGAACCATCAGATGACACCCCTTCCTTTCGCGCACTGTCAGGTCCTTGAGCACAGGACGTTCAAGCATCCTGCTGCTCCTCTTCCACAAGAATGAAGGGTGATACCTACTGGTTTCCAGAACTATAGAAAACACTAAAATCCTATACAGTATCTCCAGTAATAAACTACTATTTGAATTTCCCCTGCTGTGTCAAGTCTACTTTCCAAAATTCTCTTTTGCTCTGATCCCATGTGGGACGCAAACTGAAGATAACTGAAATTAACCTTTCAGATAAAAATACAGGACAGGATGGTTTCCCCTTGCTCTACTGGAATTGTGATGCAGACACAGAGGCAAATGCCCTCATCTTGTTCAAATACCCCCGAATGGAATCTCTCTTTCGTAATTGTATTCATCACGATTTTTATTTTCTGTATTTTGTGACTGACATTTGGGGGCCTTGTGGACCGCGGAGGGACTGTCCCTCTCAGTGTGAGCCAATTCCTGAAGACAGCAAACAACTAGCCTGGGGTCATGCCTGAGTCCACAGCCCACTCCCCTTTCCTTACCAGCTCCTGCAGTCTGGGACACTATCCATTTGCCCTAAACCAACCCTGGGCCAGGAACTGGATGATCAGAGACAGCCCGGTAGCCAGAGACCACCAAAATTATCCAAACTAGCCAATCCTGAACCTGCTTAGCCTGCTCACCTTGCCTCCCCCATTCATTTCCAAGAAAACCACAATAAAGGCTCCTGCCCCTGTTTTCCCCTCGCCCCTGCTGCTCCCCAATCGACTCTGGTGCTTCCCCACAGGGCCCTGTCTGGTGTGATGTGCCCCCTCCTCTTTCTTGGGAAATGTGACTCACAAACTATCCTTTTCAATGGCAATCGTCTCGATCCGTTTACCTGGCTAAACGTGAACAAAAACAAAAACTCAGGTATATTTTCAAACAGTATTTGTTAAGACTTATACCCCAAAAAAGGGAAAAACATCTAAAACACTTTTATTAACATCTCCTTTCTGCAGTTCCTCCACATATAAATGGATTCTACTCGCTGATACAAGCTGCTATCAGTTGTGCGTGGGGTAACAAAAGGATTTAAAAAGTCAGATACTACTGAAAAAATAAGACAATGAAATAATCCTACCCTAAACATTTTTTCGATGTCTACTTAAGGATATTATTAAAAAAAGACTGCCCTGCACTCCGCCCCAGCTGCAGCCAACCAGGGCTCCCTCCTGTCAGTATGTCAAGCCCAGTGGCCCCAACATCAAGACCGTCTGAACTTGGCCACCCACATGCACCCCACTCACCTTACTATCTCACTGTGTACCAAAACTTAGACTTTTTGAAATTAAAAGCCCTTAAAAATCTTCTAATCCAAGACTTTTGTTCTAGAGACAAAGAAACTGAGCGTCAGCCTGGCGAAGGGCTTGTCCTTGGTCACAGAGCTACTTACCACCACAGCCAAAGACCGAGATGCAAATACCCTGACTCGCATCCCAGCACTCACCCTACCAAGCTGCTCAGTCAGAAAAGTCATTACAGCCACTGTAATCCCGCCAGATGTCACACAGGTCGTCGTATCTGCTTCCAGCCCCCTACCCAGGCTCCTGCTGCTTCCTTGGTCAGACAGTCCCTGCTATGACCCTTCAACTTCCTTCTCTCTCAAGGTTAGCTGCCTACAGGACACCCAGATTTTAAGCAAATAATCTATATTCCCTCATTTTGCATTCTACCAGGTTGCATTTAAGAGCCATGTGTTATAACAGCATTACATGTGCATTAGATATTTTTATTTTTAAATAAACTAAATAAAGCATTAAAGATGGACATCTTAGATATTCTTCATCCTTCAAGGTCCCACGCTGCCCCCAGTGATCCTACCTTTCTCTGAAGGCTACATGGACCTTAGATCTTAGTCACGCTGCATTACTCGGCCTAAGTCAGTTCTCTTTTATTCAGCAATACTCTAAGATGCTTAAGAATAAATAATGCCTCATATTTCTATTTCTCAAAGTTCATAACTCATGAATTAGGTACAGGTTCACAGATTTTTAAGAGCTGCAGAGGGAGAGGAAGAATGGGCACTAACATTTATTCAGCTTCAGGTATTTTATATACACAACTAGACAACATGTACTTTATTCTTGTATAGTCAAACAAAATCTCCTTTTTTCATTTGAGAAACTTGCATTTTTATGAAGGGAATTTGAAACTGTACAGCCTACATATGGTTTGGGGTTTTATCCCCAGGACACCCACGTACACACCAAACATCCATGAAACCACTCTGAAAACAATGCTTCGCTTCCCCAGTTACCATGTGGCCACACTTTGCCAGCAGTCCTAGGGGTGGGGGGTGGCCAAGGCTACCAAGGCACCCACGTGACACTCATCTCTGTGTGGGGTGTTGTGAAAAGCATGATGTGAGAAGGAGTCCAAGGGGCAGTGGAAGCCCTCTCTTCAAGTCTGCGGCAGCACCACCTGCCAGACCAGCAGGCAAGTCATCCACACGGCAGAACTGAGCACACGGGACGTAAGACGTGAGATGAAGCCTAAGGAGCGGAGGCACCGTCACGGGTGGTGTCAGCGTGTAACCTGGGACGCCCTCTTTGCAGGACAACGTGAAAGGCGAATCAAAAGTTTATAGGCACGAACTTTTTAGGACAAGATTCTACTGGTGAGATTTTGCCTGTGAGTCAATTGCAAAAGTATACCAAGATATATGAATAAGAACACTGGATGTAACTTGGTGTGTAAAGACAAAAAATAAAAATCACCTAAATGTTTACAGCAGGGCACTGTTTCAATAAGTTATGGTACATTCACAGAGTGGAATACTATGCGCCACTGAAAACAATGAGAAGATTTGTATCTCCAAGATATACATGCTTAAGTGCAAAAATGCAAAGTACAGAACCATAGCCAGAGTGTAAGCCCATCTGGGCTAAGTATATGTATGTATTATGTATATACGTGTACATGCATAAAGGATTTGGGTTTCTTAGCTTTCCTTTTCGTTTTTTTGTTTTGTTTGTTGATCCCTATATAGATACACAAGAAAGCGTAAACAGTGGTCACACCTTTATGAAAAGACTAGGGTAGTTTAGCAGGTGTGGGGAGAATTTACTCAGTAAAGAATTTACTTCTTATTTCAATACCTGTCTGTCCTATGTGGTCTTTTTTAACCATGTGTCTGCATACTGAAAAATATAAATAAATATTTTGAAATTCTACATGGAAGTATTAGTCTAGGAAGACATTCATTGACAGATATTAATATCAGCATCTAAAAATTATCACATCTCCTGACATTACTGTCTCAAAAGCAGATGTTTAGAAAGCACCCAACTGTCATTAGTTTGATGTTTTATGTTCTTAACCTGCCAATGCTATTTTGCTTGGCTGGCTGGAAATGTCACTTTAAAACAAGAAGGGTAACATAGAAAGTAAAGGATGGTATTGATATTTCAAGCAAAATTCAAACATGATTTCAGTGACTGAACCCCTTTCCCTCCACGGTGAATGCAGCCACAGATGTGACCCTGCTTTGTGAATTAAACCATTCAACTTAACGAATGAAAATGGACACTGGCCATGAGCCCCAAATGGACATGGCAACGTGGAATTCACCCCAAATGCACATCTTTCCCCTGATCTTCTGTGAATATCCTTTAAAATAATTTTATGTTCTAAACACCTCAGACCTCAGATGAGTAATGTGGCCCTCGGAAATAATCATTTTCTTACTATTGATCAAAGAAGTCCATTTGCATGGAGATGTTATTAAACACCAGGAACATCATTCAACAGATATTTTCGGAAATCCAGCTACGCAAGGCGCCAAGCTCAAGCAGCACCTGAGTAGTAAGTGCTGAGCAGCCCTGGGGTTCACAAAACTGAAAACCCCAGTGCGGGATGGAAATAATGGTAAAAGCACCAGCATTAAATTGGAAGCCAAGTTGGGCTTTAGGAGAAAACTGGGATTTGTGCCACTACAGTTGAGATAGCAGGTTGAATATTCATGTTGAAGGGCAAGGTAACAAGAACTAAGACGGGGCAGTAACAATTTTAGCAGCTTAAAGGGAATGATACTGAGAAAAAGTAGAAAATATATTTAGATTGGAGAAGTGGTCTCAAATTTTACACTAAAATATTTTAAAAATATGCAGCAGACTGTATTGATTAGCTCTAGCACTATTAGCAGGTAAGATGTGTCCAACTTTTTCCCTGGGACAATGCTTCTCAAATATGGCCGTGTATCAGAACTGCCTGGAGGGCTTGGTAGAATACAGACCACGGAACCCCACCCCCAGAGCATCTGGTCAGCAGGTCTACAGTGGGACCAAAGAAGCCGCATTTCTAACAAACTCCCAGGCAATGCTGGCACTGCTGGTCCAGACACCACAGCAGGAGAACCACTGTCCAAGAGTAACTTTAAACACATCAAGTACCCTATTCTCCTCAGAAGACGTGACACAGCAAACCTAAAATGCTGAGAACAGCATCCTCACATAACTCAAGACAGGTGCAGGCCTTCCCAAGTCTGATCCAAGCAACCTCGTAGACAGCTAGTTCTCTGGGATACACTTAGACCACTCGGCGCTCACGGTACTGGTCCCGTCTGGACCTCAAGGGGAACAGGACCTCAGCCCCCACGTTAACCACTCCCCTTCCCAGTGGCGCTGAGGCTGAGGAAACAGCTCTCTAGCTTGATGCGGGCCTATATGTAACCTCAGACCAGATCATTGCTGGACACTTCTCATTTAATGCCTGGAGGTCATGGAGTCACACCAACATGGCATCAAACCAAAGAATGTAGGTATGACACTGTGTCACTTCACCACTGCATAATGTGTAAATGCACAACTACAACCCACATGAAGACACCAAAACCCACACCCAAATAAATGACGAGAGCCCCTGGCCCCTGAGAACGCTCTAATGGCCTACCATCCCCAAAACCATCACCACGGAGGAGGTCTCCTGGTCACTTCTGCCCACCCTGACATTTGTAGGAGTACAAGAAGTTGTCATAAGGAAACAGCACAGGGAACTAGAGGCATGATGCAATGTATGCCCTCTAGTTGTCAAGATGTTACTGTGACATATTTTTCAGACGTAATTAACATTTAAACAGTAGAATCTGAGAAAAGCAGGTTACACTCCATGGTGAGGTGGGCCTCATCCAATCAGCTGAAGGCCCTACAAGAAAAAAGACTGACCTTCCCCTGAAGAACAGGGAATCTGCCTCCAGATGGCCTTTGGACTCAAGACTGTAACATCAACTCTTTTCTGGGTCTCCAGACTGCCACTAGTCAGTCCCCATCACTGCATGAGTCAATTCCTTAAAAGCAGGCTTCCCTGGTAGCACAGTGGTTGAGAGTCCGCCTGCCAGTGCAGGGGACACGGTTCGAGCGATGGTCCTCGGGGATCCCACATGCCGCAGAGCAACTAAGCCTGTGAGCCACAACTACTGAGCCCACGCGCCACATCTACTGAAGCCCGTGCGCTCTAGAGCCCGTGCTCTGCAACAAGTGAAGCCACCGCAATGAGAAGCCCACGCACCGCAACAAGGAGTGGCCCCCGGTCGCCGCAGCTAGAGAAAGCCTGCGCGCAGTAACAAAGACCCAACGTGACCAAAAATAATAAATAAATCAAAATAAATAAATTTATCTTAAAAAATTCCTTAAAATACGTCTCTCTCTACAAATATACATATAATTCATCATTATCAAGTAGGGACAGAGATTGTGACAGGGCTGTCAACTACTCTTATTGGTTCTGATCCTCTGGAGAGCCCTGACAAACACAACCCCTACAGTTAGTCCACAAACTCTGTCCCTTACTTGATAATCATCAATTACCTCCATCTTTTTAAAAGAAAAGGCCTCCTTTCACCTTTAATATGAAGATTATCATTTTTTTCGGCTGCACGGCGTGACTTATGGGATCTTAGTTCCCCGGCCAGGGATTGAACCCGGGCCCTCGGCAGTGAAAGCACCAAGTCCTAACCACTGGACCGCCAGGGAATTCCCAAGATTACCTTCTAAAATGTACCCCAGTCAATGACACATATATTCTATACCACTCTACATAAAACTCAACCAGAAGCAACCGGTTTCGAGTGACTGAAAAAAACACCTCTGCTGTCACTGTAGCAGAGGTACAATTACACTGCGAATTCCCACAATGAGCACAAACTACAGGAAGGGTCCAGGAACTGACAACTTACCAAGCATCCATCCTGATTCAAATGCTCCTTGGAATCCATACTGAGCTTCCTCTTCCTGTTGGGCTGTTTCATTGCCAGCTTAGCACTCCTTAGCAGTGTTTTTCTGCAAAAGAGTGCCACAGAAAGAGTGATGGGGTTTTTTCTCCTTTAGAATGACAAAAACAAACAAACAAAAATAACCATGCTTTCAATTATACCTCTTATAATTGGTTGCCATAAATACCCTGATAAATGAGCTGACACAAGAATTTCACTGTTGATTTTATAGCCCCTAGTACACTACTAAATTAATGGGGAAAAGAGATAAGTTTTCCACCTCATCTAGAAGACATGTCACAAAAAATAGGTATTATTCCTTTGGTCCTCCCTCTCACGAAATTTTGGTTTTGCTTAGCTGAACTAACCAGTTAGGACTCGCTGCAATTTTCCTATACAGCTTCTGTACTCACATGGTCTGAGTCTCCGCAAGTGTCAAGGCAGAGGTGTTCCAGGTATGAGGTCCTAGTCACACAAGGCATAGCAGGGCAATCTGCAACAGAGAAGAAAACTTTTCACCAATCCAATTTATCATGACCATCCTTTGGTACATTAGTAAGTAGTAGGCGTTCTTTAATAAGTTGCTTGGAATTAGTTTTTTTGATAGAGCGATTAAACACACTGTCTCGAGAACCAACCACTAGTATTATGTAAGTCCCACTGGAGCTACAATTCAGAAGGTCATTCCCTTTGAATAATTTTAACTACAATTTACCTGTAAGTTTTTAAAAGTTCAAAGGACTCAAATCACCTGTACTCCCCAGTGTTTTAGAATCATATATCCAACTTCTTACGTGATGTGTCCCCCTGAACAGTGACCCTAAAAACTGCAAACTGAGCACATTCACTACTGAGCGTGTCACTGCCCCTCTCACGGCTGCCCAGTTCCACTCGCTCTCCATATTTGCACTCCTGATGCAAGTGGCCACGTCCACCCCTTACAGTTGCTCAGACTGTGCACTGCACAAGAGCACCGAGCCAAGGGGCCAGTGGAAGCTGAAACCCACCCTGGGCTCTGCACACACGCCATTCCTCCTGCCACAGGCTTTCCATCCGCCAGGAAGAAAATGTACCTTTTCTAATTCAAACAAAGAGACCCCCTTTGAGCTAATGGCAGCCCTGACATTGCCAGAGATGGAGGAGCTGTTGCCATCGCTTCATCCTTTCCATCCCAGCCCACACTCTCACCAGGTTTGGTGGGTGTTTAATCTACTCAGCGTGTCTGGAATCCATCTTCCCCCTCCACTCCTAACTCTGACCCCCTCCGGTCTCGTGCCCCGCGACGTCCGCTGGAGCATGATGTGCCCGTGGCTTCGCAGCCCCACACTTTTGCTGGTCCCTCAACCTCAGAACCGCCCCTCCTTTGTCCACCTCTCTAACTCTTACTCATGCTGCACGACTCCACTGAAAAGACTTCCCATCCCTGAGAAAAGCCTTCCTCGCTCACCTCCTGCCTCCGACGGACCAGGTGCATCTCTCCTCACATGCGGCATACCTGTCCTTGCCTCTGCCACAGTTTTCAACACTTAACATGTCATGTTTTTCATTTTCAGATGTGTCTCCCCTTTTGAGGCTGTAAGCATCCTGATGACCAGGTCTGTGGATGCCTGCTCTCTACTTTCCACTCTCCACGGTGCCACCTCCCAGCAGACTCTCAACATGCCCTGAACTGCATACGCACATCTCTGAATCACAGAGAAGCCTTGAGTCCAGTGGATGTTAGTTCTCGACCCATACGATACCCCTGTTAGAATGCTGTATGACTGGAGCGAGCATGTTCTCAAACTCTGTAACTCCCTTCTCTTTCTCCTCCGTATACCAAAAAAAAAAAAAAAAAACAAACCCACAAACAAACAAAAAACACTTCCGCATATCCGTTTGCTTTTATTCAGATAATACTCATGTCCTTAAGACAGGCATTTTCCTGCTAAATTCAATAACACTGCATTCATTTTGTAGGATGTAAATACAATTTATCATGCCTAGCTCCGGGTAATACTCCCAACGTCTATGCAAATGAACAGTTTAGACTTGATGCCTGTAGCAAAGTATTCCTGCACAAGACAAGTACGGCCAAGGCTGGCTTGCGCATGACTAACAATACCCCATGGCTTGTCAAACTGAAATCGTCTGGCTACTGAGGATTTTCTCCTCACGGTCAAAGTGATCCATCTTGCTAATACCTGGTAATTGTCTCAGTAACTCTGATTGGTTTAAAAAAGCAAGAAAGCCTGAGTTTATATTATCATGTATTGGGGGGGAAATGGAAAATGTTTATGCTGAGGAGAAGTTTCAAAATACAATTTAGTAATAATTAAATTCCCTTTACACTTAGAAATAATAAAGCAAAATATAAAAGGTACCTAACAGCCCATATAAGATTTTGCTGCCAGGCAAAAAAAAAAGGAATCAAATACAAATTCCATCAAATACAATACAAAGGAGATGAATGATATGTAGATAGATGAGAGATAATGGATGGATCGACAGACAGACAGACAGACAGACAGGTGGGAGTTGCCGACACACAGACAGACAGGGAGGGAGGGAGGTCTGAGGTGGTCCCTTCACTGTCAGTTCACAGGATGTATTCTAAGCAACCGAACAGAACGCCTGACATAAACTGAACCTGAGTCCTTGGCACAGTATCAAAATAGACGGATTACTCTGATTTCCCATGATACGTGGCCTACCCCCGGGGGGCCCCAAATGTCACGTCAGCCGCATGCCTCCTTGCTGAGATTTGAAGAAATAAAAAAACTTTAGAGCCAAGGAAGAATAATGTCAGACTCTAAAACACAGTAAGGAAGCGTACCGTCTGGAAGAAGCGAAGGTGAACAGAGACAGCGGCTGGGCAGAGCAGTGCCCCAGTGCACTCTGGCACTGCGACAGCACCCAAGCACTGGCTGCAACAGACAAGGTTATTTTAAGTGGTTTTAATTAAGGAAACTTCTAAATAGTATTTTATATTTAAACAAAAAGACAGATGAGTATAGAGAACTGATTTGTATTTCTATGAAGAATGTGGAAATAGTGCACGGATTTTTCAAATTAATCCTCTTACTCATTTCGATTTCCCTCATGGTTCATAGAATTTTCTGTCTGCACATGGCCAAACACCTGTCTTACTGACCTCCTAATTAAGCAGACAAATTAGATTTTTATTTAGAAGGCACACGGTTTTAATACTTCAAATTAAAGGAGTCTACAAACAACAAAAATAATGCACAGTCCGCCTATGTCCAGTTGCTATTTGGTAATTGATCACCTACTATCATCAGGACAGTCACAGGTACTTTGCAGAATCTAAGGAAGATCCTTCAGACATTGTAGAGGGGAAGAGAAGCACAGTAGCCATGTGCCCTGGATAACCCAGCATAGTTCTGACTCATGCCTCCCATTCTGGCAGAACTATTAACAGCACTGCCTTTCACTCCCCAAAACGTTCCCAATTAAACAGGAAATCGTATGGTCACTGTATGGATAAGAAACACACATAAATTAACAAGAAATATAATGCATGCCTTTAAAGAATTACGAACGGGCAATTCACGTGGTGCTCCCAGAGGGAGAGAAGGTCCAACACAGATCAGAAAACATACTATGGGGTAACATTTCAGCTGCTTCCAGGACGCTGCATAGAATTTAAAGTGAATTTAGCACCAAAATATCCCATACAAATATCCAATGACTGCACTGATTTCCCACCATTCCAAAGATGTAACCAGGCTAAAATGTGTTTACCCAGTTGATACTCAATGCCAATAACGCATAGTAGTGGGTGTTTGAATAAATTAAGTAATTACAACTGAATGCACTGCGACAGCTTGTGCATGAATTGCTGCTCCCCTTTGACTGTATTGACAGTAACAGCTAACGTGACCTGAGCACCCACATACACCAGGCACGGCCGGAGCTCCTCTACAGGTAGACTTTCAGTTCATTCTTATTCATTAATTCTTATGACTGCAACATTTTTAAAAACCATCATCACCTCCATTTCACAGATGAGGAAACACTGCCCACGGCTGCACGACAAACAAGTACCCAGTACAATCCTAGAGCCACTCATTTCATCACCAGACTACGCTGCACGTTTACAACTGTTGTGTAAACTTAGTGCTCTGAGCCGTAACCACTCAGGTGCACCAGCCGAGCTCCTGCTGCTACGAGGATCTAAGTAAGAAATGGATATGAAAGTTCCTCACAGAGCTTGTGTCCACAGTTGACTTGTATTGTCTCTTTACTTACATCAGGGCAGCCACCTACTCCCATAATTTAAAAAAAAATTTACCTTTATTATCTATGTTGCAATCTTCATGGATTAACAGTAATGGTGTATTAATTGTGCACTCATTTGTCTTGCACAATGCCTTATGATCACAGCACGAGACGTCCCAAGATTCAGGGTCCAAAGGGTTATCACACAGGGTTACCCGAACGCAAAATATTATAAACAGATACTTTACTAGATGTATCTTCAAATTTGAATTCTTTCTGTCACCAGTGCAGCTATAACAAAATCAGATAATGAAAAACACATTCCCTTTCCTTGCATGTCTGTCTGTGTGTGTGTGTCTCTCTCCCACCCACACACACACACAATTACAGCAGCAGTACCAAAGATAAAGGTCCCAGAGAACATTAGCACAGTAATAAGTCTGGTAAGTCTATTTTAAGGTCTACCTGTCTGAATTCTTCCTAGAACAATATCTAACAATTTACACTCCATTCAAAAGTACCTGGCGGCTAATATACACACACACTTTACCTGTTTATAAGACAGTATCTGTTAAGAAGTTTCTTCCATACTGAGGTCTCCATACTTGAACCAGGCTAAGTTTCTAAAAATTCCCTCTTGAGAACTTCCTGCCAAGATGGAATTGTACATCCTTGCTTTGAGATATCTCTTGGCTCCAAACAAAGAACAAAGCCATTAAAATACACACCAGTTAACCTTCTCTGTAAACCAGCAGCAAATGAGAAACTAAGTGGCCAGCAAGGCTAAGGCCTAAGTCTCCTGGGCTCAGGGCTCCAGAGCAAGAGAGAACAGACAGGCCAGAAGTCCAGCCCCCTGAGGGAGAGGGAACCGACAGGGTCAACAGGTGAAGGTGCTGGAACCAGGCTTGTCCTTGAAGCCAAGAGGCAACAGGAGGCTCTGCCGGTCTCGCGCGGGAGCAAACAGAGCTTCTGACACAAATGTTCTGGGTCTCAGATGCAGGAAGAGCAAACGCTAGTCCCGACCAGGAAGTGGGCTCCAGGGAACCAGGCTAAGGCACACTCACAGCCAAAAAGTCAGGGGACAGGAGGCCCATATCAGTGAGAAAACAAAGTCCTCCCACCCACAGTGTGCCTGCAAATCAAAATTCAATGCACAAATACATAAAGAAATCAAATGCTAAGAAGGACAGTCAATAAAATCAGCCACTGGGGAGAAGAATTCAGTCCTGATGAAATTTATATAATAGAAAATACTGGTGAATATTTTTAAATAAATAAGCTTAAGATGCTCAAAAAGATATACAAAGGAAAAACTTTAAAAATGAACAAGAAGGGCTTCCCTGGTGGCTCAGTGGTTAAGAATCTGCCTGCCAGTGCAGGAGACATGGGTTCGATCCCTGGTCCGGGAAGATCCCACATGCCGTGGAGCAACTAAGCCCGTGCGCGACAACTACTGAGCCTGCGCTCTAGAGGCCGCAAGCCACAACTACTGAGCCCGCGAGCCACAGCTACTGAAGCCCATGTACCTAGAGCCCGTGCTCCGCAACAAGAGAAGCCACCGCAATGAGAAGCCCGCACAACGCAATGAAGAGTAGCCCCCGCTCGCCGCAACCAGAGAAAAGCCTGTGTGCAGCAACGAAGACCCAACGTAGCCAAAAATAAATAAATAAATTTATTTTTAAAAATGAACAAGAAATTATGAGCAATAATACGGGTAAGTAAAAAAAGAGTTGTATATGAAAAAGCTAAAGAATCTTGGAAATGTGAAGTGTAGTCAATAAGATTAACAAGCCTGGCATGCTTTTAGCTCGACAGACCAGGAGAAAAGAAAAGAGCAGATTCAAATTACTAAAACCAGAATGAGAGAGGTTATATCAGTACTGATCTTACAGAAATCAAAATGATTATAAGGGAACACTATGAAAACTGCATGCCAACGAATTAGTAACTTCAGGTGAAATTCCTAAAAATACACAAATTACTGAAACTGACTCAAGAAGAAATAGAAAATCTGAAAAAGCCCAGGCTCAGATGACTTACACCAAATATTCAGAGAATTAATACCTATTCTTCACAGACTCTTCCAAAATAAAGAGAATAGGAAGGAATACTTCAGATTCATTCTATGAGACCACTATTATCTTGATTCCAAAACCAGACAAGGGTATCACAAGAAGTGAAAACTACAGACCAATATCCCTTATGAATATATATTCAAAAGCTTCAACAAAATACTAGCAAACTGAATCCAGCAACATATAAAAGTATTAACCAACATGACCAGGAATGCAAAGCCAGCTTAACATTAGAAAATTAATTAGTGTAGTATAACCATAGTAAGAGAATGGAGGACAAAACCACACAGTAACATCATTAACCCAGAAAAGGCTTTTGACAAAAGCAATACCCTTTAATGATTGAAAAAATAACATTCAAAAAAACAGGAACAGAAGGCACTTCCTAAACCTGATAAAGAGCATTTATGAAACACCTGTAATTAACATCATACTTGTTGCTGAAAGACCAAAAGCTTCCCTGCTAAGATCACGGACAAGACCAAGATGTCTGCTCTCACCATTTCTGTTTAACAATCTTCTGGAGGTTCTAGGTCAGGGCAATTAGGCAAGAAAAAGAAATAAAAGGCATCCAGATGGGAAAGGAAGCATTCTCTTCTCCTCAATTTTTTGGAGAAGTCTAAGAAAGAATGGCATTAATTCTTATTTAAATGTTTCGCAGAATTCACCAATGAAGCCACCTATCTGGTCCTGGGCTTTTCTTTACCAGGAGTTGTTTTTTACTATTATTATTATTATTATTATTATTATTATTATTACAGATTCAATCTCCACAGTAGCTACGGATCTGTTCAGACTTTCTATTTCTTCATGATTTAGTCTTGGTAGGTTGTATGTTTCTAGGAATTTATCATTTACCTAGGTTATCCAGTGTCTTGGCATATAATTGTTCATTGTAATCTCTTATGATCCTTACTTCTGTGGTATCAGTTGTAATGTATCCTCTTTCATTTCTGATTTTGAGATTCCTCTTTGTTTGTTAATTAGTTTAGCTAAGGATTTGTCAATATATTGTTCATCTTTTCAAAAAATCAACTCTTAGGGTTTTTTTCTTTTTCTATCTTATTTATTTCTGCCCTAATCTTTGCTATTTTCTTCCTTCTGCTAACTTTGGGCTTAGTTTGTTCTTCTTTTTCTAACTCCTTTAGGATGAAAGTTAGTTTCTTTGAGATCTTTCTTCTTTTCTAATGTAGGCATTTATCACAATAAATTCCATCTTAGTACTGCTTTTGATGTATCCTCTAAGTTATGGTATGTTGTGTTCTCACTTTCATTTGTCTCAAAGTATCTTCCAATTTCCTTTTAGATTTCTCCTTTGAGCCAAGAGTCGTTCAAGAGTATGTTATTCAATTTCTACATATTTGTGAATTTTCCTCCTGCTGCTGATCTCTGCTTTCACTCCACTGTGACTAGTAGATACTTGGTGTGATTTCAGTCATTATAAATTTGTTAAGACTTGTTTTGTGAACTAAGCGATGACCTATCCCGGAGAAGGTTCCATACGCACTTGCGAAGAACCCATATTCTGCTGCTGTCCGGTACAAGGTTCTGTATCTGTCTGTTGGGTTCATTTGGTCCACAGTGTCGTTCAAGGCCTCTGTATCCGTACTGACCTTCTCTCAGGTCTTCCGTCCATTACTGAAAGTGGGGTTCTGAAGTCTCCTACTGTGCCTGTGATTGTTGCCTGTCTCCCTTCAGTTCTGCTAATGTTTGCTTTACACATTTAGGTGCTCTGAAGTTAGCTACAGGTGCATTTGCAATTGTTATATCTTGCTGGTGGATTGATCCTTCTATCATTACATAATGTTCTCTGTCTCATGGCACTTTTTGACTGAGAGTCTATTCTGTCTGATGTATGTATAGCTACCCCTGCTCTGTTCTGCTTACCATTTACATGAAATATCTTTGTCCATTCCTTCACTTTTCTCAGTCTCAATTCTTGACTCTCCTGTAACACAGTGAGACATCCTCACTCTTGCCATGGCTCCATTTGGAGCGAATGCACTTGCCTTGGGCTTGGTCTATGACTTGCTTTGGCGACTGGCAGATGCACTATGAGCTGAGGCTTAAAACATGCTTGTGCAATCTGTCCTGACCTCACTGCAGTACAACATCCGCCGGCAAAACAGCGTGCCCCAGTTACCCTCTGCTCCCTCAGGGCGGGCCCCAGAATGAACACGGGTAGAGCACACCTGAGCCCGACTCACAGCCTGCAGCCCGGCCCAGCACACCGAGCCTGGAGCCTATTATAAACCACCCAGGCAAGCCCAGCCTAGATCAGCCCAACCACAAAACACCTAAAGATCTATTACTGTGCCAATAAGTATGTATTGTTTTCAGATGTTGAGTTTGGGGAGGTTTGTGAGGCAGTATTTTTGGTAGCAACAGCAGACAGATATAATAATCCATGCAGGGGAAAAAAGGGCAAAACTATGAATAAGTATTTCACACAGAAATTTATGGAAAGTTGTTCAACCTTGTCAGTGGTCAGGGAAATAAAGACTAAAACCACAAGGAGATAACCATGTCGTGGCCATTCAAGAACTCGGGCAACACTAGACGCTGGCAAGGCTGCAGAGCGCTGGGAACACTCACACTCTGCCACCCAAGAGTAACTGGTGGAAAACAATACAAGCCTGCGTAAACTTGAGAGCTGATGATGTTCCAGCACATCTCACGGCCCAGGACTCCAGCAGCTATGCTCCATTAGGAGACAAGTTCATTTTAATGGGCCAGGGGAAGGGGAGTGGTGATGGAGACAATCCAACTACCTACCGACAAGAATGTGAAAAACTAACTGGTGTTATAGTCACACAATATAACATTGCAGGGTGAAAATTAACCGACAGCAACTACATTTATAAGAACAAAAACATAAGCAATGATGTTGAGTGAACAAAGGAAACCAGAAGCCTGTTTACATTTTTAAAACAGAAAACTATGCAGAAGCACTCAATATGTGCCTTAGAGATATAGTCTTAAGTGGGAAATTATTTTGAAGAAGCAAAGAAATGATAAACATAAAATTCAGCACAGCAGTTAGACAGGAAAACAAAGAGTATTGTAATGTTCTCATTAAGTTGGATGTTGGCTTCGTGTATCTTTTTTCTGTTATGTTTCAAAAGTTATAAAAGTTGTTGTTTTGTACCTATAAAATGTTAAGGATATTTCTTTAGTCATTTGAAATGGTGTACTTTAGTGATCCAATATAAGAAGAGAAAAGCTGAGTAGGAAGAATGGACACAGTATTCTCTTTTAACCAGTCTGTTTTTTTTCCTGTATCTTAAATCCCTTTTCTCAGCAAGACTCGCTGCTTTCCTCTTACATTTGGGGAAAAAAACTCTCCCTAGACCCTTTCTGAGCATGTACGATGTGCAGTTAGTGAGAGGCAGGTGGGCCGGGAGCCCGCGATGCTCTGCCCAGCCTCCGCCCACGCGGCTCTGGAGGAAGGAGGAGGCCGTGGCCGAGGCAGGCGTCAGCCTCCTCCACGGTCCTCGACGGGCACAGGGCAGAGCTGAACCCAGCATCTTTCCTCCATTGAGTCAAGTCTGAGCAGGGACAGAAGACGGGGATGCAAATCACACGGAGGGGAAACTGAGTCTCGGTCTCTTAAGCAAAAAGGTATTTTCTGGAAGAATATCCAGGGCTCAGAGATTTAACATCTAGGGCAGGATCAAACAGAAACAAGGAAATGCATATTAAAAATAAACATCCTCTCGCACCCATGAATGCGACTGGCAAAGGTCAGTCTTACCAACTGACAGCGGGAATTGGCAGCAACCGTCACATGTCGCTCAACTGTAACCTGGTACAGCCACCAGTTAGGTTCAGCTGTTCCTAGAGGTACAGAAACACTAGCACATGTGCAAAAGGAACATGTTTACTGTGGCACCGTTTGTAATAAGAAAAAACTGGTAATACCCCAAATACCTATCAACAGGAAATGGATAAATAAATTGTAATATATTCAAAATTGGAATACAATACAGCATTTAACACAAATGAGCTGAAGTAATATATATTCCATCATAGATAAATCTCAAAAACACATTTGGACAAAAAGATGAAGTTGCAGGGTACCACAGAGCATGTACGTAATGACTGCTGACAGAGCATCAACATCTAGGCAAGATATAAACACATGACTGAGGATAACACAAACTACAGCATCGTAGCTACATCTCAGGACAGGTGGAAATAAACAGGTCTGGGGACAGGAGGCTTCAGCTGTAATCACAATGCTTTCATTTCTTTCAGAAAATGGAAGCAAATAGGGCAAAATATTGTGATTATGAAATCCGGATGGCCAGCCTAGAGCTGTTCATTTTCTTAGTCTCTACACTTCACAGCATATTTGAAATATTTACAATAAAAATTCAACATTCAGCAGTAGTTTTATAGGAGGAATTCTCCACGTTCTCATATCTGCTTCTGTAAGGGTTTCACTTGCCCGTGAATACGATCAAGTAACAAAGTTATACACTCCCTCAAGATCAGCCATTTGCTCAGAGCCTCACAGAACATCTGGGACACATAACAAACCACAAATATCATCATCCCTGCAACCACTTAGTTATTAAGTTAGCCACTCCTATGCACCAAGCATGGGGTGGCAGGCTCTCAACAATCCTTTCAGAGTTAATAAGCCCCAGGTGACACAGCCAGTCAGTGCAAAGCTAGAATTTGTCTAACTCCAAAAGTGTACACCCTAACTAATGGCTCCATTTCCAAAAACAGGTTGTTGTGGACGCCGGTACAGCATGGAGGCAATGTGTGTGTTTAATGTGAAGGAGTAACATCAACATATATTTTTGATCGTGAAATAATGGGAGAGTGTGCAAAATTACTCGGCTAAGCTCACATGGCTGGCTGACAGCAGAGCCAGAACGAGAATCCAAGATTTACACAACAGACCACTTCATATCTCATCAAGGAGAACAGGCTACACTCATTATAATGAACAGATTTTCCAACAAATGCCAGTCTGGAGCCTTGCCCAAACCAAATTCCTAATACCACACCACTAAGCACATTCAAATAATTCTCCTTCCAGGAGCAGCTTTAATACATTGGCATTTGCATCATGACAACTGGTACTGCTGCCTAAAATGACATGCCACATTAAAATGACATGAAAATACATTATTTGCAGAAATATATTTATATTACACAGCTGAGCACTAAATTATTAAAAAAAAAAAAAAAAGGAAATCTGCGGATGCCAGAAACAAAGATAAAACTGAGGAAACTAAATCATATATACATACTAGGGCTTTGCTTTTCATTCCCACCTGGGGATAGGAACTGAAACCATAAGCTGCAGGCATGGTTTTGAGCAAGAAATTGTCTCTGTCTACAGAGCCAAGAGCCAGGAAAATGTTGTTCTATCTTGGATTAAGGATTAATAGGCCTTCACTCACTGGCTTAGGTAGCAGCACAGAAGAAGGCCACTTTCACTAAAACACTGGTGGAAAAGTCACCACTGAGAAGTCAGAAACCCAAATCTGTAGTAGGTCTGGGGTTCCACTGCCCCCAAACCCAGCAATGCAAAGAGCTCAAATCAGTGACAGCAAAACTGCCCCACAGCAACATCCTGACCACCCAGGCCACTCTCGGAACTCACATGAAACTCTCCCTGGAGATGAGCTCACAGACTAAAACTACAGAACACACGAGGAAAACCGTGAAGGTACACGAGAGTGCCGAACAGAACAAAACAAAAAAGATGAACACCCCAGAAGTCTTCATAACAGGAAAAGCCTAGAAGGACATAAAAATAAGAATGTGTAAACTCTTGAAGAAATAAATGAAAATAGACTCTCTAAGACAAGAACAGAACTCTGTTCAAGTAAAAAAAACAAAGATATGAAAACAAAATAGAAAATCTAGAAATGAAATACATAATATGGTATGAAAACCTCTGTGGATATGTTAAGTAAGCATACTTTTTAGAAGTGAAAACTAGAAGACAAATCCAGAGCTGAAACAAACATCCAAAATAGGAAAGCAATTGCTAAAAATTATGAAAGAGAAGAGACATAAAGGATGATTTTTTTAACATCATTATTAGAGTAAAATTGCTTTACAATGGTGTGTTAGTTTCTGCTGTATAACAAAGTGAATCAGCTCTACGTACACATATATCCCCATATCTCCTCCCTCTTGTGTCTCCCTCCCACCCTCCCTATCCCACCCCTCTAGGTGGTCACAAAGCACCGAGCTGATCTCCCTGTGCTATGCGGCTGCAAGAGTCACCAACATACATGTAAAAGGAGACCCAGGAGGAGAGACTAAGAAAAAAAATAATGAAGAGACAAAATGTTTAAAAAGCAATATCCAGCACAGTTGCTGCTCTCTGGGAGCTTACAATCCAGCAGAAAAGTAGAGCTGGCTTCTGTCCTCAGAACTGAAAGTGGCATCTGGGACTCCTGACTCTTCCAACCTCGACCCTCCGCCTCCCTCTGCTTCTTGCCCTTCAGATGTGACTGACATAGTTGTGAAGTGGGGAAGTTATGTTGCCCTACAAGCCTGACAGAGTCAGAGCGGAGGTTAGAGATCTAGTTCCAGGTTCACTGCTGTAGTTTTTACTTTCCCTTCTTGTTCAGATAAGCCAAAGGGCTTACATGTGCTGAAGACCACTGGGGTGCCGCCCAGAGCGCCAGTTAAGAGAACCCACTGGTGTAGCCAGCCCAACACCCTCCTTCTTCGCCCAGATCATTGATTTCCACCTTGGAGATTCTCATTCTGAGTCCACGTCATTCCAGAGTAGGCAATAACCCAGGAAAGGCCAAAGCAATAAAATCCACCCTCTCGGCCACAGTAACTGCTTCAGGGATACATATACAAACTAAGAAAAACCAAAGAGATTCGATGCCAGGGCTCTGATTAGAAATACTGGGCAAAAGAACCTTTCTTCTGAGATTAGCAAATTAGCAGACGTAAGTCTGGAACTGGAGAGGCCACCAAGAGCTTCACTGAGACCAAAGCCAACACAGGAGAAGGCAAAACCAAGTGCTGAGAGCGGCCAGCCCCTGGATCCAGCCATATCTGATGCACCACCACACCAGGACTTCTTAATGAGCTAATGAAGGCCCTTTTCTGCTCGTGCCAGATTGAGTTGGATTTCTGTCATTTGCAACTAAAAGAGTCAAGACTAATAAAAATTTTAGACGCAAGGAAGCAGCATTGGCAGCAGCAACAGAAAGAGGACAGCTGCTCTCTAAATAGTTCCCCAATTTCAAACACTGAGAAGGATTTGGATTGCAATCCCAATACCACTCTAACGCATTAACCATATCAGACTCTCTGAATCTAACCTAGATTTTATAAGGTCTTAGAGCTCCTCCAACTACCTTAAGAGACATCACAAAATTATAAATAACAATTCCAAAACAAAATAATTTTTAATTATTTGGAATTTAAGAATATATGACATCTTTATTTTAGGGAAATCAGGAGATGACAGAAAACAAAAGTATCAATTAAAGCTTTAAAAGATTAGGAATCAAAAATAATGACAATGAAGGGGTTTGGGAAGGTGCAGAGGCAACACATTTGAGATGTGGGGGCACACAAAGCACCTAATTGTTTATGAATAAGAGACTAGCAAGCAGGGTGGAGAAAACGGTGGGCAGAGAGTGGTGCTCATATATGTGTTTATATAGCTTTGAGTGTAACTCCAGGTCTACGAGAAGAGACTATAAAAATCTCCCAGGCAAATCAATGGAAATAAGACTTTTTTCCTGTCATCCACTTTCAGAGTCTCTCGTGCCTCCTTAAGTTCCTCGTCACTCAATAACGTTAAAATGATCTTTCCCATAACCCCCTGAATATCAAATATGAATGTCAAACAGTGCACTAAACTCATCCTTTCTCTCCATTCTGTCTGCCAGAAGACAGGTATGTCTGTGGCCAGAAATACAGAACATACCACGTACAGACTAGCCAGATTTTTAGTGGTCATAATAGATGCCAATGTAGGCCATAGGTGATTGATAACAGAACACATTTTGTGCATTTCAACACACCTGAAATCAGGATGGTCTTGCAGTACTGCCAGCCAGGTAGCAATTCTTACGTGATTATCACTGCCTGCCCCTGCCCAGACCTGTCTGTCCCTCCTGGTGGGTTGACAGAACAACTGAAATCCTTTAACGGTCACAAATGGTCAATAAACAATATGTAGGTCATCTGAAGAAGGAATAGGAGTCCTAGTTGTTGACAGATAAACCATGTGATGATACCATCAAAATGTGCAGAATGTATGTCAACAGCTTGGAAGAAAATCCCAGAGACAATACTGAAACATTCTTTTAAGAAATGATTCAACATTAAGATTCCTGAGGGCACAGGCTGATGTGTGGGAAAACACAGATGTTGATGACAGAGTCAAAAGTGAATCAGTAGAGTTGGGCTCCAAAGGTGATCAAGTTTCAGAAAAGCCCAATCCAACTGATTAAGCTAATGTTTTCTTTCTTGAATATGTACAGTAGTAATAAATAATAAAAAATATATGCATAAATAAGTATAGAAGAGTTCTTTCAATAAAATATAAATCCTTAGTGATAAGGAAACATTAGTTAACCGTTTGACTTGGCATTTCTTTTCCTCACCACTGGCTGTTAAAACAATGGAGCAGTTACAATCAATAGTGGCTTATATTAGATGAAATGCAGTTGTTTCTATAGAGAAGTCATACGTAGCAAATCTACTTTCTAGTCTGTTGAAAGTATGACTTGCAAAAGGTAAGTAGCCTTTTACCTCACCCTCATGCCATCTGCTCCCAGCTCTCTTTCTAGCTACTGATAAAAGCCACAAGAGCCATCTGGACTTTCTTGTCTATATATTTTAAATCCAAAATAGTTTTGTGTTTGCACAGGACCTGGTGCAAGATGACATTAATACTCCAAAGAAGGCCTTGGGGAAGCAGAGGGCACTGCCCCCACTCAGGAGGAAGCCACGGGCCCGCCGCGGAGAGGAGACACGAATCAACGGGCCAGAGACCAGCCTTCTTCCAACCCCACGTGTACTACAACTTCCATATCTGTCTACAGATCCTGGCATACAGGTATTCTTTCTGATATTCTAGATCAATCTAAATATATGTGACGTTGGCTGTACCTCCTTCAAAGCACAGAGAGCTTATCAAATTAGTTCCCACTTGAAACTTCATTTTAGCTTAAGTCTATCCAAAACACTGTAATTAAGGAACACCATTTATCTTAAACACAAATGGCGATGACAAGCTGGAGTCTTTGCTGCTGCTTCGTATTTTGTTACTTTCTCACCAAACCTTGGAACATTATGTGAATTTACTGAGTGGTATTTCCTACGAGGAAATTTGGCGTGTAAAAGCACTAAACAAAACACCCTGAACAGTGAGATAAACAGAGCCTTCTTCCCATTCTGCAGCTCATTTAACTTCGGTATCTTTTCTACTAAACCATCTACCCCACCACCTTCAACCAGTGAACTATTCTAATTCCAGGTGCTGAACACCTGACAGAAAAAGGGACTGCTCTTCTTCTAATAGGAATGCAGGAATCCTCCAAATGCTGATTGCCTGATTTTAAACTGCCCTTATCAAAATGCCACAGACACATAAGCAATTGTGAAAATTCCCTTCAACTACTGGGCCCCAATTATCACAATCAGGTCTTTTGAAAAAATCATTAGGGAAAAGTCAAACCACACGCATAAAGGACGGAGACGCAGGATTTTCTGGTCACCTGAGGGGTAAGTCAGCGGCCGAGCCTTACAGGTTATGCAAGGTGCAGCCATCGGAATGGAACGACTCGTATCCATCCTTAGCAGCTTTGTCCTCAGGCTGACTTCTTTTAGTGCTTCCAAGCTCAGAACAATCTCTCACCGTTCTCTTGCTGTTCATGCGAAGACACAGAACTGTAGCCACTAAAAAATGTCCTCAGCTAAGCCCCGGGCAGATAAAGATACAGCAGGACAAGCTTCACAGAAGGTGTTTGTCCTCCTTCGCAGCCTCACCTACCTTTTCCCTTCCTTCAAGGTGGAGAGACGCATCTCACTCTAAATTATGCCGCTTCGAGGCAGGGACTTCACTGCTCTGTGAGTTATGACCTCCTCTGTAAACTAAAGTGGGTCTGATTACCTTAGAAGATGATCTTAAGACCTCTTGTAGGTCTGATTTACGCTTCTGTAACTCTACTTTGGGCAATTTCTTTAACCTTCCGCGCCAGCCAGTTGTGTAAAGAAGGTCTACAAAGCTGACAATACTCCGGAGTAGAATCCCAACCTAAGAAACGTGTGACTCACTTCCACGTGTGTGAGCGAAAGCAGCCCGGAGACGAAGAGAGATCTCTAGACGCAGGATGCGAAGCCCCGGTCCAGTCCTGGCTCTACCGCTTAATTCAAACCATCACCTTCAGCAAGACACGCAAACTCTCTAACTTTCAATCATGTTGCTTACAAAATAGAAACAACTCTTTATCTACCACCATCAGAGAAAAATGTAAGAATCAAGTGAGATATGAGTCAATCATGGAATCATTACCAATTATTTCTAAGACTTGCTAACATACATTAAGCGTTTACTAATTCCAAGGAATTTTACAATATGCTTTACAGACGTTATATAATCTTCAGGGTCCCTGCTTTACAGATGAGAAAACTGAGTGTAAGTAACTTGCCCAAGGTTAGACAGCTAGTAAAGAGCACAGCCAGGATTCAAACCAAACTCTCTCCAAAAGCCCACGCTCTTAACCTTTATACCCTATGACCTTATTCACACCCTGTGACCGAATGAGGCTAAGGAACCCTGGACACTAACTCTCTCCTCTTGATGAGTTTTAACAAAGTAAAAATAGTGAGATCTGTGATTGAAAGAAAAGTTTTAACTTGAATCCAAACTGTAGTTGAAAATACATCCTTTCTCCCCCAGAGCGCCTATTAAATGAATTTATGTTCGATGGAAACACACTTTATGAAATACGGATGCAGATCAATCCAACCTTTTCATTTCACAGAAAGAGAAACTGAATCCCAGACAAATGAGAGACGAGGTCACAGAGCTCGCTGACAGCGGCCACGGCCTAGAGCACTGGGTGCCCTGCACCAGCCCCACTGCCTACTTTAGAGCTCCCTCTAAAAGCTGAGACGTTAATACTGTTACCGACGATGTTTTAGAGCACAGTGGCAAAGGAACACCTCCGGCCACAGAGAGAAAGCCGCAGCAAGTCAAGGCCTCGGGGACGGGGATGTCGCTGCCGCCTCCCGTTCCGAGCCCGACCGCCTATTCTCCTCCAGGCAAATCCAAGACCTTGCAAGATCTCACCCGGCGCAAGCTGCAGAAATTTCTGCACTTTCCGTACTCACAATTCTATGCTCATCAAACCTGACTTTTCAAATACTCAGACTGACTTTTTTTCACAGAAAGCAGCTGAGAGGACAGTCCCCGGGGATGTCACGTGGCCATAGGGGAGGTGACACTACAGTGCGCCCCTGGAGGCCTCCGCTGGGAGAGTCTCTGTGCAAAAGCACAGGAGGCGGAATGATATTAAACCGGATGGGTTAAACTGCGATTTTCATGTCTAGGCCTTAAAATATTCAAGTTGACAGTCCTGGTAGGACTTCCTGTGATGAAAATGCTTTGCAAAGTAAAGCATTTTAGTATTCCCGTATCTACTGATTAAAATCTAACTTTTCCATTTTGTGCCAGTTAGCTTCACAGCCCAGTCCTACAACTTCAGAAGCTTACTTAATCAGCCGTTTAAGACATTCTGAAATTGTTTTAAAATATAAAATTGTGTAGCTTTCTCAATTCTCAGGCCACCATGTAATGATACAGCATAACGTCAAACATTTTTTTAGTATATTCCTGAGCTGAAATAAGGTTCACTAAGGATTTTTTTTTCATTTGCACATACACATTGCATATACATTTGCACATATATAACCCTTCAAAAGGAGAGGAGTAAGCCATGACATATTTGGAAAAAAAGAAATTATGTCTACAAAGCTTTCTAAATAAAATGTTTTTTCTAGGGACTTCTGGGAGGAATTTTACAATGAATCAATTTTAATCTCAGAAAACATTCCCGGGAAACAGGAAAGAATGAGCCTCCAACGCCGTACTAGATGACCAAAGCAGGTCCCTAAAACACAAGAGAGCTTGAGAGTGTTCTACAGGTTATTCTTCCATCACAAGGACTGGGCCTTCCCTGCATCCCACTCTCCATGTTCACTCACCCACGTGTGCGGTGAACAGAAGTCAGCAAACATGGCAGCTTAACAGGAAACATGAACTGGGAAATTGTGGTCTTTCCATTTTTCCTCTCTTTGCGTTTCATAATGACTTAAGTATGAGCTGATAATTCAGAACCACCACGTGACATATTAATAACAAGATGACAAGGAAAAGGTAGGTCTCTGTCTCATAAGCACAATACTTGATATAGAAACAGAACTCTCTAAGGAGAAGGTTTAAAAAGCCAAATCAGGCGGGAGATTAAATCAGTCACTCTAGAGGTTTTCACTTTTCCACGATCTTATACACAAACATTCAAAAACTTTACAAAAGCTGATAAATCCTGGGAGGGGATTTATCAGTTTAATGCTGTAAGAAGGTAAACTGAGAAATCCAAGGTTGAGTAAAGAGAATGACATTAGACTAGGACGGTGGTTAAGGAATAATACCTGGACATGTATGTGTTGGTTCATCTGCTTTCACGACACGAGCTGATTTGATGCTCTAACGGTGATAATGGATAATGACCATTAGTTTAATGACACCAGGAGGAATAAAAACAGCAGCGGCAGCAAGAGCAACACCCATATCGAGGCTTTCCCTCTGCAACATCTTAAGCCTATGACAGCGATGCGGACGCTGGGATCCACACCCACGTTAAGAGAAACGCCCAGGGCCTCTGTAGCTCAAAACAGCAGAGCCAAGACTCAGACACAGGTCTTCTAACCTAACTCAGTTCTCTTTCCAGGACACATGTGATGACAGTCTGCCAGACTCTGCTCCCAACCTTCTTTCTTCAGAAGCTGCCCATCTCCCCTAGCTCCACCATCCACATTTCAACAGCGGGAGTTGCCCTGTGTGAACCACGTGATCTTAGGCCACGGCAACAGCTGATGGGTCCGGGGGTGGCCTCCGGACCCCAGCTAGACAAGTCAGATTTCTTCCCAAGAAACGTGTAACTGGAACTAAGGCAGATGCGGTTCATCTTTCTCTGGGTCGCTGGCACGGAACGTGCAGACTGGGCACTGCTGGCAGAACTATTCTCAGCCTGTGGAAATGGAGGGAAACGGCCTGCAGTGAGGAAGGAGCAGGAAGGAGAGGTGTAGGGACAGAGAGGTAGAGTCCTCAAGGGTGCACGATCCCAGGCCCGGCTGCGTCCTGTCCCCAGGCCCCAGGGACACTTCAGGAGCCCTCCCCCTCTCACCTCAGGACACCTCTGGCTGGATCTCTTGTTTCAAGCAACCCAAGAGCCTGAGCAGTAGGAAATAAACTGTATGAACGCGTGCCAAGCCCTGCAGGAGGAGACCTCACAGACTTGTCTCTGTATCTTGTCTTCTCCACATCCCTCTCTCCTTCCGGAACAGCGCCCCACTCTGCTGGAAAATGGTGCTTCCCTACCTTTCCGGCCACATGGTTCTGGTGGAGGCTGTTCCCCCAACCCTGGCTACCCTTCACTAACATAATCCATAGCCTCCTTCACAGCCCTGTGAAGTGTCAAATGGTGGTTCTCAAAGTGCGGTTCTAGGGTCCCTTGGCGGTCTCCCTGGCACTTTCAGAGGGTCCTCCCCTTTTCACCCTTGTCATCTATGCGTAGCTGGATTTTCGTCTCATACTCCAACCAGCACAACACATGGCAACAGACTGAACACGGAAGCAGATACGAGGATTCAGCTGTCTTCTATCAAGCCAGACATTGGAAGATATTTGCAGAAATGTAAAACAATGCCACTAAAGATTTCTGTCTTAGAAAACAGTTATTTTTCATGCAAATATAATTTGTTTATAAGTTCATTATTGTCATTTCAAATAAACGCACAAATATTTAAACTATTTCAGTTTTAGCTTCTAATGCAATAAATATTGTTATATAAAACACACATAATAATAAAAACACTTGTGGGGTCCTCAGTAATGTTTTAGAGTATAACAACATCCTGAGACCAAAAAGTTTAAGAACTCCCATCCTAAAATATACAAATTAAATCTTCATTTTTACACGGAGCAGAGTCTGCAATTTAAACCTAAAAGCTTCAGTGTTACTTCCTAAGTGGTAGATAAGAGTCATTGGGAACTTCTTTATTTTTAACCAAATTCTTCATGATTAAGTGAGCTGCTGAACTTCAAAACCGACAAAATCAGATTACACCATAAATTTACACTTAACATAAATTTACACATAGGTGTAATCAAAAGAATATATTTTTCAAATGTAATTAAAAGGATATGTTTCTGTGGTTAACTAATTATAGTTAAAGTTAATTAGGATTAATTACAACATAAAAGTGTTACCTATCATATATACATTCTATACAACACCTAATAATTTCATAACTGTAATCTCAGACTTCAGTAGATGTCTTTAACATCTAAGCAATTCAGGTTAATGGCTTATATTATAAATGAAATTCATGGCGTGTTTCAAAAGCAGCCACAAGAAAGGCACTGCTAACTTCCATACTATCAATAATAATAAAGACTAGTAACCAAGTGTGAAGACAGGTGTTTGGCTTTTTAAAATATATTATGGCAAGAAAAATCATAAGTATAATGTAAGTTCTCAAATTAAATAAAATGTTGATTCATGCTGCTACTAAGGTATGTTTATATATCTTGTAAAACTTAAGCTTGAATATTTATACTTATAATCAATGCAATTACAATCATCCTCACCAAAAACATCTATTAAAGGCTGAGATGATCACATCATGATGTAAAGTATGCACGAATATGTTTTATGCAACAGACATGTTTCCTTCTAGACAAAAAGTTTATAAAGATTACAAAATGTATAAACCCAAAATGCATAAACATGATGTTTTATACAGGCAAAAAAAAAAGAGACAGAAAAAAAACGACACACACAAACAGACAAAAAGACAACGAGATCAGAGAAATACACTGTCCCAGTGGAATGTCTAAGGAGCCGTTATTTTCCTTTTAACTTTGTGAAATAAAGTTACACTTTATAAAGTCAAAAAGAAATATAAGTCGGTTAATCATACGTGTACATGATAACAACTATTCAGGCCACTTCAGATTGGGTCTAAATTATTCTGTCTGCTTCCTCCTCAAAAGATGAAAGAAACGGAGGATTTCTCTCACTGTCGCCTTCCTATTTGAGAATAGAAATTTTAGCCTCTAAACAAAGAAAATTATTCAGACTTTTCTTACAGAGACAAGGCTGCAGTGGTGGCTTGACTTGTCAGATCCCACATTTCAGATAAAGAAAACAATGCCCACAGAGCAAGAAAAGCTTGTAAAGTCAAGGGAAGAACAAAACTCAGGCCACTACCTCCTAATACAAGCTGCCTCCTCAACCCCTCATCTTCTGCAAAAATGCCTGCTTTTCAAATGTTACTTGAAATGCTGCATTGTTTGCAAACAAAAAGTTGTTCACATAATCACTAGTTCCTCAAGGGACACCGGATTTGCCACTGGTCACTTATTTTTTATAATTACTAGGCTACACTGGCTTAATCAAGGTTGTTTTCTTGTATTAAATAAAGAGGAGGCTGTCGATGGACAGGCTTTGACGCCACTGCCCGGCTTGGCCAAGTACACCATGGATGGCGCAGCCCCAGGGCCCCCTGTGTTAGGGGCATGGTGTGAAGGCGGTGGTACCTGCCTCTGTGAATTCAAGACAGACGTGCAAGGGCTCGACTGCGGAAAGTAACTTTCAACCTTTAATTCCTTCTCTAAAGGTATAAACTGCATAATTATGTATAAACTTCATCAACTTGATAACTAAATAATTTCTCCATGCAGGACAGACAAGTAATTTAATATACATTTTCTGACAAAGTATTAGCGGGACCTTCCTGTCCAGAGACAATCAGTGCATTCCTCATTAAACAACTGTGATGTATACAGAACCCCCCCAAATGCAGCCATACACAGGGTACAGATCAAAGCTCTCGTGTCCGAGACGACTGTGGCCTCTATGTGTAAACAAAGGCATCATAACATGATAAGTGCCTGTTTTAAGGTCATCTTCCAACATCTGGAAGTGTTCACAGTATCACTGAATTCTTAAGACAGAAGAGGAAATTTAAGATTTTTAAATAATGACATTAAGAAAGGCTCTTTTAGGGCTTCCTTGGTGGCACAGTGGTTAAGAATCCGCCTGCCAATGCAGGGGACATGGGTTCAAGCCCTGGTCCGGGAAGATCCCACGTGCCGCGGAGCAATTAAGCCCGTGAGCCACAACTACTGAGCCCGTGCTCTGCAACAAGAGAAGCCACCGCAATGAGAAGTCAGCGCACCGCAACGAAGACCCAACACAGCCAAAAATAAATAAATAAATAAATTTATTAAAAACAAAAAAAAAGAATGGCTCTTTTAGAATGAAAAAAAAACGAAGTGCATAGAGACTGGGGAAGATTTATGAATTTTTCTACATAATAAAACATATTGCTGGTAAGTTCATGATGCAAGAGAACTGATATTCACAAGTTCCAAATATCTCAATTAATGTCACAAAGCAAAGGTGTGAACACAACCTGAAATGGGTGTGCAATTTCCTACTTCCTCAAAAAAGAATATTCACTGAAAGAAAATCTAGTTGAATTAACTATGTTGTGACATTAATATTCTGCTGAATGCAGATGTTTATGTCCAAAGATGGTGGTAAGCCATCAAAATGCTCGATTTTCTATCACAGTTTGCCTGTCTTTTTCTACAAGATTCAAGAATGATAAATCCTTGCTTTTAAAGGAAATTCATGACTTAGTTGTATCCCTCTAACCACAGGAAGATCTCATGTTATCCTAGCCCAAGAAACTACCATCCGTGGGACAAATCTCTGCATTAAAAAGAGAAGAAACAGCAGTAACTGGCAGTGAGGTGACTAATCGAACCCCGCGAGGCAGAGACGCAATTTCGCACAGGACCGTGAGGCCCCAGTGGCAAAGCCAGGAGGCATGCTCACCCCATAGGAGCCGGGGGAGGTTCGGAACCCTGGAGTTGACCCTTTCCAGAAAGGTCCTACTGACGGCCTGAAATGCCATCTGTCTGAGGAATCAGAAAACTTATTCTCCAAATATACACCCAGAACACTCCTCAATCTCCAGTAAAATACAGAACAGAGTGTTTTAATTTCAAAACTTACCTGGAAATAATCACTGGCAAGGTCAGGAAAACAGGCGCACAGACAGCCCCTGCCTTTGGCAATTTAGCTCCATTCAGGTAAAGCTCTGGAGCGAGGCCCAAGCCACAGGGCAAACGTGCCCCTCCTGGGAAATGAGCAGCCTCCTGCTGAGAACGGCCCCACCCGCACTCCCGCCACCCCGCCCGGTCCAGGAGGTCGAAGGACTAACCCTCCCACCGGCAGAGGCTTTGCGGACACACGGACACACAGGCTGAGCCTTCTCTGGAAAGCCGAGACCCACGGTCACCACCACACCCTTCGCCCAGGAGCTGGAGCCGCTAGTTCATCCGAACCTCCAGAAGTTGCCTGGCTCCAGGGCAGGCCGTTCTTAGACAAAGCACTCCGAGGGGCGGCTGCTGCCAGGACCCCCTCCGCATCTCCAGATGCCCCCGGCCATGCGAAAGACGCAGCATGATCGGTGGCGATGGGCACAGGGGACTATGTTGGCTTTTAACAGCTGCCATGAGCTTTACTCAAAAAATATGGGTGTGACATTCAGTGGAGTAGGTAACAGTATCACAGTCCCACTTTATAAAGGAACAGGGGCTCCAGGGTTTACAGAGTTGGTCACCAGGCTAGTAAGCCATGAAACCAGAATTCACATCCAAGCTCTGGGAGGAACATGGAAGAAAGATTTGGTTGAAATTTCGTTTGAGCTGCCAAAGTTTCCCCTGGGCGAAAACACACACACACACGCACACAGGCAGTCACAGCCCACGGAAACCACAGTCTCCCAAGCCCACCAGGAATCTGCTCTATGTTGCTCTTCCGTGACTAGGGGTGAAGTACTTATTTGGTCCTTATTTTTATTCGACATCACCAGCATACAATGTGTGGGATACAAAGGTGGGAGAGAAGACACCAAACCATCTTTGTTGAGGCCACAGCCCACCTACTCCCATCCCAGTCACTTCCCCAAAGAAGTAAAAGCAAAACAACTTGACCATCCATCAGGTTAACTGCTTTGCTAGAGACAGTAGGAACAGCTGAACAGTTCTTTATTACGTGATCACGATCCAAGAACCACTCCTTTTAAGCTCTTACATGTCAACCCTGAGATATAAGGGATAATTAAGGGATATAAGATAAGATATATTCCCATTTTTCAGGTAAGAGAACTAAGGTATAGAGAGTGTGAGTAACTTCCTAAAAGTCACACAGTGGTAGCATACCTCACAGTCCCTGACTTCAGGAGGTGACAACCCAATTATGGAAACAGGACTGATTCACTTAAAACAACTAGGAAACAAAACTGTCTAATTAAAAGTTCAAGGCAGGGTATGGACAAGCCCTGCAGGGGTCAAGGGAGAGGAGAGGTAGCACCCGAGTGGACAGAGGGCCTCGGGAGGGACAGCGCTGTGACCCTGCAAGGGCAGTGGTTGTCAACAGGATGACCCTGTCCCCAGGGGACGGAGGCAGGGAGTGCTACTCGCTTGTAGTGGGTAGAGGCCAGGGACACCGCTACACACGTTACAAAGCACACGGCAGCGCCCGCAACAAAGAACTATTGGACATAAAACGTCCACGGAGCTGAGGTTGAGACACCCTAAACTAGCGGATGGAAGGGTACTTACACAGGTCATCCCGGACCAGGGATAACAAGAGCGATGGCTCAGACCAGGAAGAGCTCAGATCCACAGGAGACCGTGTATCATGGGGACTTGAGGAATTAACACTGCTAAGGACGACTGCTTAGAGGGCTCTGAAAGCTAAGCAGAGGGATAAGGAATAGATCTGTGATGACACTCACAGGATGAGAACAAGGTTCAGGGAGCCCCAGAGCCCAGCTAGAAGGTTTGATACAACAGTCCAGGTGTAAAGTAGCGAGAGGTGTCCGCAAGGAGAGGAGAAAAAGTAGCGAAAGACACTATAAAGGAAGGACGGACAGAGCTGGCTGACTGCTAGATACAGGGGTGAAGGTCAGGATTCTGTTCTGTCCCACCCCTCACCTGTGCACCCGACCGTGGTGCCCAGGACACGGCCGAGCCCTTTATGTCCCGGGGAAGCTGGGTTCTAATGTCCCCACATAAAGTAAAAATGTAAGAAAATGACAAGCTGCCTCTAAATGAGCTCCGCAAAGCCAGGTCTTCTCGCAGCAAAGGGCAAGCGTGCTGGCTCTTCAGTGGACACCAGGCGTGTCAGGGACGCGGCACCCAAGGCCCCTGCAGAGCAGGGGTTCCAGCTCCTGCGCAGGCTGCACGGCACATCACACCCACGGCTGATCAAAAGAGATGAAGTCCCAGGAGTGAAGTTCACGTGTGACGCAGAGGGGCTGAGGTACTGCAGAGAAGAGGCTGGAAGGCTGAGAGAAGGTGACCAGAGGGGGCTTCCCACTGACTCCCCAGGGGAGTCACCTGGGCTAAAGTTCCGCCCCCATAACATACACTCTTGAGGTGTGTGGCTGTGGACCAGCCCTTTCACTAAATGTCATGTTCATCCTTCGTTTATCAAATGTGGACAAAGTGCTTTCTACGCACATAGCATTTTGGAGCTGGAAAGACCCAGACACATCACGGAGTGTACTGTCTGGTGGATTTATTAACTTAGACCAGGGGTTGGAGAGCTCTTCCTTTAAGAGCCAGACAGTAAACATTTAGGCTTTGAGGGTCATACACTCTTTGTTGCAATGACTTTGACTGACTCTGCTGCTGTCCTATGAACGGAGCCCCAGGCCACATGTAAACAAAGGGGCCTGGCTGGGTTCCAATCAAAATATTTACAGAAACAGGTAGTGGCTCAGGTTTGGCCAATGAGCCTAGTCTGCCAGCCCCTGGTTCACACTGTTAGTAGCTGACTATCCCGGAGTTACACTCTCAGAGCACTTAGCAGAAGAGCAGAGTTCCGCACACATACATGGAAAGTACATCTTGGTGAGGGAGGAAGAGGAGCGGGTGGCCCTGGAGAGAGCCTCTTGGGGACGTGAGGATGCTCGGACCTGACCCGAGGGCAGCCCAGCCTCAGCCCAGCCCAGCCTCAGGGAAGGGGGGCACACCCAGAACGCTCCACGATCCTAAGGAAAGCGAATCCTGCCTGGCAAACACTCCTCTGAAATTTCACCAAAACCCCCCTATTGCAGCAGACTGCGTCTTACAAAGCCGGCCCACCCCACAGCTTACTGAACTGATAAACAGGACTACGTACGGGTGCCTGGTCATAGTGGAGGGAACTCAGCCACAAAGGAATACGTCACTTAACCGACGTTAAGAAAATAGATGCCAACGTACAATGAAGCAGGAAGCCTAATAATTTGATCTCTAAGCCTTGTATTTCTTTGAAAAAACACCTGGCTCAGTTTCTCAGGAAGCTTATCAGTATCACCCTAAAAAAGCCCTTCTAAACTCCATGAGCCTCTCCCCAGTAGGGCTTCTTCACCTCCTACTTCGATGCAACAAACATAAAGCCATAAGGACCACACACTGAAAACAGACCTGCTGGGAGACAGTCCTCCTCTGCATCTTGGCAGCTGGGCCAGGGCCGGACTGCTCCTTCACCCAGGCCACTTCCTAGGGTTGTCCATGCAGCCAGTCACCTTGCCAGGTGAGCTAAGCTCTCTTCCCCTCTCCACCTCTGCCCACCCGACTCCGCCTCAGTGAAGGGTGACCTACTGCTTGCTACAGAAGGTGCCAGAAGCCCCTTGGTGTGTGAGCCGGCTGTGATGCAAACACATCGTGTGCACAGCCTCCACCTGGGTCTCAAGTTGCCTGGCAGGGCCCGAGGGCGAGGGAGACCCCCACAAACGTGCTGAAGCCCAGAACGGCAAACCCCTCCTCCCTGACCCAGGAACCTCCTGTCTTCTGACAGCAAGAGGCGAACTTTCTAGTCTGTAAGTAGGGTAAAGTCAAATCCCAGATCCAATTATAGTTCTCTTCCATATTAAATAAAAATGTGCGACTCTGTACTTTATTCTCCTTTTTGAAACATTCATTCTTTTGCAAGCCTTCTTATGCTGAGGGTGATCAAAGCTCCTGGCTTGCACAGGACAGTCCGGTCACACCTGCTGACCTACCGTCTCTCATCCATAAGTTCCCCCTTTCACGCTCCAAACTGCTCTGCCTTGTATATTATTCAAATACATGATCACCCTAGTCATAACCCAATAGACAAACACATACTTTTTGCAAATATATAAATTGCTTCAATTTTTGTTTGGGATCATTTTTCTTAAAAAAAAAAAAAAAGGAACAATGTGGTCTGACTTATTTCTTTCACCTAAAAACCTTTTCCTCCAAGAATTAAAGCCACTATAATTACATTTTGCAAATGGGAAGAAAATTTTAAATTCAGTATCTTCCTAGCACAGGATGACACAGAATGTTAGTTAAGCGCTTTGTCGTTACAGAGCACATTAATACATGCACTATTTTTCCTTTTAGGAAATCATCATCTAAAACTGGAAATGATGCAAAATAATACACATTTGATTACATTTTATGTTAAGATTTAAACCCAGGTCCCTCCACCTACAATATTCTGGGGGAAAAAATCCCCCAAGAAAAAGAATGAGGCTGCACCCTGAAGATGTGATTTTGTAGATTTTGGAAGGCTCTCCAGTCCCCACATCCTTGTCTCCGCAGCCACTCCATGCTGGGAACAGGGCAGCTTGTCTCCTACGCAGAAGAGAAATAACCTGCACGGAGCGGTCCTTTATCAAACCTCCCCAAAAGGCAGACACAACGTTTTGCCTTTCCTCAGCTTTCCACAGGCTCTCCCCTCCTCTGTGAGCTCCTTACGCAGAAACTAGGCAGTGTCTCTACCCAGGGTCCCTGATGTGTTGGTTCCTCTCTGGTTTACACACTGCAGGGTCAGCGGCCAAGCACAGCAAACCCCCACTCCCGTCCGCCCTGCACGCCCCCTACACACCCAGCGAGAACCTGAAGATGTGATGAAACCAACAAAGAAGTCCCTCTACCCAAAACTCTGGTGACTCCTGCCATAAACAAGGACATTGACCCAGTGTCAGCAAAGCAAAACTAGTCACTGCACAAAACACATCTTCCCGGGAGCCAGAGGGTAACCTCAGAAGCAAAAGGGAATTATGGCATAGGCCTTGGTTTATAAACTGCTTCAGATGTGCCCAAATGTCAAGTGAATGAACAAAAACATACGCCCACGCCACCATTTCTATAGACTAAAATATTTTTTAAATAAAGTAAATTTGAAAGTGACAGACTAATCCAAGTAGAAACTGTGTTTGTTTCTTTTCCTAGGTGACAGACGAAGCTAAACTGTTTTCTTCTTTAAAGGATGGTCTTAGAAATTTATAGCAGAAATGAAAGTATGTGTCTAAAAAGAGGACTTCTTAAACTGTTCTAATCTTTTGTTTTCCTCGTGCACACTGGTCTCCCAAAGCAGGAAAGTGGAACAAAAGCCCTACCTGGTGGCCCCCTTTACCCCATGGACACACGGCCTCCTTTAACACCCTTCCTGCTCTGTCTCTGGGTTTAAATCCAGCTCCGCCACCTGAGGGCTGTGGGACTTGGGCCACTTGGGCAAGTTCCTCCCTCTGTGCCCGAGTCCCTGACGTGTAAAATGCTGATAATAACAGCACCTACCACACAGGTCACGGGTGACACAGTGACACAGCGACACAGGTCACTTGCTGAGCTGTTGTGAGGATTCAATGGGTCAATATGGGTGAAGTTCTTAGAACGAAGCCTGGCACACAGGTATCTGTTAAACAGTTTTATGAAGAAAGCTACAAAATAAAATCCCTCATAATGCCCCCCCTTTCAGACAAAAGGCAGGGCCGATGTGCCTTATCTGCAAAGTCCCCACTTTTTCGTAAGGTGGCACCTATCACACAGTGTCAACAAATGTGTGGGAGACACATGGGGACAAAAAGCTGGACAAAGAGAGAAACCAATCACCTCTTCCATGATTGTGCCTAAAATTCCAAACGGCTGATTAAATTCTGCCAACCAGGTGCCGGTTACAGGCTGAGCGCTGTCTCCCCAGGAAGGGCTACCACCTCCCCCTCCACAGCCGGGCCTGGTCCCCAGTCATCTGCCCGCCTCTGCAGGCCACTCCCTCCCACCACGAAGAGGGGGATCCACTCAGACCACCGCCACCCCTCGCACCGTCACTGCCCTCGACACAGCTCTTCCACGGCCAGGACTTACTGCCAATGCTAAAACACAAGGCAGAATGAAGTTTCTAAAGGAGCATGAAATCTACGGAAAAGTATTCAGAAGCCGGGCTTTTAATTAATTCAATATTTAAATGACATTCATTTCAGACCCAATGCAATCAAGCTTTCACATTCTAAAGACATTCTCAATAGGATGAAAAAAAAATGTTGGTTTCCCAAAAGGTTCTGCTTTAGTGCATTTGGGAATCTGGGCTGCTACTCCAGCGGAACTCAGATTTGGCCTCGTGAATGTAGACGTCCACACAGGGAATCCAAATACCGACTCCCTGGCGCTCTTCTCCAGGACCGCCGAGATCGCTGCATCACCCCAATCATCACTGTAACTCTAGGCTTTCTGCCTCTAAGTCCACCGTCCGGATGTGGCCCTAAAATGCCCTAATGACCTCATTTCTCCCCTGCTGACCGCCCGTCAGTGGCTCCACTGTCCGAAGATAAAGTCCAGACTCACCTGGCCCACAGGTGCCTCCTAACCTAACTAACCCTCTGCCCAGCCGGCTGACCTCTGACCCTAGCCTGCAAACTCACCCTGCTCTCCTCCCACCTCCAACCGGTTCCAAGGGAGCTTCTTTATCATTGCAGCTCCAGCACCTGGAATGTGCCTGGTGCACAGGACGCAGCCAGTACACGAGGGCTTCGTGAAAGAGGTGATGATGACTTAACCCCAGCAGTGAAGATGGTGAAGCAGAGAAGAATGCAAACAGAAGGTGCTGTGGAATCAGGTAGGACTTGGAGACAGACAGACACAGGCAATAAGAAGGAAAGAAGGGACGGGGGTGTCAAACTTCCACCTTGGGCAACACCACAAACAGTGTCTTTCACCAAGAAATAGGCAGAGGGGCAAACGCAGGGCACAAGGTAATGAGCTAAGTCAGGACACACTGAATCTGAGGTGCCCCAGGACGCCTGTCTAAGAGGCGTGGCTTAGAATCCGTCACTCCCCACCCAAGACCCATCAGAGGGCAGCACCAGGATTTGAAGTTAGAAGGAAGGGAAGTTGACAAGTTCAAAGCCAAAGATCTCAGTATTTCTGAGCAGTCAGAGTGTGATAAAAAGCTGAAAGGAGAAGGTAAAGACTTCCAACCGTCATTAATACAGGAGAGAGACAACTCGGGTCCGCGCAGAAGCACCATGTGCAGCAAGGTACAGACTTCACCCCTCTAAACCAGCGGGCCCCAACCTTCCGGGCACCAGGGACCGGTTTCGTGCAAGACAATTTTTCCTCAGGCGGGGGGCAGGGGGGAGTGGATGGCTCAGGCGGTAATGCGAGCGATGGGGAGCAGCAGATGAAGCTTCGCTGGCTCGCCCGCCGCTCACCTCCTGCTGTGCCGCCTGGTCCCTAACAGGCCGCGGACCAGTACTGGTCTGTGGCCCGAGGGTTGGGGAGACCTGCTCTAAACCCACCACCACCTTCATGCAGAGCAGCAGTGCTTTAACCACTCCTCAAGGTCGCCAAGAAAACATGTCAGGGCTTTAAAATTATTACTCCAAAGTCCTTTCACGAGTTAAGGTTTAAATTTTTAGAGATGTGGATGGACCTAGAGTCTGTCATACGGAGTGAAGTAAGTCAGAAAGAGAAAAATCAATACCGTATATTAACACATATATGTGGAATCTAGAAAAATGGTAGAGATGACTTTATTTGCCAAGCAGAAACAGAGGCACAGACTAGAGGACAGATGTATGGATACCAAGCGGGGGAAGAGGTGGGGACGGAGGAACTGGGAGACTGGGATTAACACATATACATTATTGATACTCTGTATAAAATAGACAATTGATGGGAACATACTGTATAGCACAGGGAACTCTACTAATGCACTGTGGTGTCCTAAATGGGAAGGAAATCCAAAAGGAAGGGGATATATGTATATGTATGGCTGATTCATTTTGCTGAGCAGTAGAAGCTAACAGAACACTGTAAGGCAACTATACTCCAATAAAAAAAAAAATAAAAATAAATAAATAAATAAGAAAAAATCATTAGTTACTATATAAATTAATTCTTTACTTTTTTAAAGGCAAGAGTAATTGTTCAACATTACTTTTGAAAAACCCTTCCCTATTCCTAAATCTCTCTCCAAAAAGGCAGATAAACTCAATCCCCATATGGTCCCTATTGCCAGTCCTTTAATTTCTAATATTATCTTTAAAAATATCACCCAAGTCTTCAGTATTCCTTACATCAGCTAGAATTTGCACCTGTCTCTAAATCTGAGCCAGCGCCATGGGTAAAGGCCTAAGTACCCATATAATTCACTTCTCCCGTCACTTCACGGGTATCTGGCACCAAAACACCAGAACAAGCACTTGGGAAATACAGGGATTTCCTGAAGGCTCTTGCCACCCAGGAGGAGAGATCAGCCATGTATATAAATAACTGTAACTCAAGTTGCAAGGTAATAAATAGAACTGCAAATAGCACACTGAGCACACGAGAACAAAGTGCTCAACTCAACACGGGGATGGAAGGTCTTCACTGAAGAAACTGCACTTGCGTTGTGCTTGAAGAAGAGGAAGAGCTGAACAAGTAGAGAAAAGGAAAAACATTTGAGAAAATGTGAACATTGAGAGCAAAGGCGTGACAGGAAGGGGAGCCCAGGGCCTTGGCACAGATGGCGTGTGAGAAATGTCTGGGATTTCATAGAATAACTGACCAGAGTCAGACATCGAGGCCGGGGAGCAACACAGCAAGATTCATTCATTTTCCAACAGAGATTTTTACTGAGCACTTGCTGCCAGGCACTGTTCACACATTGCATATAATGGTGAACAAACGAAAGGTCCCTGTTCTCCTAGAGCCTGCATCCTAGCCAGGGAGAGACCACCACCAAGTAAACATGTGACACAGACGTCAGGCAGTGATCAGTGCTAAGGTCAGAGATGCCCCTCTGATAAGGTACAATCTGAACACAAATCTGAAGGAATGAGGGCACGAAAGACTGACACAGCTGTGTGAGGAGAGTTCCCAGCAAAGGGAAGTGCAAATGTCCTGGGGTAGCTAGCTGCCCACTAACCTGCTCAAGGAATAACAAGGAAGCCAGAGTGACAGAGCAGAGTAAGCTGGGGGAGAAGGTAGAAGACGGGTCAGGAAGGCAGAGGACAGCCAGCGACGAAAGACTTGCAGATCATGGAAAGGGCTCTCCTTTAACTATGAATGAAACGTGAAAGCGATTAAAGGGTTCTGAACAGACAAGACCCGAATGGACCCCGTGGAAGGCAAGGCTATAAACAAGGAGGCCAATCGAGAACCTGCAGCTGTGGTCCAGGTGAGATGACGATGGCTTGGACAGAGGTGGCAGTGTCTAAGGACATAAGAAGTGGCCAGAGGCTGGGTACACTTCAGAGACAGAGCCACCAGGATCTGATGACAGACTGGATTATGTAGAAAGAAAAATGACTCCAAGGTTTTTGGCCTGAACATACTCAAGAGAAAATAAGACTGGAAATACAGGTTGGGCCTGAGCATAGATCATCTACCAAACTGAAGTCTTAGGAGCCACAATGGACCCTGAAATATGAGGTCCTCACCTAAGAGAACTTGGGCAAATCACACCATCTCTCTGTGCTATGACTCCCGTGTCCACAAAATGAAGCAAAGAATTAGATTTGTGCTTCTCAAACTAGGATCCCCATACGAGTACTCAAAGTCACAATACAATTTCATAAATCTTCCCAGAAAGCTAACTGTATTAACAGATTCAGGGAGTAATTTGTTTATCAGTTTTATTTATCATAAAAGAAAACTGGTATATGATGGGAGTGGAAGAGAAAACACTGCCTGAATATGTACATAAAAGTTTGCGTTCGTGAAAGAACTATCTTTTTTCTCAACTGGCATTTGGCCACTTTGATGGAAGAGTTTGAGAAGTCCTGGTTTCAGTGGTATCTCTGGGCCCTTCTGCTTTAACATTCTGCTTTAGACACATTTTACTGGCTTTCAACCTTTAAAGTCTTCTAGTGGGCAAAACAGAGGAGACGTGGCTGTGGCTAGGGCATAAAATACAATTCTTTACATCTTCCACAACGTTCAAGTGTAACTAACAGAAGGTAAACTGTAGAAATGGGGGAAGATGGAAGAAAACAGAGGGTGAAAATATCCTACTCTTGATAAGGAGGAGCCAAGTGAGATGATCAAAAGTTGACAGGACAAGAAACAATCACACCGAAAGGAAGAGAAGGGAAGGAAGCAGCATGAGAACAATTCTCGTCCTTCCCATCTGAATGTCAACAGACAGTATATGAAAACGGATAAAATGAGGGAAAGAGGCACAGACACATTATCCAGAGTTACGGAGGCACAGAGCAGCAAAGCAGCCAAAAAACAGGTGAAAAGATGCTCAAATAGACTCCAGGTAATGCACATTAAAATAATAATGAGATACGTTTTATACCTATCCGATTGACATGAAATTAAAAGAAGCTCTGGCTAGAGATGCGGGGGAAAAGGTACCTTCCTGCTGCTGGATAAACGATGTGCTTTTGGAAAGCAATCTGAGGTTTCTGACATCATCAAGACGGCGGAGTAGGAAACCCCAGCCTCCATCCCTCCACTAACAATTAGCCAGCGATCCCCCAACCAAATAGCTCTGAGAGAGCTCGGGAGTCCAATTAAGAAGCTTCAGCAATGGGGTAGAGCAACAAGCCTGAGAACAACGGCACCAAATAGGCAGGAAGAAGAATTTAATTCTGCATGACCCCACCTCCCAGGCTGGCAGTGCTCAGCACCAGGGGGGCTCCCTAGCCTGACAGAGATCCCCTTGGCAGGAGAAGGAGAGCCAGGTGAGCGACCACCTCCCCAAGCTATCGGGGCACTGCACAAGGGATCACCCTGCCAGGATTGGCAGGGGTGAGACGGCCAAGGCCAGCCAGGAACAAAGAAGTGGGACAGGGGCTGCCAGTATCCGCCACGCAGTAGGAGCGGCCCCAGACCCCAGCGCCCTGCTCTGCAGAGAAACCACCAGCCCTCTCTGCTGAGCACCTCACAGCCCTGAAGATGCTGTGGACCCCACAGCTTTCATCCGAGGACTTTATCACAGACCCCAGGAAACTGCTCTATATACACTATTTTATATATATTTGTTTATTTATACACAGACACACACACACACACACATATATATAATACATAACCGACAAGGACCTACAGGGAACTATAAATATATTTATATACATATGTATAACTGAATCACTTTGCTGTACACCTGAAACTAACACCACGTTGAAAATCAACTATAACTCAATTAAAAAAAATTTTTTTAAGGCTATAAGCAAGGAGGAGACAGACCCAGGCAGGACATTTTTGAATGTTTATTCAAAGATGTAAACATTTGAAGTGTAAAAATGGATGTTTAGGAATTCTGAGGAAATGAACAAAAAATGCTGATGAAGTATGAGCACAAAAACCAATTAGACTAAGACGAAACTTAGATGATCTGAGACACCAAAGGAAGGGAGGAAAGAAGTGCAGCAGGGCAGGACTAACCAGAGAAGGACCAAGACAAACTGTCCACAAGATAATCAACAGGGGAGTCCAAAGACAGAGTGTGTTTCACATTTCTGAGCACCACAGTGCAAGATACTGGGGCACAAGCATGAAAAACAACAAACAAAAACTTTTTTTTATTATTTTAAAAGCTACTAAAACCTACAAGCAGCCTATTTATGCCAAGTTCAAAAAGCTGAGCAAACCTGTGTTAACTGTTGCCACTTTTTGTCATTAACTATGTGCAACTACATTTTTTCAAGTTGTTATAAAAATCAAAATGCCAGAACAACTAGACATCCAATCTCTATTTCAAATTATCACCTGAAGAGCCCAATATCCAAAAATCCATATCAAGAAAACAATTGATATGAAACAATGATATCACAGTGTGATAAGAAATTTGCTTGATAAACTGTTCAAAGAAGAAGTCGTAAAGATGCTCGCTGAACTCAGTAGAAGAATGGACGAAGTCAGCGAGAACTTCAAAAAAGAAACAGAAAATATAAAAAAAGACCAATCAGAACCACAAAACAGAGAAACTGAAGTGAAAAAATACACTAAAGGGAAACAACAGCAAATGAGAGGATGCAAACGAAAAGGATCAGCAATCTGAAAGACAGGGTAGTGGAAACCATCCAACTGCGACAGCAAAACGAAAAATGAATTTTAAAAGGAGCCTAATTTAAGGGACCTCGGAGACATTACGTGTACTAACATTCACATTATAGGGGCCCCAGAAAAAGAAAGGAGAGAGAAAGGGGCAGTAGACAGATTTGAAGAAATAATGCTGAAAACTTCCCTAACCTGGTAAAGGAAACAAACATCCAAGTCCAAGAAACTCAGCAAGTTACAACAAGATGAACCCAGAGACCCACAACCAAGACACATCAAAATTAAATGTCAAAAATTAAAGATAAAGAGAAAATCTTAAAAGCAGCAAGAAAAAAACCAACTAGTTATGTAAAAGAAACTGCCATAAGACTATTAGCTGATTTTTCAGCAGAAACTCTACAGGAAGAGACTGAAAGGAGAAAATTTACAACCAAGAATACTCTACCCAGCAAGGTTATCATTCAAAATTGAAGGAGAGAAGAAGAGTTTCCCAAACAGGTAAAAGCTAAAGGCCTTCACCACCAAAAAACCAGCCTTATGATAAACGTTAAAGGAACTTCCTTAAATGAAAAAGTCCATAACTAGAAACAAAAAAAATTACAAAAGAAAAACTCCCAATGGTAAAGGCAAATATATAGTAAACATAGTGGATCAACCACCCGTAAAGACAGTATGAGAATTAAAAGACAAAAGTAGTAAAATAACTTATATCTAAAATAATTTGTTAAGCAATACACAAAATACAGAGATACAAAATATGATGTCAAAAACATAAAACATGAAAGAGAGGAGTGAAAGTGCAGTGCTTTAAAAATGCACCCAAACTAAGCAACCATAAACTTAAAATCGACTGCTGTATAAATAGGTTGTCACGTATGAACCTCATGGTCACCATAAACCAAGAACCAAACACAGATACACAAAAGATAAAGAGAAAAATTACAAACACAAAACTAAAGTACATCATCAAATCACAAGGGAAGAGACTAAGAGAAGAAAGGAACAGAGAATAATGACAAAAAAGAGAGGGAAAACAATTAACAAAATGGTGATAAGTACATACCTATCAATAATTATTTTAAATGCAGACAGACTAAATGCTCCAATCTAAAGACATAAGGTGGCCAAATAGATAAGAAAGACAAAACCCATACATATCCTGCTACAAGAGACTCACTTCAGATGTAAAGACACACACAGACTGAAATTGAAGGGATGGAAACAGATATTCCATGCAACTGGAAACAAAAAGAAAGCTGAGGTAGCAATACCTGTATCAGGCAAAATAGATTTTAAAACAAAGACTGTAGCAAGAGACAAAGAAGGACATTACATAATGATAAAAGGATCAGTCCAACAAGAGAATATAACACTCGTAAATATCTATCTATACACCCAACATAGGGACGCCTAAATACACAGAGCAAATACTGACAGACATAAAGGGCATACTGACAATAATACAATAGTAAGGGACTTGGACATCCCCCTTACAACAATGTATAGGTTACCTAGGCAGAAAATCAATAAGAAAACATTGGCCTTAAATGATACCTTAGACCACATGAACTTAATAGATAAATATAGAAAATTACTCAAAAACAGCAAAATACACATTCTTTTCAAGTGCACATGGAACATTCTCCAGGAAAGATCACATGTTAAGCCACAAAGCAAGTCTCAATAAATTTAATAAGACTAAAATCCTATCAAGCATCTTGTCCAACTACAATGGTATGAAAATAGAAATCAATTACAAAAAGAAAATTGGAAAAAAACACAAATATGTGGAGGCTAAACAATATGCTACTAAACAAGCAATGGGTCAACAAAGAAATTCAAAGAGGAAAATTTAAAATAGCTGGAAACAAATGAAAATGGAAACACAACATTCCAAAATCTGTGGGATGTAGCAAAAGCAGTTCTAAGAGGGAAGTTTATAGCAATACAAGCCTACCTTAGGAAACAAGAGAAATCTCAAATAAACAATCTAACCTGACATCCTAAGGAACTAGAAAAGAAGAACAAATGAAGCCCAAAGTTAGTAGATGGAAGGAAATAAGAAAGATCAGAGCAGAAATAAGTGAAATAGAAACCAAATAATAATAATAATAGAAATGATCAATGAAACTAAGTGCTGGTTCTTTGAAAAGATAAACAAAATGGATAAAACTTCAGCTGAGCTCATCAAGACAAAAAGAGAGAGGGCCCAAATACATAAAATCAGAAATGAAAGAGAAGTTACAATCAATGCCACAGAAGTACAAAGTATCACAAGAGATTACTATTAATAATTACACACCAACAAACTGGACAACCTAAAAGAAACTGATAAATTTCTAAAAACATATAATCTTCTAAGACTGAAGGAGGAAGAAACAGAAAATCTGTGATCACTAGTAAAGAAATGGATTCAGTAATCAAAAAATTCTTTACAAACAAAAATCCAGGCCAAACGACTTCAGAGCTGAATTCTATCAAACATTTAAAGAGTTAATAGCTATCCTTCTCAAAGTATTCCAAAAAAACTGAAAAGCAAGGAATGCTTCAGACTCATTCCATGAAGCACCATTACCCCGATATGAAAACCAGACAAGAAAATTTCAGGCCAATATCCCAAAATCATCAACAAAATATTAGCAAACCAAATACAACAACTGTCACTACCAGCACACTTTGTTTTATTGTGCTTTGCTTTACTGTACTCCACAGACATTGTTTGTTTGTAGTTTTTTAACAAATAGAACATTTGTATAAACCTTGCATTGAGCAAGTCCATTCGGACCATTTTTCTAACAGGATTTTCTCATGTTGTGTCTTTGTATCACATTTTGTAATTCTCACATTTCAGACTTTTTCATTATTATTATATTTGTTATGGTGATCTGTGATCAGTAGTCTTTGATGGTAATACTAAGACTCATTGGAGGCTCAGATGACATCTAGCATTTTTAGCAATAGAGTAATTTTTAATTAAGGTAAGCACATGTTTTTAGACATAATGCTATGCACACTTAATAAAGTACAGTATAGTGCAAACATAAACTTTATATGCACTGGAAAACTGAAAAATTCATGTAACTCACTTTATTGCAATACTTGCTTTCTTGTAGTTGTCTGGAACCAAACGCCCAATATCTCCAAGCTATGCCTGCATTTGAACATGACATGATGCTATATATAGAAAACCCTTAAGATTCCACCAAAAACTGTTAGAACTAATAAATGAATTTAGTAAAATTGCAGGATACAAAATCAGTATATACAGAAATCTGTTGCATTTCTATACACTGATAACAAATTATTATAAAGAGAAACTAAGAAAACAATCCCATTTACAACTGCATCAAAAAGAATAATATATCTAGGAATAAATTTAACTGAGGCAATAAAAGACCTGTACTCTGAAAACTATAAGATATTAATGAAATAAATTGAAGATGCCACAATTAGAAAGATGTACCATGCTAATGGATTGGAAGAATTAATATTGATAAAATGTCCATGTAATCCAAAGCAAACTACAGATTCAATGCATTGAATAACTTTTCACAGAAATGTAACAAATAATCCTAAAATTTGTATGAAACCTCAAAAGACCCCTAATTGTCAAAGCAATCTTAAGAAAGAAGAACAAAGCTGGAGGTATCATGCTCCCTGATTTCAGACTATACTATAAAGCTATAGTAATCAAAACAAAATAGTGCTCAACTAATCTACAACAAAGGAGACAAGAGTATACAACAGGAAAAAGACAACCTCTTCAATAAGTGTTGCTGGGAAAACGGGACAGCTATGCGCAAAAGAATCAAACTAGACTACTCTTTCACATATACAGAAATAAACATCAAATTGATTAAAGACTTAAATCTAACACCAGAAACCATAAAATTCCTAGAACAAAACAAAGCATGCTCTTTGACATGGGTTTTAGCAATATTTGTTTGGATGTGTCTCATCAGGCAAGGAAAACAAAAGCAAAAACAAACGAATGAGACTACATCAAATTAAACTAAAAAGGTTTTGCACAGTGAAGGAAACTATCAACAAACCAAAAAAGCAGCCTACTCAATGAAAGAAGATATTTGCAAACAATGTATCTGACAAGGGGTTAATATTCAAAATATACAAAGAATTCATACAACTCAACATCAAAAAAGCAAACCCAACTGAAAAATGGATAGAGGACCCAAACAGACATTTTTCCAAAGAAGGCATACAGATGGACAATAGGTCCATGAATGCAAATCAAAACCATAATGAGATATCACCTCACACCACTCAGAATGGCTATTATCAAAACAAAACTAGTGTTGGTGAAGATGAGGAGAAAAGGGAACACTTGTGCAATGTTGATGGGAATGTAAACTGGTGCAGCCTCTATGGAAAACAGTATGGCGGTTCCTCAAAAAATTAAAAACGGAATTCCCATATGATACAGCAATCCCACTTCTGGGTATTTATCTGAAGAAAACAAAAGCACTAATTCAAAAACATGTATGTACCCCTATGTTCATTACAGCAATATCTACATTATCCAAGATATGGAAGCAACTTAAGCATCCACACATACAGACATGGAATATTACTTAGCCATAAAAGAGAATGAAATTTCACCATTTGTGACACCATGGATGGACCTAGAGAATATTATGCTTAGTGAAATAGGTCAAACAAAGACAAATACAATATAATTTCACTTATATGTGGAATCTAAAAAACAAAACAGAAACAAACTCACAGATACAGAAAACAAACTGGCGGTTGACAAAGGAGGTAGGTGGGGGATTGGGTGAAATAGGTGCAGGAGGTTTAGATGTACAAACTTTCAGTTATAAAATAAGTCACAGAGATGCAATGTACAACATAGAGAATATAGTCAATAACATCAGAGTAACTTTGTACAGTGACAGATGGTTCTAAACTTATCATGGTCATCAATTTGTAATGTATATAAATGTCAAGTCACTATGTTGTACACCTGAAACTAACATAATATTGTATTTCAATTAAAAAAAAGAAAAAGCAATAGATAGATAGACAGATAGGACCCAGGAAATTACATAAACATTTTAAATAACTAGATTTCTGACTTTGATTGTGAGGGAAGAAAATAGAGAAGAAAGGAATATTAAGCCTGGCAACAAAGGATTCAAACTCCCAAAGGCACGAACACATGGCACAGGCCTGCAGATGTACACCAGGGCACCGCAAGCCCACGACTCCCTCCCATCTTACATCCAGGCCACTTCACCTACTCAAGTCACCTGCCAGTCCCAGATGACTCTAAGGTTCCAGACCCTTGAAGCCTGCCCCCAGGAGCCCTTGAGAGCACCCCAAATGTTTGCTCAGCAGTCCTAAAACAATCAGCTGCTCTCTGCTTATGGGTTGGAAGATATGTTTCAGTAACACACGGGGGCTGGATCTTCACCTCAAACTGGTTTCTAACTTACTTTTCCTATTTGTCTTTAATCTGGCTAGATCTAAATAAGGTCACATGAAACCTCTTTACATTTTAATTACACTTAGTCAAATATTTGAAAAGAAAAAGGAAATGGTGCCACCTAACTGTATAAGTGGCTTTCTTATTAAGGGCTTTTTTTTTTTTTTTGGCTGTATGTTAATTGTCAGCCATAACCATTTATTTCTTATTCATTTTTATCTTAACTGACTGGGTATAATTTATCAAAGTTCAGAAGTTACTATCTTCTCAAAAGCTAGCAAAATGTCAAGTGTCACTGTACTTACATCTTAGAAAATAACAAACTCTAACTCTTTTAGGTAATATAACTAATGGAAAATTAACATAGTAAATTTTATTGTTAACCTTAAGAAGACCTTTCATATGAAATTTCTTTATATGATACACTGAAATACTCAGAATACTAATCAGTTTAGTTCCCTCAGAAAACCATTTCTTCTATTACAGAAATTCTTGATAGTTGATGACCTGTAAAATGTAACATTTTTATCCAATAAGAAACTTTTAAATAATAACAAAGAGATATCTTAAACACTGGCTAGGAGTTAACTGCCACTACGAATTCTGACCTTAAGCAATCACCGTGCAGCAAAATCAGCACATGTTTTAAAAAAGTAATAACTGACATCCATATGGATAGGCTCTAAAAGTATAAAGTACGGTAGAAATACCAAATAAACTTTAAAAATATCTTTATATAGTGCTAAATTAAAAATATGGGGGAAAACCAAGTTAGGATGTTCTGCATCTGACCTTGCAAAGTTCTTTTCTGTTAAGTCTACCAAAAATTATACTTCAGCAAGCCTTCCAAAACACAGAGTAAGCCTTAAACAACTTAATACATCAATTTTCTGTTTCCCTTACATATGGTGTACGTGTAAATCCATTATTAGTTGATAAACCATTGAGTGCATTTGCCCAAGTGTTTCTACACTCAGCCTATAGATATAGAGTGAAACACGAGACAAAAGAGTGACAGAAAAGCCAGAGATGATATCAAAGAAGAAGACTGCAAAAATCTGTGGGTCTGATATTTGTAAACTTCTTGAGGAGCTTCCTGAACACTCTGCACATGCCGGCAATAATCAAGAACACGGCCTATACCCACCCCCAAAATCAACACACAGCTCCTGAGAACTGCAGGCTACAGACAGGTTCAGAGAGACACCAGGCTTTGAACTCCAACCTCAAGGCAGACAGAGGCCAAACCCAGTGAGCTGCCCCGTTCAGAATCCCACATCTTCCTCCAGCCTCACTGCTGAGTGTCAGGACCTATGACTTACAGTGTGCCCTCCATTTACACTCTTGGACTAGGACACAATTTTAATTTGAAGTTACCTGATGCGTTGGCCAACTCTCACCTCTAGTTTGCATCATCAGAAAAAGACCTCATAAAACCACATGCCCTACCCTTTAAACACAAACTTATGCTATATCTAATTCTAATTACACAGTGGCCACAAGCTGAACTGAAAGAGGAGTACGTCCTTATATCTCTCATGGACAATAATAGTTACCCAAATCAACAATAAACCCGAAGTCGCCATATGCGAGGATGAGCGTGGAGGCGCGAGGGGTGATAGCGTATGTGGCACATAATTAACTTGAGTGCCCACAGGCTCCATTATAGACATCACCGTGCATTCATTTCATATGCTATATTTCATTTCATCCTCTGAATTCTCGCTAGTTTTCAAACACCATTAAAAGATTACTTTGTGGAAGCTGGAGCCCCCATTTCTTCTTACATGGTATTCAGTCTGTAAGAATGTACTGGAATCCAGTCCCACCCCCATTCTCACCCCAAACCTCAAAACGTACCCAGAACTGCAGCTGCGCCGGGGCAACAACACAGGGTACAACGTGTAGGTAAAAGTACAAATGAGGGGGAAAACAGTTTGCACACCAGGACTAGAACGTTACGCGCCAACCACGTAAGAGTAAACCCCAAATGCTAAAACTAATTTTCATTCTCAATTCCTATTTTTAGATAAAAAATGGAATAGGGTACTTACTGCAAAGGCTCTCACTTTTCAAAGGTGAGAGTCAGTCCCACCTGACATTCATGTATTTGAAAACCCTATTTATGCTTCTCTAAACCTTGAACAAAATTCTATTTTACATATAATCAAAAAGCATTTTGCATGGTTTTCGTATTTCCTATCTTTCCCTGGAATGCAACTCTGTGTAAAGGGAGGAACGGTTTTACTTTGTTTCAGGTGGAATTTCAGCAGATGCTGTCTACCATTTCAGGAGGAGCAGCCATGGCTGCTCAGACGCCCTTGCCTGAGGCAGTCTCCCTGCGTCAGCATTTTAACTGGTCACTTTCACACTGAGTCCACCCGTAGGTACAAGCATCCAAAGGCTTCCTTTTATTTTCTAGACTAATCATACCCAAACATTTTGAAATGCATACCATTTTACTATAAATTACCTTCCATTTATTTCTCCCCCTTATTATATATGGACATTATATTGACTTTTTGGAAGTCTGAATAGGTGAGTTATTTGCCTGCTAACTTTATTTCAGGATACTAAGTGGGATGCTACAAACACGTGTTACATTGGCACAGCAGGTCCTGTTCCTTCCACATTCGGTTCAACAACCAAGTGAAAGGGACTCGGGGTCAGGTGCGCCATCATCCCCTCTAGCTTCATCTCACGTCTGGGAGGGGTGGCACGTTCAAACTCTGGGAACAAAATGAAGAGGAGAAGCTCCATTTCCTGTCCCCTCTTTAAAAGTTTCCCTCATCTTATTCCCAGAAGGAAGATCCTCATTGCGGGTGGGTCAGTGTGACCCTAAGGAGGGTATAAAAGAGACCAGAGCACTTACCTAACTATGGGACCTTCATTATGGAAACTCAGGAGTGGATTAGGTGGAAATCAGAATAATTTCAAGAAGGTGAGTGAATTAAACCACCCCTCAAAATAGGTTATTAACTATTTCATTTTATTTTCAGTTTTGACCGATATTTTCAGTGATTCAGCCTGAGGAAACGTTGGAGAACTTTTTCAATCCTCGTACATAAGGGCATATGTATTCTGGCGACCCTATTATCTTCACTTGTAACATAACACTCAGTGAGAACGCATGAAGATGAGGACAGAGATTTTTCAATGTGCAGGAAGTGACTAGCTTTCTTCTTTTGTGCAACAAGCCAGCAGGGGCCACACGAATGATCTGGAAATAACACAACCCTGAACACACCATTCATCCCCACGAGGGCCTGATTAAAGCCGTGGGCTTCTCCTGTCTGGGACACAGGTCCCTGTGGGGGGGGGGGGGTGCGATGGGACCCAGCTGGCGGCGGGAAGGTGGCTGGCCCTGCACTGCGCAACCCGCCAAGTCAGCTTCTGCTGGACCATACAAGGAGCAGAACAAGAGCGCCTGTGCACCAGGGACTGGACGCAGGTGTCCTCCCTCTCTGCTTTCAGAAAGCACGTGCCTTTTCGTCAGCACAGGCACTGACTTTTTCACACCTCTCCCGTGGAGTCTGAGGGGCCAGTCCCTGGCAAGCCCCCTCCCCAGATTGATTCTGGGTATTTCCCAGTGCCTGGGCCTGGCGTGCAGCAGGTACTCAAAAGCACCGCTGAATGAATAAATACACAAATACACCGGCGCGTCCTCCCTGATGCGATACACAGAAACCACAAACTCGGCCCTGTGTCCCTGGGGGTGGGGCCGGCGTCTCAGCGTCCCTTTGGCTCCATCTCAACCTGGGCGATTCTGCCCTCTCTGGCCCCTCCTCAGGGAACATTTGGAAACATCTAGAGACATTTTGGTTGTCACAACTAAGTGCGGAGAAGTGCTACAGACACCCAGCGGGTAGGGGCCAGGGATGCTGCTGTTACAGACATCCTATAATGCACACAACAGCCCTTGAGAACAAAAAAATGACTTAATAGTAGAGACTGAGAAAACCTGAATTAGATTACTTCTAAACTCCCTAAAATTCAAGAAAATGCTAAGCCTAAGTTGCTAGATGTGGGACAGGATGAAGCTTCTTCATAAGCCATAGTTGACCTATGGTAGACGCTACAGCTACTTTGAGCTGAAAGTTCTAGAAACTTGAAAGACAATTTATGTGGACATCAACCCAATTTAAAACCAGGCCCACTGGGGCTTCCCTGGTGGCGCAGTGGTTGAGGGTCTGCCTGCTAATGCAGGGGACACGGGTTCGAGCCCTGGTCTGGGAAGATCCCACATGCCGCGGAGCAACTAGGCCCGTGAGCCACAACTACTGAGCCTGCGCGTCTGGAGCCTGTGCTCCGCAACAAGAGAGGCCGCGACAGTGAGAGGCCCGCGCACCGCGATGAAGAGTGGCCCCCGCTTGCCACAACTAGAGAAAGCCCTCGCACAGAAACGAAGACCCAACACAGCCCAAAATAAATAAATAAATAAATTTAAAAATAAATAAATACTCCTGTTCTCTGTTTAAAAAAAAAAAAAAAAACCAGGCCCACTAACCTCACACTTTGCGAATCACGTTGGTGATTAATGTATGACTGTACCCTGCATGGCTTCCTTTCTTTTTCCTCTCTCCATTTACTCCAGGGACATGGTTTGTTTTGGACACAGGCGTGAGCCGGTTCTGAAAAGACTGGCGGTGATATTCTCCTTGTCCTCACAGTAGAAGAAAAAAGTGGCCCTCAGGATCACATACGATCGGCTGCTGTAAAATAGACGGGCTTTACATTCACACAAAACACAAAGATGGCAACAGCTGGAAGGCGGACGCTTCCATTCTGTACGCAGGCTCCATCCACAGGGCGTGTGCCAACTGACAGCTGCTAATTTACATGGGATGCGGGACCCGGCACCATACTATTACCTTTCTGAAAAGAACCAAGTATCTGTGGCATTCGATTAACAAAACAAATGAAATACACTCATCACCCTACACAGAAGTCTATCAACTTGGAAATCACTCTAAGCGTGGGATTTGCTCTCCTGGGCTGGTGATGGCGTCTCAAATTCTTGGTCTGTTAGCCTTGATGGTTCCTACTCTAAGCTCAGCTGTATGCATTAAGCTGCCCGAGAAACATCCACATATCATGTGGGAATGAAATGACAGCAAGCTCACTGTTTTCAAAGAGAAAGGGAGAAAAAAAAGTCTTTGTTCTAACCATCCTCAGAAATTGACTGCATAAAATATAGATTTGAAAGCGCCATGTCGGCATCTCTAATAATTCACCTTGATGATGTCTAGTTCCAGGACTAAAGGGTGCAATGATCTGGAATCAAAGGATACCCTTTGCCATAAAGCAAAAGAGAAGAACCTTTCTATTTCCTTTGACACGTGACCATAATGATAATAAAATGAGTGACTGAAAGGTCAGTGCTTACATTTTCAATCAAACCCAAAGTCTAAGCTGGGCAGTCACAGAATCCCCAAATGCTAGGGACTTTGTGGAATTTCTTTTCTGTATGAGCCTGCCACTAATTGAATCAAAATCACTCAACCTTTATTTACTGGTGTCTAACATGTGTCAGGCAATCGCTGGGCTTTGGAAAGATACAGGGAACGGAGCGAGCCCTCACTTAACCCAAAAGGTTCCGTGGGGACCAAAGCTCTACCCTTCAGAGTGAGATACGCACAACGGCACATCGCGGTAGGAAAGCACACAGCAGAGGGGGTGAAACGCAGGTTGAGGGATGCCTGGAGGCTTCCTGGAGGAGGAAAATTCACAACGAGAAAACCAGGTACAAATGAGCAAGAGCCCACAGGCAAGAGAAAGCACCGTCCCCTCCAATCGTACAAAAAGTAGTGTCCTGAAGTCTCACAAACGCTTAGACAACTGGTTAAAAAGATACACTTTAACACGAATATGTTTTTAAAATTCCAGAGAAGCATGATGGAAAGCTTTAAAAAGCCTAGCTTCTACCCAGAGTTTGATCACTCCAGCCTCTCACACAAGCATGTGCCTTACAGAGTCACAGGGCTGGGCCCAGCTGCCCACTCCTCACTACCAGGTTTAACCAGGTCAGACTTAAATGGCAGGAATCCGCACAATAAGAAGCTGATATGCTGGCTGATATTCTCCATCAGGATTCATAAGAAAGTGAAGGATGAGTGAAGGAAAACCACGTGAGCAAAGGAAAGTACATTCAGCACGCCATGGAGCCGACCCCACAAGTCAGAGGCTGTGAAACAGCCACAAACAGTATCCGCTCAGCAAACATACTGTCTACCTTGGCAGTGTCCTAGCACCTACTAGGGAGCCCGCACTTTTAAATAGGGAGGTTTCACATTGATTTTAATGCAGGTTTCCAACTTGGGGTAGTTTTTTAAAGAAATAATAACTACCCCTTTAGAACATATAGGAGTAGTTTGCCACAGTCTCCACCACTCCCTACTGTCTCCATGGTACTGAGGGGATTTTCCTCCCTCTCACTATCCTTGTACTTAGAGAACTTCTTATACTAAACAAGTGCCTGTGCGCAGGTTTCCAAGGTGAGAAAATGAAAGCAAAATCAAGAGGACGCTGAGTTTTCTTCTCTCTGCCAGCTTCACTCAGTTCCCTTCCCTGCCTAGCCCCTGACATCGAAATTGGTGACCCCGGATTTAGGTCTGAACCCCATCTGCCAAACAGTGCCAAGTCAGGGTACCCTGCTTGGCTCCATCTAGAAAACCAAAGGCAAGAGCAGCACATGTGCTCATCTATGAACTGGGCCTTGGATTGAACCAGTGCTCACCTGGATCCATTTATACAGGCCTGGAATCATGTCTGTAATCTGCTCCTTCGTTTTTACTTAGAAAGAAGTTATAGCAATAATAATAGTGACGACGAGCAATTTTGTAGCTGCTGTCACTCGAGAAAGTCCCATTTTTAACTTTGATGTACTCACAAAAGAAGGAACCACGAAGAATAAGCAATGGCTCCTAATTGCAGGGCCAGAGACCTTTCAGGGGCTTGGAGAGTCTCCCGGTGTTGAGATCAGTGTTGGGACACCAGGCTGTAGGGGAAACTGAGAAACAGATGGTCCACACAGCATACCAGGTCATTTTAGACCTTCCTGGTCAGGGCTGAAAACGCTCCCCGCAAGGCTGCTTGACGGCCGCCCTGAGACCGCGTGCACTTGGGCACACGTGCCCACCTGCAGACAGATTTGCTGCTCCAATTCAAGAGGGCCGGTAGGTCTGGTATGAGCTGAGCAGAATACAAAAAACCCACAGCCACAGAAAAGCGAAAGAAAGCCCACATTTGTTAAACTCCAAAACCATGTGCCAAGCACAAAGCTGGGTGCCTGACACACGTCACAACCACACCAAGTTGTCTCCCTAAAAATAACCAACATCCAGCGGGTCTTACACAGGAAAAATGGTCCAAGCCACATTACGAGGTCTGCTTCATCCCAGTCTTCCCCCATCTACGAAAATTAACCCAGTTTCTCATGTGAAAATTCAGGGTAGCAATTTTACCCTCCCATCCATAAGCAATTTTGTAAATTCTACCTCCAAAGTACTCCTGGAGTCCCTCCATCTCTGCCCATCTCCACACCCAGCTCCCCTCACCGGGACCCCCGAGGTGGCATCCTAACCGGTCCTGCCACCCGCACAGTATTCCAGAGGCAGCAGCCCACGGGAGCCTCACCCAACACAAAGCAGATTCCACCACGCCCTGCTCAGCCCCTGCAAAGCCTTCCTGTGGGAAGCAGGAGAGAATGCACGACCCTCAGCGCGTCCTTCCTGGGGCTTCCCGCTCAGGCCCTGACTCCCCCAGCCTCTCGCCCACCCTGGGCCTCACCCTCCCCCTGCCTGCTTCGCACACGTGCCTCCCTGTCCCTCAACTTCTCTCTGCCCTGCCCCCGCCTGGTCAGTGGCTCCTCTTCTCAGAGACGCCTCTTCTACCCACAAAACCAAATTAGGGACTTCCGTTGGTCTTCCCCATAATATACTTCAAGTCTGTCCTTAGACATTTATGGGGGAGATTGTTTAATGTCTGTCCCCTCGCTGGACTATTCGCTCCATTAAGGCAGGAGTTGTCTGCACTAGTCACCCCCATGCACACCGCACACAACAGACACAAAGTGGATGCCCAGCAAAAATGCCTCGTCTCCATTTAGGTTCCTTAATTCACTACCCCTCAAAAAAACAGGGAGTAAGTAGGGCAACCATGATTTAATCTGAAAGCTATCACAAAACAACAAGGTCCTACTGTATAGCACAGGGAACTTATTCAATATCCTGAGATAAACCATAATGGAAAAGAATATAAAAAAGAATGTATATATATGTATAACCGAGTCACTTTGCTGTACAGCAGAAACTAACACAACACTGTACATCAACTATACTTCAATAATTTTTTTTTTTTAATTTTGAAAAGCTATCGGGGGGCTTCCCTGGTGGCGCAGTGGTTGAGAGTCCGCCTGCCGATGCAGGGGACGCAGGTTCGTGCCCCGGTCCGGGAAGATCCCACATGCCGCGGAGCGGCTGGACCTGTGAGCCATGGCCGCTGAACCTGCGCATCTGGAGCCTGTGCTCTGCAACGGGAGAGGCCACAGCAGTGAGAGGCCCGCGTACCGCAAAAAAAAAAAAAGCTATCACGATCTTAAAAGCTATTCTAAGAGCTTACACACCAAAACGCTGTGTATGAAAGTGTCCTGCTGTCCATCTGTCCCTCTAATTGAATGCGTCCTCTCTGGCCAGGCACAGGGACAAAAGATGCATCACCGCTGCTCTGTCTCCCACGTCCCCCACCTGGTACCTTCCAAACGAGCTATCAATCTATTATTAATTGTGGCAGCCACCAAACTCTCATCACCTAAGATCCATCGTCAGAAGGGATGCACAAGCCTTCTCCACAATGTCTAGGCTCATTAAGAAAACACCTTGCCCATGAGCTGAAATCTACACAACAGGAAGAATAAAAGTTCAGGAGGTTCCCGGAGCAGGAGGTCCTCCTGCAGTGAATCCTCCCAGAAGGCACACATGGGGCCGGGGAGCAGAGGAACAGCTCTGATGGGCTCAGGGCAAAGGTTTCGTTTTTCCACTGCTACTGCGGAAAACTGTTTGTATTTGCAAAATAAAATAGGGGTAAATTCTTCTAAGGCACGGTTCTAAAAAAAGAGTAGTGCAAGTGTTTAAAAAAAAGATATTACGTGTGTGAAGTAACTGGAGTTTTATTTCTCCCAAATATATTCTAATTCATTGTTTTTGCTTTATTTTGCTTAAGTCCAAGATAATATCCATATTTATACTAATCTCCGCAAGGGCCCTTTGGAAGTATGTCCACTGTTTTTTTTGATGGATCTCAATAGTTTTCTTCACTTCTTCACTTTCTTCACAATAAACTACCCTCAAAATGTTCACCAATGCTACAAAGTGGAAATGCTTTGTAAACTGCAAACCACGATTCACAAGAAAGGGGAGCATCTATACACCTAACACAGAAAGCAAAACACCACCGATGGCTCACACTGAGCCTTGGTACCACCATCACCTCCTTCTAGCCAAGTTCAACTCCGCCTCCTGAGCTGGGATTTTTCATCAGTACGGACCTAACACAGAGCGCCCCCTCTGGTCCTGCAGGGGCTCCCCATCACTGGCTGCCTGCTTCCCCCCCAACCCCTGCACCATCTGACCATGTTGGTTTCTCTCAGGGACCCCTTCAGTGGGTGGAGGAGCCTCAGTCCCCAGTCAGGGAACCACTCTCTCCTCTCTGGGTAATTCACTTGCTCCGTCCCGTGCTCCTTTTACTGTCACCCCCGTGACAGCTGAAGACTTCCTGGCTGGCTTTCTCCCAGCCCAACGTCAGAGCGCCTCTCTCCAAGCTCAGCACTGCAGCCGCTCTGTGAATGCAGCTTTTAAAAAACTGAACTTGTCTGCTCCCCTCTGCTCCCAACTCGCCAACGTGGCTCTCCTGCCAACGTCCCCAATTCACAGCAGCAGTGTTCTTCATTAAAAGAATTAATTGAAACAATCAAGACACATTTAATGGTGATTGTCAAATCTCCTTCAGCTCTGAAGAAGGGACCCTAAGACACACTGGGAGGAATGGGGGCCGTCTGGTGCTTCCTGCACTGCTCCCCCACTCCCAGTGGCTTTCTGCTCTCCCTGCCCTTCAAGGTGACAACTCCAGGCCTTCCAGCTGCAAATCCTCCTTCATCATCCGATGGGCTTCCTGACCGCTGCCTTCCCACCCAGCCTCTGCTCCCACCCGGAATGCACCCTCCAGATACCCAGTGAGTGTGTGCTTAAAGCACCCGCCAGGTACCAAGCCAGGCACCAGAGGGTTGTTATCATTTACGTTAAAAAGCTACAACCATGGTGCCAAAACACTCTGAATAAAGAGAACTGAGGACCTGTTCCTGCCCTTGAAGGACATATATGTGCTCCTTAAAGACAGAAACTAAGTCTTGAAGAATATATACAACTTTTTTTTGATGACTATAGTTAATGATGACTATAGTTAATAACACTGTATTACATATTTGAAAGTTGCTGGGAGAGTTGCTCTTAAAAGTCCTCAATCACAAGAAAAAAAAATTGTAACTACGTGAGGTGATGGATGTTAATTAAACTTACTGTGGTAATTATTCCACAATACACACATATATCACATCACTGTGTTGCACACCTGAAACATAAAATAATGTTATATGTCAACTATACCTCAATTTTTAAAAATTAATAAAAAGAAAATGGCAAAATCTAAAGTCTGGGCCGTTAAAAAAGAACGTGTTTATATACAGATGAACCAGGAAAAGTGCAAGTCAAAGGAAGGAACTCGGGTTGTGAGAATTGGGAGAGCCTTCACAGAGGAGAAATTATGATGAATCATGGAAAATGAATAGACATTTTCTTGTTTGGGAGGGTAGGGGCTGGTGGGGAGAGCATATATGTCCACAGTGCCCAAACTGGGCCCTGCAGATATTTTCTCTTTGTTCTAAATAAATCATAATCATCCTTTTGGGGGCATGAGACCCCCTTTCTCCCTCCTAGGTTCCCACACGCTACTTCCTTCTGTCCATCTACACAAGATTCAGCCCAAGGCCCGACTCCTTCTGGGTCCTTTTCTCATCACTCCAGACCCCAAAGACCTTCTCCTTGCCAAACCCTCTGACCACGGTCTGTTTCATAATGCTGGCATTTTATTTTAGACTGTTTTAGTCTCAGATCCTATTTATTGCCTCGTCATATTATTTTGTTCACAAGTGATTTGGTTTGCAAGTTTTATCTCCTCAACACACCAAAAGTCAAGCTGTTAGTGGTTTGTCCCATAGGAGATTTAATTATACAAATGACAATTGAAATTTTTTTAAGAAAAGTAAAAATGAATTAGAAGTGTAATTTAAGATACAAATCACACAGCTACTGACTGCAATGATACATACAGATGGCAGAGCTCACCTAAGATTCTTACGATGAACTTAAAAACACACTTATTTCTCTTTAAATCAGAAGTTAGGGCAGTTCCTTAACTTTCCTTAATTCTGTTTTCACCAGATCACCTTCCCACCAACACCCTTTCTTAGGAAACAGATTGAGAGCTGGCTGCAGAGGTAGACCAAGCTTAATACTTCTCTTGACCCCAATAGTGTGTGCAAAGTAAACAACTCCACAGTCAAGGTCACCTGCAGTACAAATCCATCGATGTGCCTCACGATCTGAGAACATAATAAATAGCAGTTTTAAGCTCCTCTTCCTTACTACTCACCAGTTACACACCAAGTGAGTAGAGCAGAATCCAATCCATTTGGATGCTCCAAAGATCTCTACTCTGAAAGCTTTCTCTGGATTCTCAGGTACAATAAAGAGTAACTGAGGTTACTTAGCATCTTGTGAAGAGCTAAATGCATTCAAAGTCTTTATATTACCAAGCATCAAAAACAAATGCACGCCACCACCACTGTTTGGCACTTTAACCTCTTCGAAAACACCAGGAGACCCCACTACGCTTATGTCGGCTAAGGACTGAGACCAGAGCCCTCCAGGAGCATCTAGAAACCAGCTCCAACAGCAGGATCTCCGAAGCCGGTGCCTCGGGCAAGGTGTAGACGGAGTAACCTGCAGGGAGACTGAGTGGTGGGCACGGGCACGGCCACGGCCTGGCCGAGGGGGTCCCCACCGGGCTGCCCTCCCTGGGCTTCCACACGCTGCAGCCTCAACAGTAACAAAGACCAGACCGTCCTTTTACTAAGTTTCCACTCCCGGGCATGGACGGATCAACGATGCCCCGCTAAGTGTATGGAGGCACACGTGGAATACAGCACGTTCTGCAGACTTTCATCTATGACCACGGGATATAAAAGGCACGGCCAGAGCCCGCTGGAGCGCCCCGACCTCGGGGACACGCCCGCACCGACCCCGCAAGTAACCGCTCGACGCCCAGGTGAGCCCAGCCCGCCGCGCTCTGGGCGGGGTCCCCGGGGAGGGCGGCAGGTGGGACCCCGGCCCCCACGTCCCCGCGCCGGGCCGGGCGGACTCTGGGCTTGGGTCTCGGCCCTCAGGACGGGAGCCGCGCGGACGTCCCGCCCAGGAGGAAGCGACGCCCAGCGCGGGGGCCCAAGGGCCGCGGGAGTCCTGCCGTCCCCGCCCCGGCCCGTCCGAAGTGGGCGACAAGTGGGCAGCGCCCCGCGGGGGATCCCGGCCCGCGCCTGGCGGCTAAAGAGAAAGAGAAAGAGGCGGCGCGGGGCGAGGCGACTCCCAACTACCGCCGCCCCCCGCCCGGCCCCGCCGCGGGCGACGCGCGCTCGGCGGGGCGCCGGGTGCGGGGCGCGGGGGCACCCGGGGCGGCGGCCCCGCGGCGCGGGCGGCGGCGCCCTCCTTACCCGGAGTAGAGCCGCGCCGCCCGCAACGCCGACTGGGCGACAGTCCTGGGCGCGAGCCGGCGGCGCCGTGGGCCCGGCGGTGCGGGCGGGAGGGGCGCGCGGCGCGGGGCGGGGCGGGCAGGGGCCGGGGGCCGCTCCGCGCGCATGCTCCCGCCCCACCTGCCGCCGCGGGGTCGCCCCGGGGAGCCCGGCGGACGCGGGCCCGCCTCCCCCTTCCGGCCCCGCGGCACGGGGCGCGCAACCTGCCTCTCCCCGGCTCTCGGGGTTCACTTGCTTCCTCCCGATTCCTCTCTGTCCTGCCGCTCCCCCCGATTTTGCTACCCCCTCTTGACTTCTCTACACGCGCGTCCGCGGAAACCACTTCAAAATAAAAGGAGACTTTTCACGTGGCCCCAACAGATGTTCAGGGACCCTTTTGTAACTGCTTGAGGTGGAGAAGGAAACAGGAGAGGCCGCTGAGACCCTGCCCTCATGGAACTTACGGTCTTGCTGGTTAACGAGAGGCTTTCACAAAGCATTGTCGCTGGTTTGGGGAGGAACTTATTAAATCATTTATTCTGGCTTATAATTAAAAGTAGCTGGTAACTGAAGACTGTATTTCGTGACACTTTCTTTCATGAAAGTGTCCTGTGTATAAATTCTAGTATACACATAATAGCTGGTAGGTATAAAATAAATATTAATTTGTTGCTTCCAGCAAGAAGTTCAATAATTTAACACGATTAACGGTAATTTCCAAAATGATCATTCTGATTTGTTGTTGGCTACCATAACCCAAAAACTTCTGTTTTTCAGGTGAGACTGGTCCTTGGTAGAAACATCATTTAGTGTTGTTATTAAAGATAGAAATATAAAACCCTTTGCTAATGCAGTTTTTAAATTAGGAACCATGATCATAGAAATTTACAAGTACAAACACGCACATACAAACTGTGTTCTGTGCCCTAAATCAGTTAAGTAAAAGAGATTTGAGTCAAAGAGAAAAAGGGAAGCAGAAGGATTCAATGTAGAGAGAACATCTAAAGAAGATCTAATGAAGTGGAGTACTTACTTTCACCCCATTTTAACATGTTTGTGCTGAAGACCTTATGGAGTTGTGATGTATTTCTGTGAAACAGGTACCCTTCAGGGTATGACCTTTGCATACTTGCACACCTGACTGCATGATATTAGCGTGCGGCTCAATGGGTGGATGAGAATTCCCCTTCCCTGCTCCTTGCCTGGTCACAGATAGGGTTTTTGGTGAAGGGCAGGAGCTTCGATCACTGCAGTGTAACCCAGTCCACACCAGCGGTGTTTATCGTTAAAGACTCCAGATCTCAATGATACAAACATCAAAATGTTCCCAGCACAGAAAGAGTTAAGGCTACATCTAGTTCCACCTGCCTCTTAGAAATACCAATATTAATATTATAGAAAATCGAAGAAAGCTGGATTGAAATCCAAATAGTGAATTTACATCACCTTGTCTTCACTTTGGGGGGGGGAAACAATTATTATTACAACATGTTTATTGTATATATTTGGCTTATATTTACAAAACCAGAAACACTGTTTTCATGGGCTAGGTTTAAATAAGAAAAAGGATGCCCCAATAAAACAGGGGACACAGTCAGAGAACCTCATCCTGGGTTACTTAAGTGTAAATCTGTGGGTGCATAGTGCTGACAACAACACGTGATTATATTCAAAGAAGCTGACATCTGTTTTAAACAATACTGTTATTCAAATTATATGGAAATATAAGCAGAGATGCATTGCTGCACTTATTACAGAATTTTTCAAAAGCTGTTGTAGTAAATCCCTTTAATTTGAACAGTTGCAGATTGAAATGAAATAGCCACATTGTTGATTACTGTATTACCAATGGTCCATTATGAGCAATGGGGTTTAGAAAGCTGATGGTTACTAGGCATTCTATTTTTATAATTCAATCGAATTTGACAGACTCTTAAGTAGCAAATCTGATGTTGACCAGATAGATAAGGATGGTCTTTTGTTAGGATAGGACCTCCGGGTGGCATGGTAAACACAGAAGAACTCCTTTCTGCAGGTCAATCAAAACAGAGCAGAGTCATGGTAGGTAGTTCTATAATGTGTCTATTGTGGGTTGAAACAAAACCTTCCCATATGCTAAGACAGCGATTGGCTTTATTCAAGGAACACTCCATTTTAAAATTTGCTACATTTATTTAATTTTTCCTGGTTAGGTGTTTTTATTTCATTTTTATATGTGATATATATGTGATTTTTATAAGCATATACATTATTTTTTCCAATTAGAATTAAGTTACATTGCTTTATTATCTAATCAATAGCAGGCTTGGCCGTTGACACAGATTTGTTTTTAAAACTCAAGATTGTTTCCTAGGATATACTTAGGACCATTTGCAAGAGTTAAGCACAGTGTCATTGAAGAAAAGTTTTCTTAATAGCATTCTATGCTTGCTCCACAAGTAAATTGTCCATTGCAGCTAAAATTATTTCATTGGTCACCATTTATGTTCAGTAGTTATTATCATAAAGTTTATTTTCATATTAATGCCATTGTTAATAATTTTACCTATACCACATTATATTTTCTGTTACATTTTCTCTGTTACAGCAGTATTTCCCTAAGTGGACTGTCCAAAATTAGACTTCCTTTAATGGGTTTAGATATAAATAATTGCACAGAGATCTACTTAGATGTCAATGTTGGTTCAGAAAGACGTTGTGTAAATAATAGTGAAGAATTAAAACTAATTTTAAAGAAATTATACCAAAAGCTTCAAAAACAAGGTAATATGTATATTATACTATTTTGAGTTAATGACTTAAAATCTGTATAGAAATCTTTTTATTTTCACATTTGTACATTTTTAGTAGAACAAAGCTATCATAAATTAGCATAAAAACACTGTTCCCAGGTATACCTTCTTGAATTTTTAAAAATCCAATTTATACACAGTATTTCTGATGATACTTAGAATCTATGTAAACTGAACAAGGTAAGTACCCTCACATCAATATGCAAATTTCACTTCCCAGTGCAACCTCTACTGAATAAACTAATAGGATTTGGAGAAGGGCGTGAAAACTACAGAAGGAAAGCTATCAATGCCTTTAATCTTATTTTCATAGATATTGATGACATACCCATACCATCTCCAAGGTGAGAGACGTAGAAAAAGAAAAAAAGAAAATTCAGAGGTAAGCAATTCATATTTTCTTGAATAGCAATAAGCCCAAAACAACTGTAGCTAGAATGCCTTCTCTAAAATATAGCAGGTGGTATAATATGATGAACACACGCTAAATGTTAGGAAAGGTGGTTGTTATTCCTGCCTCTGCTGTGGACCCATCTTGGAAGAAATAAGCTGTCTCCACATGACATGTGTCACCACGCACAGCACTTACTCTAGGGATCACCAAGTTCAGGGTCTGGCTCCAGTTCTCAACATTGCAGGTCCAGACACTTGAGTTTGTTAACGCTCCAGAAGCGCTCAGGCTAAGGGAACCAGCCAAATACAAGAGTGCCAATTATACTGGTAGACATAAGTGTTACCGACTCAGGGTCCTTGGAGTCTTTAATCAATAGAAATTGATAAGAAGCCAGACGAGGAATTTAGGCAAGCCTTTATTGGTGCTCATGCTGCAGCACAAGGTAGAGAAAACCAGAAACAGTTGCCCTTGCTTACTCCTCGATGGGGGGCAAACTGGTCCCTTAAATGGGGTGACAGTGGGGGCAGGCCAGAGGGGTAGATTAGGTGGTGTGCCCACCCCTTTGGTGGTACCGGGTGCAGTGATCATGTGCAGTGCCCTGCTTTCGCTCCTCCCAGCACCTCAGAAGTGACAGTTGATTTGTGCCCTTTTTGTATCTTATTGTTCATAATTTGCTACCACTGTGCAGTTATTTTTAGTCCCTTATAGTTTCTTTGTATGCTGGAGGAGACATTTCTCCCGGTACAAGCGCTCTGGTAAAGGGTCCCAGGTCCTACCTGTCTCCTAAGTGCCCCAAAATTCCACGTTTTCAGGTGAGAACAATCCCACCACCATGGTCTACAAAGGAAGGCAAACTCTGTGAAAAGATTGCCAAATGACCGTGAACTCAGGACCAGGAGAGCTGGCTCCTCTTACTGGGTGGTGTCAGCAAGTGACAACCGTCTGATACAAGGATTCTCTCAGAGGGGTGCCTGCAGCTGAGAGACCCACACGCTGCATCAGCTGGATGGGATACTATTCACTGAGGTCCTTTCCTTTTGCATTCCAGTCCTTGAGACGTTCCTGGGTCACCGTGACTGGACCTGCGTGCTTTAGAAACTCCTTTACAGACCATCTCCTGGGGAGGGAGAGCTGCTTCTGCAGATTGGGAAGCCTTACGCAGGAGCCCGCTTCACTCACAGCCTTTTCTCAATTTTGAAATGTGACCTATCTTCCAGGATTCAGCACTCGTGACATCTCTTCCTTGAAGCATTTTGTTGCTTTACTTTTTTTCTTCTACGTACCCGTACGTTTGGTTTACACATCTAGATTGAATTTATATTATTTGGGGTTTCACTATAATTACTTATTAGAGTATATATCACTCTGATAACTATGGTTTTCTGAAGAGGAGGATCCATATCTTTTAAGTTAGTGTTTAAATTTTTAATTATCTCTGGGCTTTTGCTTTTAGTTTTTGTCCTTTCTTTAGAAAAAAAAAACAAAAAACAGACTCGTTTCAAAAAAATGCAGGAGGTAATGCAATTAATGCCCGTATATCCACCAATCAGAAGGAACATTTGTTAACACTTTACACTTGACATTTTTTAAGATACAAAACATTACACTGCCTATAAGGTTGAATTCCTTTCTCATCCCTTCATTTTCTCTGTGCCTCCTTTCCCAGGGGCAGCCCCCATTACAAATTTGGTGCCTATCCTTCTACTATAAGCCTTTATCCTTACAATATCTGAGTTTTGTCTCTTTTAAAGAAATCCTCCCTTTACCCAAGGTTATAAAAGATACTGTTTTTTAAAATATATATATTTTTAATCTTAGTGAATTTGTTAGGACCTCAAGTACATATTGAGCTGTAGGGGATCCTGGGCAGCCTTAATTTGCTCCTGACTCTAAGGAGGATGCTTCTAAAATTAGCTTATTTACTGTAGGCTCTTGTACAGACCCTTCTTCAGGTTAAAAGATTCCATTATCTTTTGTTACTAAGTGTTTTTTGTTTGTTTGTTTGTTAATTTATTTTATTCAAGTATAGTTGACTTACAGTGTTGTGTTAATTTCTGCTGTACAACAAAGTGGTCCAGTTATATACATCTAAACATTCTTTTTCATATTCTTCTCCATTATGGTTTATCACAGGATATTGAATATAGTTCCTGATGCTATACAGTAGGACCTTGTTGTTTGTTTATTTGTTTTTACAATGAACAAGTTTGGATATTCTCTGATGCCCATTTAACTTCTATTGAGGTAGTCACTTTTTTTCTTTTTCACAATGACTTATTTCATAGAATTGATTCCTTTATTTCTGGGAGGATCTTAAGCATACTTATTTAAAGGTCATTTTGATGTTGTTCTCTTCTTTGTACTTTATTACTTGTAAATTCGTCTTCCAATTTGGATTTGGTGGCTGTTTTTCTCAGTGTTAATCATCTTGACGTAATTCTGAGTGAGATCTGTTTCCTCCTCTCCCTCTCTTCACTGCCCTCCCTCTTTTGCCTCTGCCTGGGCCTCACTGTCTTGTCCAGAATCAGGTCTTTTCTCGGCAGCCTTGGCCTCCCATCCTACAGTGATGCGAGGGAAATGTAGGCACAGTCACCAAGGCCGTGAGGGACTTGGCCCAGGTCCCATACTCTCCTCTCTCTGGCTGCAGCGCAAGAATGCTGCAAAAGTAGCCATTTTCCAGCCCATTTAGTGCTAAAAGAGAGCACCCAGCCCAAGTTTTAGATACTAACTCTGGCTCCAGACCTCCACCATGCAGGAGATGTTTCTATTTCAACAAGATTACTGCCATTCGTCTCTGATATTTCCGGACCCAGAAACTCCCAGGTTCAGCCCCGGCATTCCACTGTGTGCCTGTGTGTTTCTAGAACATGGAAACGGCTGCCTTATCATTTTAATTTGTTTCAGTGGCTTTGTTTGGCTCGGGATGGGTCCTTCAAAGATGAAGTCAGTGATTTTTCCAAGTTCCCAGTTCCCTTTTGACTGGACTTCCCTCTCAGTACCTTGCACAGTTCTTTGCACAAAAGAAGTGCTCAACAAATTTTCTGGACTGGAAGCCACTTCATCGTGTGCAAAGGGAAGCTGAGTGGATGCTTATCAGAAATGTACTATAGAGGAAAGTCATTCAGTACAGGCTTGACCGGGATGGTCTTTAGGCCTTTCTGTGTCAAGGATCCCAAGATTTCATCCCTGTTTACCTGCGTGGAGCAGCTCCGAAGATGGGTGGGCACACTGGAACCATTGCCAGAACAGGCCATTAGCAACTACTCAGTAAACAGGCTGATACGAGAAGAGTTGCTGTGTCTACAGTTCAACCCTAAGGAAGCTATTTAATATTTCCTATGTATGTTTTCATTATTATATCCTCGGATTTTTCTTTCTCTGTCTGCCTTCATTCATCGTTGTTAGGCTGAAATTTATGCACGTAACCAGCCTATATTTGGAGTTATAAGTCTACTCTTCAGTCCCCATCTCATTTCCCAAGCGAAATTAACTTCACCTCCCACCCACCTTTTATATACTTTGCCTTAGTTCTCGTCTCTGCTTGGTGCCAACTCTTTGGACTCTGGCATTTAGAATGACCCAGAGAGGCTATTAAACAGAGCTCTAGACATGCAACTCTCCATCTTACAAAAAAAAAAATCTGATTGCCCTTTTGAATCTTACGTTATCTTACCTTGGGTTCCAACTCAGCACATCAGTCTTAAGACTCTATTGAGATTTCTATTATAGAGTTCCAATACATAGGCCAGTCCTCTGCTCTCATCTTTCTTCCACAGGCTTTACCTTAAGCCTGGAAATGAACCACCACCAAGATAAATGAACAGCAAACATGAATCAAAAGGTGGGACTTCTACTTTGTCACAGATAGTTTTAATAATCAAACTTAATTTTTCATGTGTACAAGTACCAATAAGCCAGAGCACCATGCATTGAGTTGTGTTCGTTGAATTGTTTCATTGTCTACTCGGCGAGTAGATAAGATCTTACACTCCACTTGTATTTTACCATACTTGTCCTGTATTTCAGTAGTATTTTCAAAATTTTGTGCAGTAATCTTCTCTGTTAGAGGCTTTGGTTAACATTTATCCAGGTGTTTCTTCTTTATCATTGTTACATTCCATTTTAAGCCCTGAGGGAAAATTTTAAGTAGCAAATTATGCAAATTACATAATTGTTTTCTTGTACAATATTGGTTTTTTGTCATATTGTCAATGCCTCTTTAATGCTTTTTTCTAAGTATTTCACTCAGTGTTAATATCATCTCTCACCACCTTGAGTAATTATATCATTTTTCCTATTTTACAAATGGAAAAACAATTATTATTTCTATGGTTTTCCTTTTTTTCAATAATGTTGTTAATTAGGTTTCGCTGATTTGTGACAATCCAGCCTTGAGAACATCCTATCTTAAATAACCAGATAGATGATAAGAAAACATTTAGTGGCATATGACAAAGCAAAAGTTAATACTGTATATTATTTTTCACCAAGTGTAAGTCTTGTGTTTGGAAAACAATTTATTAAACTATGTGCAAACTCGTTTCTAGATATTAAATGTATACATCCTTCACTTTGGAAGGGATTTACTGATTTCATTTTCTTTTTGAAATAAGACAAATTTAAATGCAAAAACAATCCTATGAGCAAAGCAAACATCAGCTTTTCATAACTTTAAAGTCTTTATTCAAATCTGCCCACTCAGGGTGTACTCTTGAGCCCCATTTCACAAATGGGGTTTAGTGTACCCCCAGGAGTGGGCAACCATGCGCTGAATGTACACAAACCCATAGGCATCTTCCTGGAACATTGGTTTGTCTATAGCTTTGGCAGGAGAGAGAATTAAATTATTTCACTGATGATTTAAAAACATTATTTTTACATTAAAATAAACACGGATATATTATGGAGCAGAGACAAAATGTGCCTGGATTTTTAAGATAAAGCAGGTGACGTCAAAGATAATTTTGTTCTTCTAAAAACATTGTTCACATCATCTCTATCCCAAAGAGCTAATTTCATTTTTCTAATGTTATCTTTCTGTTAGAATTTTAGCTCCTCCATAATTTCATACATGCATTCATTTATAACAAAAGATTTCTAGCAGGGGGACTAAGCTAGATTGTTTGCGGGTTATATGTCCCTTTGACTTGTATGTATCTTGACCCAGGTGGAAGATTGATCTTAGCCATAGCACAGAATAGCCTACGGAGTCATACCTGAAACACAGGTTTGTAATTCATGGTAACATGATTGTTATAAACTCTTATAGCTTCTATTGTATGATGGATTTAACATTTTGTTGTGCATCAGCTATCTTCTTTACAAAATAAGAAACTAACCAACAACTATTACCATTGTAAAATAGTAACATGATTCTGGTTAACATTTAATATTAATATTAAGGCCCTAGTTAATATTCAGAGTGTATCTATTAGGAGGAAATGTTGCTCCCCAGTACATCACCTGCCTTGAGGGTGAACATGTCAGAAGAGAAAAGGCAGGTGCTTCTAATCACACCACATGGTCACAGACGTGTCTGTTTATTCATAGACTCTTATGCTGCTGATAAAATCCCTGTGGTCTTGTTTTATTAATGAATACAGGTCAACTTAGGCAACTTTGAGGAAAAGAATAAGAATCCAATGAACCCAACTCAATTCATTTATTTCCCTCTAAATTCTCTTCTTATTTTGGCCAAATGTTGTTTTTTCATAGAGGAAATCAGGAAATGGTGTGTTCTGCTCTTTCAAATTAATTTTAATTTTTATTTCCATGCGTCAACATAGTTTTCACAGTTGACATTGTCATCACTCTGCTTTAGAAAATTAATTTTATTTCATATTTTCATGCATCAGTCACACAGTTGATATTTTGATAGCCCTGCAGTGGCCTTCTGTTGTGATAGGACAGAGTTGGCTTAGCCCTCTCCTATTCTTAGCTGTTTGGGTTTTCCCAGTTATGTTTCTGTTTTTGCAACCATAAATAGCATTACTATAAATATTGCTAAGTAAATAACTTTTTAATCTGTGTATTTCCTTGGAGAATGTTCCATAGAGCAGGATTATTGTGCCAAATCATATCCAATAGTTTCATAGTTCTCACCATGTCTTTTTTTCCCCAGAGAAACTAAAACAATTGAAAATGTGACCAGAAACATTTAAAAGTTATGTCATTTAAAACAATTTATGTTACTCTCAGATCCAACAGATCCCAAATTGACAGTCTATAATTTCTATTTATTTAGTAAATATGTATATGATGGTATCTTAATGTTGCTAAAATTTATATTTATTAAATAATGCTGGAGATATAGATTAATCAGTGTGATGATTTCTTAACTGCAGTTCCCTATTATCAAATGCTCAGTTCATTTCCTTTAACCAATTATCAAATGGAATTTGAGGGTGAGTCGTTTCCTTCCTCCACAATTTTTTGGAAGAGTTTGAGAAGGATGGGTGTTAGCTCTTCTCTAAATGTTTGTTAGAATTCACCTGTGAAGCCATCTGGTCCTGGACTTTTGTTTGTTGAAGATTTTTAATCACAGTTTCAATTTCATTACTTGTGATTGGTCTGTTCATATTTTCTATTTCTTCCTGGTTCAGTCTTGGAAGGTTATACATTTCTAAGAATCTGTCCACTTCTTTCAGGTTGTCCATGTTATTGGCATAGTGTTGCTTGTAGTAGTCTCTTAGGATGCTTTGTATTTCTGCTGTGTCTGTTGTAACTTCTCCTTTTTCATTTCAAATTCTATTGATTTGAGTCTTCTCCCTCTTTTTCTTGATTAGTCTGGCTAATGGTTTATCTTTTGTTTACCTTCTCAAAGAACCAGCTTTTAGTTTTATTGATCTTTACTATTGTTTTATTTGTTTCTATTTCATTTATTTCTGCTCTGATCTTTATGATCTTTATGATTTCTTTCCTTCTGCTAACTTTGGGTTTTGTTCTTCTTTCTCTAGGTGTAAAGTTAGATTGTTTATTTGAGATTTTTCTTGTTTCTTGAGGTAGGCTTGTATAGCTATAAACTTCCCTCTTAGAACTGCTTTGGCTGCATTCCATAGGTTTTGGATCATCGTGTTTTCATTGTCATTTTTCTCTAGGTATTTTTTGATTTACTCTTTGATTTCTTCAGTGATCTCTTGGTTATTTCGTAACATATTGTTTAGCCTCCATGTGTTTGTGTTTTTTACGTTTTTTTCCCTGTAATTCATTTGTAATCTCATAGCATTGTGGTCAGAAAAGATGCTTGATATGATTTCAATTTTCTTAAATTTACTGTGGCTTGATTTGTGACCCAATGTGATCTATCCTGGAGAATGTTCCATGCGCACTTGAGAAGAAAATGTAATCTGCTGTTTTTGGATGGAATGTCCTATAGATATCAATTAAATCTATATGGCCTATTGTGTCATTTAAAGCTTCTGTTTCCTTATTTATTTTCATTTTGGATGATCTGTCCATTGGTGTAAGTGAGGTGTTAAAGTCCCCCACTGTTATTGTGTTGCTGTTGATTTCCTCTTTTATAGCTGTTAGCAATTGCCTTATGTATTGAGGTGCTCCTATGTTGGATGCATATATATTTATAATTGTTATATCTTCTTCTTGGTGTGATCTCTTGATCATTATGTAATGTCCTTCCTTGTCTCTTGTAACATTCTTTATTTGAGTTTTCACATTTCAGTGTTGACTCCACCTGTGCTGAAATGTTTTCTATGGAATTCCTTTGTTGAAGTCCTTAATAGTACCTCAGAATGTGACTGTCTTTGGAGATAGGGCCTTTAAAGAGTTAATTAAGGCAAAATGAGTTAATACAGGTGGACCCTATTCCAGTGTGACTGGTATCCTTCCAAGAAGAAGAGATCAGGAAACAAATATCACACAGACCAATGGGTGGCCATGTGAGGACAGAGAGAAGGTGGCCATTTGCAAACCAAGGAGAGAGGTCTCAGGAGAAACCAACCCTGCCCTCACTCCCTCTCGCTGTTTTATACCCCTGGGCTACATTATCTGATGGAATTAGAGCCTCCAAATCTGTGAGAAAATGAATTTCTGTTATCTTAGCCACCCAGTCAGTGGTATTTTGTTATAGCAAACCTTGGCAAACGAATACATTATATATCATTAAAGTATCAATCCCACTGCATGAGATTGGTAAACTCTTTTCCCAAGGCCCAGCTCTTGCCTTTCTGGGCCTCCAAGCCTTCTCGTAGGTGGTGTTAAGAAAACTCCCCCTAGGAAGGTTAAGAAGAAAATTAACATCCATAAAATGCCTCTTCCGTGCTAGATACTAAGAAGAGTTAACATTTATTGAGACCTTACTGTGTTTAGCTAAGCACTTTTCATAGATTATACCATTAAATCCTTCACATAAACCTGCAGATAAAGTGATCTGCTAAAGTCCCACAGCTAGAAGGTGAGGAAATCAGGTTTGAAGGCAGACAGTGACCTCACAGCCCTGTGCTGTGCTACCCCACCCACCCCCTGCTCTTCCTGGGAAGGTCCAGGGGGTCTCACTGGCGAGTGCCGGCTTTTGCCCCTCCTGCCCCCTCCTCTGCTGCAGGGTTGCGTGTCCCTGCTCTGTGCATCCTTACATCAGCTGTCCTCCTTGTTGTCTTCCGTTTTCCTTCTTCACAAAGATTCTCCTTCACCTGCTGGGCAGCGGGGATGAGGGCTTTGCTATTTTAGAAAAGATGCATCTTGCGTTCAAGCTGTTGTTTCCTTAGTAGGACACATCCTTTCCACGCTTTGAAATCCTTGAACCCTTTCCTCTCCTGCTACCTATGGGTTACGGTTACTTACTCAAAATTAACAATCTTTCAGAAGTATGATAACCGTCTCAGAAACCTTACTACCCATCACCCTCCCTGGTTCCTTATACTATCTCCTCTTTGTGTACATTGAAATAGAACCCTCCCTCTTTTTTTTTTTTTTTTTACAAGTGGATTTATGCTTCTTGAGTTACATTATCTGATGTGCTAACAAACCTTCCAGAAATAATGATGCTGTAATACATGGTCCTCTCCTCAGTCTCAGAGTTGCATCATGGATTATTTTTGAAAGTAGATGAAAACATCAAATAGCTCAATCTAGTTTACTTTCATGTGTGGGAAAAATGGCTCAATTTTGTTTTACTATCGGCTGTGTTTTTAAAAATACCATTAAATGCTTATCCTATATTGTATACAGACCTAGAATATGTCTGAGAATGGCTGTGAACCGCATTTCTGAGGAATTTTACGTCAGTGGAACATGTGGCTGACGAAGCATGCTCACAGATTGCATTCTGTCCCTATTTTTAAGCACCCCGCCAACTACTGTTTTGGCAGATATATTCAGTCGTATCTTAAACAACATTTCTTTTTTTTTTTTTTTTTTTTGCGGTACGCGGACCTCTCACTGTTGTGGCCTCTCCCGTTGCGGAGCACAGGCTCTGGACACGCAGGCTCAGCGGTCATGGCTCACGGGCCCAGCCGCTCCGCGGCATGTGGGATCCTCCCGGACCAGGGCACGAACCTGTGTCCCCTGCATCGGCAGGCGGACTCCCAACCACTGCACCACCAGGGAAGCCCTAAACAACATTTCTTAATAAATAACATTCTAGATCTGGTATAAGAGGCAGCACAGTATAGTAAGAAGAGATTTAGCCCGGAGAGAAACAGAAGATCTTGATTTCTGAATGACCTTGGGCAAGTCATTTAAATTCTCTGACCCTCAATTTATCCTACAAAATTAGAAAATTAAAACTAAAAGTTTTAAAGGTCTTTCTAACTCTAAAGTTGTTCAGTGTGAACAAAACTAAACTGTTAAAAGAAACACTAAATTATATGCATGTAATATAATGCATCCCGTCCCCACTACCCCCAGGCTCAGGTCTCCACAGCTGACCTCAAAATGGAACGCCTGTCAGGAAGAAAGCAGAATCACAAATCTATTGAAGTTTAAATCTGAGCTACCAGAGAAATGACCACAGTGGCTGTTATGAGGCAGAATGATGCCTGGAAATGGAGGTTAAGTCTTATTATTAGAAAAATAACAAAAGTTATACATGAGTAGCTACTTGCAAACGTGGGTGGAGTTTGAAGGTCCTTGCATTCAGGGAGGGGGGATCTCAGAACAGAAATGCACGTGTGCAGGTGGGGCCATGGAGCTGCTAGTGTGTGTGTGGTGACAATAAAGGTCCCACCGTTAACTCAGCCTGGATTTGAAGTATAAATTGCTAAAAATAAAACCATATAAGAAATCATCTTGTACGGCAGTTTTCCAACTTTAGCCACAGAATCCTTTCTTGGGTTGAAACCTGTTCTAGAAACCAGATAAAAGCAGAGCTGCTCTGGTTCTGCCTGAAGAGATTTCTGCCACCCTCACGCCCCCTTGCTCCAGTGCAGTCGTGAAGCTGGGTGGGAGTCCCTCTGCTCCTGGATCTCACACCTGTTTAGGGGTCTAGCTGCTTCCAGGAGCCACTGATCTTGCTTCCTCTTTCTTTGCCCCTCCAGCCTAAAGAAATCACTTTCTAGTTTCAGGACTCTCCGCTCTAACTAACTACTCTTGTAGGGAATCTTCATCCCTGGAGGGTTTATGTTGTTATGTTATAAAAAGCAACAGCCTGGGAACCTTCTGGGATTTCTCGGCCACCTGGACCTGAGCAGGGCTGGGCTCCCAGCATCCCGGCTGAGCCAGGGAAGTGGGACAAGGGGGTGGGGGAAGAAGGAGGAGGATGCCATCAGGATATCTAGTCAAGCAGTTTCCCATGTTTCGGCGGTGATTTGATTTTTTATCGGTCTGCTCCATTAGACTGTAAATTCCGTGGAGGCTGAACCCACATTGGTTTCCCCTTCGCCCCTGTAACCGGGCAGCTCGCTCAGTAACTGGCCTATGGTAGATACTCAGTCAAGATGGAGGGAATAAATTAACTGCTAGAGCCGCACAGAGGACACTCCGAAAAACACGCATTTGTCCAAATCTTTGACAGAATGACACTTTAACCATCTGGAATTTGCATCCTGTTCTCTAACTCTAACAAATTCCCCTGTGTCCCTTCGCAGATTTTCTAATGGGTCTCTCTTAACTGTCAGCGAGTATTACCTTGTATCTCATCTAACTGTTCTCTTTGCTGATGTCTGTTTCTTCCAAGGTGCCTTCTGTAGAAATGGCTCGTCACTGGTCGTAACCCTTTCACGCAGCTCTTTGTATACTTGAAAACATGCAGGTCATCCCTCCTCTGACTTTTCCATGCATCAAATAATTCAAACTCTTAATACTAACCTAATTTTTCATTGCTCTCTAATTTTGACTGTTATTTTTTCTCTGGTTTCAGCCAAATGTCTTCATGTTATTAATTCTATGCAATTAATTACATAATTCTTCATGAATTAACCTTTGCTCTGCATTCCTCCTGCAAAACATACTAGCATGTGCTCATAGCAGGGGCCTGGCTCCTAAACTGCTTGCTAAAAGAACTGAGCTCAAGTTCAAAGCCTGGCTCTGATACTTCCACCCATGTGAACTTGAGCAAGTGACTTAATGTTGTACAGTAATCATAGCTTTGACCTTGGTGGTTTGTTGGGGGGTGAGTGAGTTACCGTGTTTAGAACAGTGGCTGAAACAAAAGTATGCATTCAGGAAATATTAGTGGGACTTCCCTGGCAGCCAAGTGGTTGACTTCGCACTTCCAGCACAGGGGGCATGGGTTCCATCCCTGGTCTGGGAACTGAGATCCCATATGCCACGTGGCACGGCCAAGAAAAAAGAAACATTAGTGATTATTTCTGTTGTCGTTGTCATCATTATTACTATTACCTTTCAGTCACAACATACTCAGAAGAAAATTAAAGTGTGTTAAGTCAGAGGGAGACTGCAGTAGGGGAGAAAGAAAAAAGGTTGGTAGGAAAGGGGTACAAAGATGAGTGGAGACCTTGAAGATTCTTGTCCACTTCATTAACAGAGTCTAGACTTTTATCCCCAATTCTAGCATGATGCCTCGTTCATGTTAGATATTCAAGAAGTATTCATTGGATTGGATTAATCCACTTTATCCTCTTACCATTTATATAACCTCTCTCTCAGCAATCAACTCTATTTTAAATGCAAGCTTTCCCACTTGCCAGTCATGTGACTAAGGGTCATGTAATTGACACATCTGAGTTGCTGAGTCATCATTTATCAGTTGATTATGATTATATAATCATGGGTTGAAATGAAAATTAAACAAGATAATGTTCTTGGTATTTTGGTATGTGCTCAGTAATGTTCTCTGACATTATTGTTACACAAAGCACAGCACAGATATAGTGATGTCCCCAGGAAGTGAATTTACATAGCCTGAGAAGGTAGCTCTTCAAAGATTTTAGTAAGGAATGTTTTATGTATTCCCCACTGACTTTAGTATTTAACAGATAATTGCAGAAGCTGCTGTGGAATTCCAATTTTGGAGAAATCAGAGTTGTTTCTTTTTTTTTTTTTTTTCTTATTTTAAACTGTTTTTAAACTGTTAAACTTTTTTTTAAACTGTTAAATAACCACAGAACAAACTAAGTGTCTCCCTAAAGGGACTTCTTTGGAGAACCCTGTCCCAAGGGTGGCATTTTACAAGCAATTTTGGGAAACTGTAGAATTGTTGCTAAAAGAATCAAACCTCACAGCCCAGGGTTTGTCTGCAGGGGCTGCAGGTGATGAGGCCCTATATAGATGACAAATACCTCCACATGTGCTCAGAATGCATTGCTCCAAAGTTTAATGTTCAGAAGCTGCATCACACCAAACTGATTACAGCCCAAAGTGCCCAAGGCAGCACAAAGACCCAAAACTGATCATGGAGCTGCTACACAGGCAAGGCAGCAATATTCTGTTGTTCCACTTGGCCATCCTGTGTGCTCTGCTTCTGCAGAGTGGCATGGCCATATGGCTGAGATCCAACATCTCAGCACCTGGCCCGGGCTTCAGGACCCTGGAGCCACCTCCTCCCTCACTCAGGTCTCCTGGGACTGCTCCCAATCAGATGATTCTTCCTGCAACACAATGATATGTCCTTTATTTATGCTGTTTCCGTCTTGCATTGACTAGTTTGGGATCCTATAAAAATCCTACTTGTCTGCTGCTCAAATTCCTGCTTCCCAAAGAAAACTATGGCATCAACCCAGATGTGAATGTCTTACATGTAAGACCAGTGACTGTAATTCAACATGTATCATCAGTCCTTCGTGACCAAAGTCATCTCAAGAAGGTAAGGATGGTTCAGTTTTAGAAGATGCTTAAATATTGGTACATCACGTCAATGGACTGAACTTTTAAAAATAATAATCTAAATAATCTAAATACATACTGAAAAAGGAATTTGACCAACATCAGTACCGATTCCTAATAAAACCATCAATAGAAATGGGAATTTGAGGATGCTATCTCGAGGAAATAAAGAACATGTAGTTTTGATCAGAAATGAACAGTGTGCTTGGGAGTAACTACTAGAAACAGCCTCATGAAACTCCAGCATAAAATAAAGGAGCCCAATATTAGGGTTATTATTGAATATTTTAAGTAGCTTTTTGACGATTACCAGAGCTCACGAAACAAAAATATGCATAGGTATAGAAAAGGAAAAGATAAAATATCGTACTTTGTAGATGGCATCATTTTAAGCCTAGAAGTGGCCAAAGAATCAACTGAAAACTTGTGAGAATTTAAAAAACTCAATGAAGTGATTACAAAGTAAATATACTAAAATTAATAGTGTACTTTTATGTCAGCAGTATAAAAAATTGTAATTAAAAAAGTGCTTTTTAAAACATTGTAATTAAAAAAGTTTCCATTCGTAATAGTAACTTAGACAGTATGCCTGGGTACACAGTCTTAGTTGTGGCCTAAACGGAAAAAAGGCAAAATATGGAGTGTCAGAGAGATGGGGGTAGATGAGGCGTTAGCGTGGGGATGACGCCTCCGCGTCACACACAGCCTGGCCGGCAGAGAAGCCCCCAGCTGGCCCAGGTGGTGGTGGGGCTCTTCCGACTCTCCAGGGGTTCTGGAGCCTCCGGTTCCTCTGCCTGGACCCTGGATCCCCAGGTATCCTCAGGGCTCACTCCTCGCCTGCTTCCTGCCTCCTTGTCACTGACCCTCACTCTGGCCATTCCATTAAAATTGCCCAGCTCCAGCCAGACCCATCCCCTAGCTCTGCTTTATTTTCTCCGTTGCACTGATCACTTTGAACATACTACGTCATCAACCCATTTACTTGCTGTGTCTCTTCCTGCTAATGTAAGCTGCGTGAGGGCAGGTTTTTTTTTCCTCAATCGCTATTGTTCACTGCTGTATGAATGAATCAATGAATGAACGAAACTAAATCCGCATAAATTTCAAAGAAAGAAAATCACCAGAAATAAGACATTCAGTATGCTATGGGAATGATATTATGAGTGACCATTTTTCTTTTATTTTCCAAACTTTTTGTAGCTTGGGTTATTACCTTTATTTATTACAAATAATTTCATATTTTAAAACAATTCTTGTTCTGCCTAGCTAGTTCACTTCCCAAGTTGTTTGCTAAGAAAAAGGAATACATACACAGGGAGCAGCAGGTGAATTATACAGGTTAACAAAAAAACAAGCACACAATCTATTTTCACTAGGCCACCTTTTGATTTCATTGTTTTAAATCTTGAGATAGCCCTGATTATGACTGTTAATCTGTGTCTTGAGACCACATTTTTATCTTCACCTTTTAATTACCATCTTTTTTTTTAAATGGAACAAACTTTTCCTCCAGCTTATCCCATAGAGAAATTAGCTAGTAAGATTAATTGCACTTCATCTACATGTTCTTAAATATATACGCTTTTCTTTCAAGCGGAATCCTTCTTTCGTTATTAATGCTCAGTGAATTTTCTGTTTTAGTTTCATCGCAGCTGCTGGATCTATTGTTTTCGAAAAGCCAACTCACTCTTACCACTTAGACACATTTTTGGACTATTATATTTTAAACTGAGTTACTAAAAAATTAAAATTATTTGTTAGGTGGTTGCTTTAAGAAATCTTTGGGGTTGAGAAAAGATGAGACAGTTAATGATGGCTACTAGTAACTCCTGAAGAAAAAGACCCTCAGTTTTTGTAGGTTGGGAACCTATTCACCTAATTGCTTGGAGGAATTCTTAGTATATATGGCATATTCTGCATTTCTTTTTTTTTTTTGGTACGCGGGCCTCTCACTATTATGGCCTCTCCCGCTGTGGAGCACAGGCTCCGGACACGCAGGCTCAGCGGCCATGGCTCACAGGCCCAGCCGCTCCACGGCATGTGGGATCTTCCCGGACCGGGGCACGAACCCGTGTCCCCTACATCGGCAGGCGGACTCTCAACCACTGCGCCACCAGGGAAGCCCTGCAGTTTTTTTTAATGTGAGGATAGTTCCATGAAAAGAGCCTTGGGGTCTATTTCCAGCCATCTTCCTTCTTCGATATTTGTTAAGGCATCCCTAAGAAGGAAAATCTTGTCCACACTCTGGTTCCCAAGAAAGACCCCAGACAGTCTAATTAAGTTTCAGTTATAACCTGGTGATTATGGCTGGGAATAAAAGTTTATGTGATAGCCGCGTTTAATTTTATTAAAAGGTCCATGGCTTGTCGTTTCTACATTTTCTGGAATTGATCAAGATTTATTACTAGGCAAAGGCCAGGCACTCTTGGAGTTAGGTGATCTCATAGCCTTCATGAAAAGTCTTCTTAACCTTTCAGAAACACCATACGTTCCCACTCAACCAGAAATTAAATGGGCAGCTGTCTTCCTGCTCTAAGCACAGCCCAAGTGGCAGAAAGCCCCGGAAGCTGTCAGTTCCTGGATGACAGTTTGTACATGTCTTCTCAGTGACCCAAACAAGCCCCATCGAGATCACTTTGTGAGGTCCTGACCCCGTCCTGTGTTCTCTTAGCCCCAAAGAGCTCATGACGTAATTCCCCGGCCAAGCAAGCTTGCCAAGAGTAGTTTGCCTGGCTGCATTCCCATCACACATTTATCCTAAAGCAATATGTAAATATCCAAGAGAGAAATGTCAGAACATCTGTTAGGCTCTTCTACATGATTGGACCCCACTCTCCCATCAGTGACCCGCAAATTCTGTGTCCAGACGATACATACCTACTGAGCCTGGTTGTCCCTGTTGCAGGCTATTGGTGAGGGCAGTTCACAGGTGGAGGATATCCCCAGAGCTGGGCCCAACACTGTTCGGGGGACACAAACATTCTGTCCTTAATGGATGATCAATCGATTGACTTAACAGGCAATGTTTCGGAGCAAATTTTGTCAACACTGAAGATCTATCAGGGTGCTGCTTTTATGCCCATCCAGGGACAGCCACTCAACAGGACTGAAACAAGCTCAGTGTCATGGCTGGTGTACTTCAGCTCTTGCTTCATGGAGGAGGACTTGTGTTCGTTATTTGGAATAAACTCAGATTCTTTTGTGTGTCATATAAGAACAAAGATGAATGAAGCAGAGTTCTTCAGCCTGTGGCTAAAAACCTTACAACCCTTCTATATTAATATTAAGTGTGGGTGATCCCAGATCACTAGGCTGTTGACTCACAGCTGTACATGTCCTATAAACAATACCTTATTAGAATACTGTGCCAACATTCAATTTGCACATTTATTGTTGGTTTACACAATCAGAAAAAAACGAGTCAACGGATCGGGAACCCCTAGACTTTAGTCACAATAAAAAGTGAGAGTTATTTTCAGTTGTCTTTTATATGGGCCTAATAATGATTTGTTAATTATCTTTCTAATTAGTTTCAGGATTAGATCTTGTATAGGCTCTTCAGTGTGTAGTCAGAACTAATCTCTGTACTTTTGTAGAATCCCCTGGAGTTTTCTTATGAGTCATGTAGAGATTAGGAAAATTTCTTTTTGTATCCCAAATAAAATGTTAATGAGAAAATTAATTAGAATACAATGATATCCAGATTCTTATTAGAATTGTGTCAGTATGTTCACCTTTGTTAAAATTGAGAACTAGTGAGTTACTTCCCGAAGCATCGTCCTTATAGGTCTCCGTGGCACCTTTGGGCATGGGGAGACACCGCTCTTCCCAGGGCAGGGTGTCCACCTCTGCAGGTTCTGAGGATTCCGGCGGTCTGCAGAGCCAGCCTCTTCTGGAATTTGCATCCAGATGTTTCCAACCCGTGTTTCAGAATCCCAGGCTTTGCCAGCCAAGATCCTCACTCACCGTGTGCTGCTAAGTGTTTAACAACCAACTCTCTGAAAAGCAGGGGGAAAATCCCCCTGAATCTTAGTATTTGCTACTTTCTGTGGGATAAATAATCCACTGTGGCTGATTTCAAGCTACAAATACAACGTCATTGAGCATGGCACTCTGAAGAGACGCTCATAATCAGCTCCCGTGAACTTGGAAGAGCTGGGTCCAGCGCACCACTGGCCCTGACCATAGGGTACTAGCACTTGATGTCTAAGTGCTCACTTAGACGCCGTCGCTAGAGCCCGGGACTCTATCAGGGCCTGCATCTGCCTCACAGCTGTGTCCAGTCTTCTGTTGCAGAAGATAAGGGCCTCTTTGTCAGCCACCAAAGAGGCCATCTGCCTCTCACACTTAGTTTCTGAATAGCACTCAGTTTCCCATTATCCCTCTGCAGGGCAGCAAAACAACTGAGCCATCTACGCCATCCTTGTAGGCACTGTTCCGCCCCATATTTTTCAAATACCTGAATAATTTCGCCTACAGGGGTGTTCTTCCCTGGCACTTTCCCCAGGTCACCACTGGTGAAATATTTAGCAATGCGGCCCCTCTTTGGGCCAGGGACTACCTTCATCTCCCGTAACACTCAGGACCACTTTCTCTTTGTCCACTGGAGGTAATGAGCCAGACTCCAAGCCCAATCTTCCCATCTATTTTCTTGGACAGCTCCTCGCATTATGTTAGTTCTGATCCCCTGAGAAGCAGACGTCAGAATGGTATTCTATGGACAAAATATTTATGGAGGGATATGCCTTTGAATTCTAAATGGGAGGGGGCAGGTGAATCATGCAGGTCCGAGCCGCATGAAGGAGGAGGGAATTGGGAAGGATCATCACAGTCCGCAGTGCATTTCTAGGGAAGTTCCAGCTGGGCTGATGGAGAGCCCTCAGCCTAAAGTGTGTGTCTCACAGGAATGGCCTGTACCAGGATCCCGGGCGTGGCCAGCTCTTGATGGGTGGCACGGGTGGGGAGGATGGGTGGGGAATGCGGACAGGGGAAGGTCTGGATCCAGAGGTCCTCAGTCAACCATACCCCCTACAGCCGGAGATCTGAGCTTCCCACTGCACGGTTGCCACACCTGTGTTTCCTGGAAATTGTATCGAAATTATATCTAAAAGAAATTATATCTAAAGGCTTCATGGGTCGAATTTAAGAATTTTCAGCTAGCATAGATCATTGCAATGTTGTGGACCTCACACTGCATCACTTTAGGGAGCTCAGGACAGCTGTTACTCCCGCACTTAGTGATGCTCCTGCGGAGCCCTGGGTTTGGGTAGCAACAGTCTCACCACAGAAGTGCTGTCTCCCTGGATCACAGTCTTCCTCACCAGTGACCTTCCCTCCCCCTTGCCCTCTCAGCCACCTGTGATCACCGTCTTCACGTGGAACTTGTCATCTCTGAAACGGCACTGTCTCCAAAACACTCACCCCAGCGAACGTTCCCAGCCTCGTGTACCCATTCATCAAGCACATTTCACAAGTGTCCTGCCTGGCTTGCTCCAGTGTCAATCATGTATCTGTGTTCAAGCTCATCAAGAAACAAATTGGATGGGAAATGGGGCGTGTTTCTTTAGCATCTAACATCTTTCAGGTTCTGTTCTTGAAGTTGCAAATCTTATTTAATTTTCAGGACAGCCTCTGGGCAGGCATGACTGTCCCTGTTCACAGATTGGAAGTGTCAGGGCTGTGTCTGCTGTCGTTGGAGCCCATTCCTAGCTCCAAGAGACACCCTGCCAGGGTAGGCAGAGGGAGGTACACTCAATGTCGGAGCTCAGTGAAAAGGAACCAATTTAGTAAACCTAAAGGAACCAATGGAGATGTTTAAGTAGGGAAGTAATATAATTAAAGGAGTATATTTTAAAAAAAAATTTATTAGTTTTGATTGGAGTACAGTTGATTTACAATGTCGTGTTAGTTTCTTCTGTACAGCAAAGTAAATCAGTTATACGTATACATCTATCCACCCTTTTTTAGATTCTATTCCCATATAGGTCACTAGAGAGTATTGAGTAGAGTTCCCTGCGCTATACAGTAGGTCCTTTTTAAGTTATCTGTTTTATATATAGTAGTGTGTATATGTCAATCCCAGTCTCCCAATTTATCCCACCTCCCACCTGGTAACCTAAGTTTGTTTTCCATATCTATGACTCTACTATTTAGGTGGGATGAAACTGAAGTCAGAGAGATCATTTGGAAGGCAAGCACAGTTATCCAGAGGCTCCTATGGGGGCCCAGATGTAGGGGAAAATAAAGAGAAAGGGGTCAGGATTTGGAGACATTTTGAAGGGGAAATAGATGTGAGGCATTTTCCCCAACATGCCAAGGCTACTGAAAGAGTTGAGTCAAAAATTAGTCCAGATGTTGAAGCTGGGTGACTGGGAAAACTGGGTTGACCTTGAAAGCATGGTGAGAAGGGGTGGCTGGCGTGGGACGTACATTTGGGAGTTTTGTGCACGAATGGCTAGCACAGGGAGATCAACTTGGTGCTTTGTGACCATCTAGAGGGGTGGGATAGGGAGGGTGGGAGGGAGGGAGACGCAAGAGGGAAGAGATATGGGGGTATATGTATAACTGATTAACTTTGTTATACAGCAGAAACTAACACACCATTGTAAAGCAATTATACTCCAATAAAGACGTTAAATATATATATATACACATACATATATATGTATATATATATAAAAAATAGAGTCTTGAGTGTGGAGGAATGTCCCAAAGAGGCTGTGGGCGGGGAAGGCAGAGGGCCGGGGGCCATGCTTTGGGAGCCTCCCCATTCAGAGGGCAGAGGGAGGAAGAACGGAGATGACAAAGCAAAACAAAGAGCCAGAGGAGAGGTTGGATGAGAGCCAGTCAGTGAATGACCAGAGAAGCTAAGTATATGGTATTGAAATCATGTTATTTCAAAGATTTTTATATTCTCCAGAGTATTTAAAAGTAAGAGCAGTAGAGACAATATTCAATTTAGCATGTTTGGCTGAATAATATCATTAATAATAAGGCTTCTTTTTACAATGGAAATTTGTGCAATTAAGCCAGGGATGTGACATGTCCCATAGTAAGAAAGACTAGACATGGTTCCACAGTCAAGATAAAAGGCCAGTAATTATAGGACAGCCAAATCAGTCTTCAGACAAAGAAGTCCTACTCAGAAGGAAGGTGTTTGGAGTCAGGCCATACATATACTTGTGTTCCTGAAAGGCTGGATACTTTCAGAACATCCTGTCCTCAGCCAGCAACCTTGACTCCCAGCCCCTTCTCGAAAATTGCAGCCCTGAAGATAGCTACCCCCGAAGTACTGGCTCTTCTCCAGGACTGTGGCAAGTAAATATTGCTTGGTTTCTTATCTTTGAAAATTGTGCGATTTTCTTTCTTTTAAGGGCTTAAAACTCACCCAGTCCTTGCTGGTGTTTAAACTGCCTCTACCAGTGCTGTGCTGCCCTTTACAAATACCTCAGCAAGAGCTCACTGAAGTTAAAAATCATCCAGAGGGAGACACCAAGCACAGTCCACATAATAAATAAGGCAAATGAAAACCTCACAGAACTGGAAGTTGTTCATCAGGTAAGCTCACTACATAGAGCACAGTCAGCCAGAAGGCCGCTGTGCTCCAAAAGCAGCTGCTCCTTGACACTGTGCCTTGTAATAAGAAATATGTATTTGGTCCTCATCCCTGCCCCTGGCAGCGTTGACATTCTCAAAGAACTGCTTTCAACCACACCTGAGTCTGTGGTCACGAAGTGACTTTTGGAACTTTTTTTTTTTTTTTTTTTTTGCGGTACGCGGGCCTCTCACTGTTGTGGCCTCTCCCGTTTCGGAGCACAGGCTCCGGACGCGCAGGCTCAGCGGCCATGGCTCACGGGCCCAGCCGTTCCGCGGCATGTGGGATCTTCCCGGACCGGGACACGAACCCGTGTCCCCTGCATCGGCAGGCGGACTCTCAACCACTGCACCACCAGGGAAGCCCGACTTTTGGAACTTTTAGTCCCACCCCCCGACCTTCAGAGAGGGAGCGGGACTGGAGGATGAATCAATCCCCAATGTTAATGATTTCATCAGTCGTGCGTGTGTAATGATGCCTTCATAAAAACCCAAAAGGATGGGGTTTGGAGACCTTCCAGGTTGGTGATTCCCATGAAGATGCAGGGAGAGGGGGGCCTGGGGAGGGCATGGAAGCTCCTCCCCCTTCCCCCACAGCTTGCCCTTTGCATCTCTTCCATCGGCTGTTCCTGAGCTGTATCCTTTGTAATAAACCAGTAATCTAGTAAGTGAAATGTGAGCCGCTCTAGCACATTAATGGACCCTAAAGAGGGGGTCGTGGGAACCGCCAATCTTGAGCCAGTTGGCCAGAAGCACAGGTGACAACCTGGACTTGCGATTGGCATCTGAAGGTGTGGGTGGGGAGGCAGTCCTGTAGGACTGAGCCCTTAACCTGAGGGATCTGACGCCACCTCCAGATAGACAGTGTCAGAACTGAGTTGAATTGTAGGCCTCCCCGCTGGTGTCTGAGCATGACTTGGTGGTGTGGGAAGTCCTCCCACCACACTGAACTGGGGGCAGAACTCCTAGTCAAAGACCACGCACGTCAACCCTCCCATCAATAACTCTTACACTGTGTTCTAATGCAAGGCACACAGTTTGCGGGGGCGGGGAGGGTTGCTTTTATTCTAGTTTTACAGACAATTATTTTCCAACCCACAATCGATTGGAAGTAGTCAGTTGCGTGCGTGTGGCTTTGGGTGACTGGAGAAATCCACAGGAGACAGAGGCGGGAAGAAGACAGTCAGGGCCCGGGAGAAGCAGACAGCGTGACAGTGAAGAAAAGAGGAGAAGCCCGAACGGGCAGAAAGAAGGACTAAAATGAGAAGAGCATTCTGGAGTCCTTTATTGTCACATCAAACAGGCTTCGTTGTCAAGCAGGCCCTCTTTTGCCACGAAGGTATCACTGCACAGGGCAAAACTCCGGTTCAGTGGAGACCCTCAGCCATAAAGAATCAGTGAGGTTATATGCCATGTTTGTCCTGAGAAGAAATGTACACTATATTTAAGAAATTAGCCATCCAAATGATTAGCATTTTCCAAAAATATTTTGAGGGCTGTAAAAGTAGAATTTGGTGACTTCACATTTTGAATTAGCTTATTGTACCTCCACTAATGTTGGATAAATGAAGTTTTTCTAGCATACAATTCCCCTGCTGTGTGTAATGATGCCTCACTGAATAATTTGAACTAGATGGAAACTGGAGTTTTTGAACCTTGACACAAAGGTTTCTTTTTTAATTAAATATGGCATATACATATTAATAAACAGATATGCCTCTAAGGTGAATTTCTCTGTAGATGGAATCAAAATTTCTCACAGATTTATGTATTAAATTCATATGCTAAAAAGCTGTTTTGTAAACAATAATAAAGGAAATAATCTGGTGCTTCTCAGATTTGGCATCCAGGCAGGTGGACAACAGAAAGACTTGGGGGCCCTGGGCCATGTTGGGAGCTGGTCCAGGCTGCTGGTGTGGCCTTGAACAAGCCACTTTGGCCCCCAGCGTCTTGGCTTACTTATCTATGAGTGATTCATCTGTGCAGATACTGCATCCATTTCAGAAGTATCTCTAAGCTCCAACTAAGTTGCTAGGTCTGCACCCATGCAAAGGTGAGTAGGACCTCTGGCTCACTAGGTTATCAAAGGTCGCTGAAACTATGCTGAACTTTTGGGATGAGTCAAGCCAGAAATGAGTTCAAGACAAATGACCTGGAGACTTTAGTTGCAAAATGCTAACAATTACAAAATCCACTCCCTGCTCAACGTCAAAGGAAGAATCACGGTTCATTTCTCCTACAACAGGAAGTGCTAAACTCGAATTTAACCCTGGGGTCCCATGCGGCCTCAGCACCACCTGCTGGCTCCCGGGGGAATGTCCACCCAGCCCAGCCTGCGGCTTCACCTCACTGGCTGAGAGGTGGGACCATGGTGGTGTGGACAGCTGGGAGGAACATGGGGCCTGCAGGGTTAACACAGCTCCCAGCCTCGCAGTGGGATCTCACACAAGCAAAGCAAGATGACTGCTCCAAGTATTATAAGATAGGAATCATTATTTCATTCGAGTATGATATCTAATGTGGGGAACAATAATAAGAGGTGAAACTCCAGCCCTGGCCTCTGACTCCCCATCCTACGCATGTCCTTTATGGAGACGCCCCGTGGATGTGGCCAAGGTGGCACCCCTCTCACTCCTCTGTGCACCCGCCGTGGCAGAGGGCCTGGTGCTGGCAGATGCCCGGTGCATATTCACCAGAAAAATGAGGGCCCAGGTCCGCCCCTGGGCCCCTCTTTTCTGATTCTTAAGGCTGTTCCTAGCACCTTACCAGGCTATATATATTGGGTTACTGATTTTCTAACAGGACTGTATCCGTTTTGGCTTTGAAGAGAAAATGAAATATTTGTTCCTGTAGAAAGACGCAGACTAAATAGTGTTGTGCCCTCTGGGTTCTTCCACAAAGCACAGCCTGGGACAAAGGCTTGTGTGCAGCTGGTTTATTTCACGAAAGGGCGTGTGGCACAAAGGGACACAAAGTAGAGAAGGAGGGAAAGTTAACGCAGGAACGTGTCCTCCAAGGGCCTCCGCCTTGGCTACTGATGCTCTGTCCATTCGGATCTTCTGAAGAGCATTATGAGATATATCTCAGAACTGTCTTCTACAGGAAATAGAGGCTGCGCCCATCCCACGTCTCCCAAAGTCTGGACCATGCAGATGCCAACACAGAGTGGGTCCCTCCTGGCATCCTGCGCCACAGCCTCCAGCAGGCCCAGGGCACGGAGGAAGAGGTGAGCGCAGGTGAGCACAGGTGTGAGATTGCACGTGCGAGAAGCAGTTGAGCCCTCAGGAGGCGGCCTTGGAAGACTGTGAAAACCATGATCCTGTTTTGGCTCAGTAATAAAATATTTTGGACATGTCACAGGTGATTTATGACCACCACCTAAGTTATTAAAACATTATTGACTGGGCTTCCCTGGTGGCGCAGTGGTTGAGAGTCCGCCTGCCGATGCAGGGGACACGGGTTCGTGCCCCGGTCCGGGAAGATCCCACATGCTGCGGAGCGGCTGGGCCCGTGAACCATGGCCGCTGAGCCTGCGCGTCCGGAGCCTGTGCTCCGCAACGGGAGAGGCCACAACAGTGAGAGGCCCGGGTACCGCAAAAAAAAAAAAAAAAACATTGACTGACTGGATAGGTGGGAAAATGTGGAAGCTCCTATCATCTGAATAGTCTGCAAAAGGGTATCTCTGGTCACTTTTGAGGATCAGTGCGCTACCAGACTCTGACGTCAGAAATCTTGCTGAGAATAATAATATTATGTTTAGAAATCCATTCTTGAAACTTAGGCTATACATGAATGGTTCCTAAAAAAAACCAGGGAGTTATCACTTATTTGGCTAATTATGTCTAACTAGGTAGCTAAAATGTATAATAAAGATCCGAAGAGCATTTTACCACAGAGAGGGATTAGTTGAATAATTAATAGCCTTCTCTATTTAGCATGAATAATTAAGAAGTTCAAAGAAAGTCCAGGCTGAGTTCCATTACAATGAAAGACTACTAGGCTGATACCAGTGCGTATGAAGAGCAACATTCAATCCAACCAACTTGCAGAGACACAAACCATGTGAGCATTCTCCTAAAGGTGGTGGTAAGAAGTTTCCACCCTAAACAGTGATCACTGGATACATCTTCTGCTCTGTTCCTCTCTTGTCCAGAAGGACATGTTATTCCAGGAGCAAATCACTTCGCTTCCTTGTTAGTGTGGCATTTGGCAAGGAGATAGAGTCAAAGTCATTGGCTTATTTAACCCACACATTTCTGGAGATTATTACACTGGTTTTAAATGCAAATAGGACATTTTAAATGCAAACTACACGGTTTTTTTTTTCTATAATGAGCATCACTCCCTGTAAGTTCCACTCTGTAATTTAGCATCTAAAATTCCCTTCTACAAGAAAACTTCACTTTGTGTTATAATAGTGGGGTTCCTGCATAACACTGTCAGGCTGGTTTACAGCACCTTGGGACATTAACAACTGCTATTGGTACTTCTCTGGGTTTTCATATAAAACACCAAGGCTGTCTCTCCCCGCTCTAGCACTTTTTCCCATAAAGACTATTTATTGCCTGCAGGCTACAAGAGTTTCTGGTGGATTGAATTACAAGGCAAGTGCTTTGGCCAAAATCCAAATTAAAATCATGGTTTCCCCACTGATCACCTGTAAAGGTATAATTAAAATTGTTTCTTGATTAAAAGATGAACATTTTCCAACATTTTAATGGGTCTTAAATCAGGATGCAACTTAGATTTGACGTGAATATTTAATATATTGTCTGGCAAGCTTTGCAATCAATTCTATCATACAATCAAGGAAATACTGTGCTAAAGCAGAGAAACAGCACACAGATCACTGTCTTCCGGGAGGGCGCATGGAGGGAATTTAAAAGCAATGAAGTTTAAGGCCGTGCTTCTCCATATTTTTCCTCTCCAGCATACTTTATGATGTGACCACGATTATAAGCATGGTAGCAATTTAAAAAGACTCGCAGGTGGTTTGCTGTTTTTACCCCTCTCCCTGGCTTCCTCTCACACTTGTGGAACAGCTACACTGGGCTGCACACCAGGCCTGAAACATTACAAATTCTGCTCAAAATGCAGCCCTTCCCCAGCCCTGTGTACCGGCCTCCCCGGCTTTACGTGGTCCGCAGCACGTCACCGGCTGACACACGAGGTGCATCACTGATTTCCTGTGGTCCTTTCTCTCCTGTAAGGTCCCCAAGGGTGGGAATCTTTGTTCACTGATAAACCCTAAAAGCAAGTGCTGTTCTAGGCGCATCTGAATGGATAACTATTCTAATGGGCAAAAAAATAAGGAAGCAAACGGTTGAATAAACTAAATAATTCCAGGTTGGAACAAATACTGGGTGATGAGAGAATAAATAATTAGGGAGGTCCCTGGGGGGAGGGGAATCTTCTGGGAGAGGTGACAAGCCCAGATCAAGGATGACAGCGCTGCAGCACGTGGAGCAGGGAGAGACAGTCCTGCAGAAGAGGCAGGATGTACTAGGGTGGGAGGAGGGGGTGAACGGTGAGGCACTCCAGGTCCTCGGAGAGGAGAAGGGAGGAGGATAGGAGGAAGGTTAGAGCCACTCCTGCTCAGCCCAGAGGCCACGATCCAGAGTTTGGATTTTATTTCTAAAGCAGTTGGAAACCACTGAAGGATTTTTAAGTCACTCCTTGAGCTCCATGATGTGAATCTTTTAGCTGCTCCCTCCAGGGGAAGTGTGTACATTACGACGTGAGCATCTCTGGTCTGAGCCAGGACTCAGTACCTCGCTCACTGATCCTTAAGTATTATGATTCCTCCTTTTCCTCCTTTATGGCTTCAAAGCCAGAGAAATCCTCGGCAACATCTCCCAGGCCTTAGCAACAACCTCTACACTTACGTACAGCTCTAGGCTCCGTGTTTTCACATTGTATCAAAACCCTTTTCCGTCTGTTGCTTGTGGAGGGAGTTGCCTTCTTTACTGGAAGATGGGTGCTCCTCTCTTTATCATCCTCCCCCACCACCCTCTCTCTATTTCTTTTTTCAGGGATGACTCCTGAGCTCATCTGGGAAACCTGCTTTAATCTGCACCACTAACTTCTTGGCTCTGCTTTTTCTAGACTCCTGTTCTCCCGTGTGAAGTGGGTTACTGACCACTCAAGCAGTCTCTATGCTAAATGCAACTCCCTCCCCCTTTCCCCAAAGAGAATTTGCAGTCCTGTCTTCCTTTAACCCTCACCTCTTGGGAAAGCTCGACCTTTTGTGGTTGCCCCTCCTCAAGCCTTCTCCCTTTCTGGATTCAGATGCAAGCATGTCGTATAACGATTTGTGTGTGTGCATGTTTACACTCTGACTTACTGCTGAAAGGAGTTCAGGCGGCTCCATCCTACAATGTAATAAATAACCAAAAATACGCCACACGCGGAAGATGAACATGTGAAATGATTCAAAGGGTTCCAAATGACCTCAAAACTAAACTTCATATGACTTCTTTATGAGATAAGCATGGAAGCCAAACTCGTAAAGGTTTACCGTCTTCCAAGCACCGGTGTTCTACCTCTTTATAAAGGGACCTAGCTCTGTGGTTACAGTGAGAAGGTTGTCCAGGGGGCCAGTTTTCATTCAAATGAAAGCAGGGTGAGAAAGCATCCTTGAAGATGTTTGCACTTAGCACTGGCGGTCACCCTCTAACTTTATGCATGAGTGGGTCCAGTCACATAGGTTGTTCTTGTCTCCCTGAAAAGGTCCATAGACAAATTATTTTTTTCTTATAAGAAAGTTGGACTGTGTTGACTGTAACAGTGACATGACACAAAATAGGGGAGAGATGGAAGTGAAAATGTTGCTTTATGCTTGAGCTAAAATGCTCTCATCCCACTACAGAAGGGACACATAATATATAGGTTATGCACATAGAAATGTAAACTGCACTGCAGGGTGTGTGCTAAATACAGCTTCTACTAAATATAAAAAATGACTGCCAGAAAAACAAGGTGTGTTTCACCCCTGTGACACATCACTGGTAAGTTAAGAACTGCTTTATCCCACCGAAGTTTCTGACAATGTTTAAATTCTCAGAGTTGTACAAAGAAATCTATTTGTGAAGTCTAAAAATTTGTCAAATTATGGCTGGACTTGAAATGCCATAAGGAATAGTAAACAGAGCAAATGTGTCATACTTTGCTTGAAATTTTTGTCCTTAGAATAAGGTTCTACAGAAAACGGCCCTAAGCAAAGATAGCTAATAATGCCTGTTTACATGGTCCAATCTAGTGCCTCTGTTGAAGGGATTATTTAGTCCTATATTTTATAGAATTTTCAGGGACATATTTGTTTGTTTTGTTTCTCAGGGATATTTTTAAAGGGATAAAATCATTTTTAATGAAGAGTAATCTAATGTTCTAAAAAATGATGAAACAAAAATATCTATGGTGAGCTTTCTAGCAAATCTTAACTGGAAAATCTTCATAACAGAGACAATTTGGGGGCTAAATCTTTCACTTTGCCAGGTACACACATGATCAGACAATTCCCTTGGTGATAGAATAATCTAAAGGCCTTCCAGGGACTTTCCTGGTGGTCCAGTGGGTAAGACTCCACGCTCCCAATGCAGGGGGCCCGGGCTGGATCCCTGGTCAGGGAACTAGATCCCACATGCAGGCTGCAACTAAGAGTCTGCATGCCACAACAAAGATCCCACATGCCGCAACTAAGACCCGGTGTGGCCTTAATTAATTAATTAATTAATTAAAGACCTTCCATATGAGGACCAGGAACGGGCCTTGGAAGTCTCCTTCTAAGATGCAATGTTTGATTCTTGTTACTTACTCAGGGACTGCCTTTCTTTTCCATCTGGTCAAATAATTCTCACAGGGCTTCCCTGGTGGCACAGTGGTTGAGAGTCAGCCTGCCGATGCAGGGGACACGGGTTCGTGCCCCGGTCCGGGAAGATCCCACATGCCGCGGAGTGGCTGGGCCCGTGAGCCATGGCCACTGAGCCTGCGCGTCCGGAGCCTGTGCTCCGCAACGGGAGAGGCCACAACGGTGAGAGGCCCGCGTACCGAAAAAATAAAATAATAATAATAATTCTCACAACAAATACACAATATGAAATCACTCCAGGGTGATACTCTGCCAGGATTTTAACTCATCTTTAAGCTGCCGTTTCTGTGCTGATTTGGAAGATAACTCCGACCAGAGAATTATGTCCAAGAATCACATTTTCCAAACTAATTTTACAGTTGAACTAACATCGTGATGGGACCCTTGCACATGAGGATTTATAAACTAAGTTGTGAAATAGCCAAAACAATCGTCCCTGTCTCCCAGGGTTGGTGTGAAGAGTACGTGAGCTAGTCCGCAGAGCACAGTTCCGGCGTAAGAGAAAACCTCAACGTGTACTAGCTTTGGTTAGTTTTGCTAGAGTCAGCACGGCACCAATCCTCCTGCCCAGAACAACCACACGTTCTGCAAAAAATACAAAGGTAATTGTTTTAAATTGTACTGATGAGCCAGCAAGAGTGAAGGAATCTTGAGCTAAATGCTACATGAATGTGGGAACCCAGAGGAGTACCAGTGCAGGGAATTAGGTTTTTGTGTTAAGGACATGCATGCTCTCTTTTTTCTTTGCTTGGTTTTAGTTTTTGTTTTGTGAAAGCTTGTGGGTACAGAAGTTGAAGCCTAGGCCTTGTTTTGGGGGAGGGACAGAGGAATATAAGAATAACCACTCGGGGTTTCCCGGGTGGCGCAATGGTTAAGAATCCACCTTCCAATGCCGGGGACACGGGTTCGATCCCTGGTCGGGGAACTAAGATCCCACATGCCACAGTCCAACTGAGCCCATGTGCTGCAACTACAGAGCCCACGCGGTCTGGAACCCCCGCATCATACCTAGAGAGAAGCCTGCACGCCGCAACAAAGAGCCCGTGCACCGCAACTAAGACCCAATGCAGCCAAAAATAAATAAATATTTTAAACAAAGAATAACCCCTGCCCACGGCTCCCATGTGGGGTGACAGAGGACCTGACGTTTCCCTTGGTTCAGATTGGGGACCTGGAGGTCTGCTCAGGAAAGGACCACGATCCTTACAGGGGCCTCTAGAAATAAAGCAATAGGGACCAGCAGGGGCTCAGGGAGTCGGAGACCAGCCAATGCAGGGGCCGGGAAGGGGCCAGAGTTTGCAGAAGGGCATGAAGAACTCTGCCACAGGGAACAGCTGGCATCGTCCATGCACAGAACAATAAATCTGCAGCAGACTCCTCTACAAGACCAACCCCAAAGGAGAAAGTGGGCTCTACCACCCCTTACCACCACCCAGCTCCGGGAGTTCAGAGTCAAGGACTGAATCGTCTTCCATTTGAAATGAAGAAAAATGCATTTTTTGCATACCCAGCCTTGTTGCTTTAAAGCTTATATATCCATTGAACTGATGATTATTGAGCACTTGCTATGTGCCAAGAGACAGGGTTAGGTCATTACATACGTTATCTCATCTAAGCCTCACTAGAGCTCTGTAAGGTACACAGCCTTGTTATTACCCCCATTTTACAGATGAGGACGTTGAATGCTAGAGATTTGATAATTTGCTCATGGTTACACAGCTGGGAAGTAGCCCTTGGGGAATTCAAGCCTAAACAGCCTCATATTCTTAACCACTATACTTCTGTTTTCTCTTACAGGCTTTTCAGGGAATCTGTATCAAAAAAGAAATAATAAAATAACCCTGCTGCCTAAATATGGCATCATAAAGGGCTATGTCTTCAATGTAAAGGTGAGCCAGAAATAAGTGCTCCCTCCTCCTCCAGCACCCAGTAAAGAAATTTCCTATCTCAAACCTTAGTCCTTGGTGGGAAGAAAAAACTCTCCCCTGCCCATCCCCATATTTTATAACCACATATGGACCCCACACGTTTTCAGTCTAAATTCATACTATTAGGATCAACAGACTCCAGACCAGGAACTTACATTCGAGTGACCCAAATTCAAATGACCCAGAATTGGGAAGAAGCCCAGATAACTGACAGGCAGATACAAATATAAGCCCTCCAGCAGAGTCCGCCTTCAGCCCAGGCTTCAAGAACTCCCACAGATAAAGATCTGCAAAACAAGAGCTCATGTTTTAAAGTAATCATTATCTATCTATCATCTATCTATCTATCTACCATCTATCTATCTATCATCTATCTATCATCTATCTATTTATCTATCTATCATCTATCCATCATCTATCTATCATCTATCTATCTATCTATCATCTGTGTATCTATCTATCATCTATCTATCTATCTATCATCTATCTACCTATTTATCACTCATCTATCTATGTATCCATCATCTATCTATCATCTTTCTATCATCTATCTATCTACCATCTATCTATCTATTTATTTATCTATCATCTATCTATCATCTATGTACCTATCTATCATCTATCTGTCTATCTATCATCTATCTACCTATTTATCACTCTTCTATCTCTCCATCATCTATCTATCATCTATCTATCTACCATCTATCTATCTACCATCTATCTATCTATCATCTATGTATCTATCATCTATGTATCTATCTATCACATATCTATCCATCATCTATCTATCTATAATCTATCTATCATCTATCTATCTATCCATCATCTATCTATCATCTATCTATCTATCATCTATCTATCATCTATGTATCTATCTATCATCTGTCTATCTATCATCTATCTATCATCTATCTATCTATCCATCATCTATCTATTGTTTGTCTATCTATTTATCTATCTATCTATCATCTATGTATCTATCTATCATCTGTCTGTCTATCTATCATCTATCTACCTATTCGTCACTCATCTATCTCTCTGAAAGCAATGACATTGAGGAGTCACAGAAATCAACACAATCGGATCTGTAAAGATTTCAGATATTATAATTAATAGCTGTTGGATATTAAATATGTACCTAATATGATAAAATACAAAAGAGGAGTTTAAAATGTATAAAGGGTACATCGATCTGTCTATATGTATCTGTATATAATTTAAAAACACAGGAGTCCATGACGATGCTTCGGATTCCTACCCAACACGCCAGGTTCATCCTTCTGTCTTCCCCCTTCCTTATTTGTTACCTCTCTCTGACAGTGAGAAATCCGGCTCTCATAATTCAGAGCCTATTTATTTATTTTGTCAGTCCAAGTGTACCCCTAAAACAGCTTCAGAATCTCTATTCCATACCCCGGAGAAGAAACAAATTTAACATCCCAATTACAAGATCTGTGGACAATTCTTTCTTAAGGCTAAATTTATATTATACAGCCAAGATTCTGTTTCCAGAGTGATTAGGTTAGTTCTTTTTCTCTCCACGCCTTTCAGTACGGCTGTTATTCATTTGTGTTACTGCGTATTAGGCTCAACTGTCTGCCTGAATTTCATTGGATTCCCCCCCGCAGACTGGTGGACTTTAATTCTGTATTTATTTGCGGGGGTTACAAAAAACATTACCATGAGTATGTTTTGTTTAAAACCACAAACAAGACAAGATGCCTTTTATCACCATTTTATTCAACATTGTACTAGAGGTCTTAACTCATATAAGGCCAGAAAAACAAAAACAGTTTACAAGGACTGTAAAAAAAAAAAAGGAAAAAGTGCTCATTACTTTCAAATGATACTATTCTCTACATAGAGAACTCAAAAGAATCAATAGATATAGTTTAACAATTGATGAGTTTAATGGGATTATTTGCAAATATATATATACACACACATTTTACACACACACACACACACACACACACATATATATATCAATGGTTTGTGTAGATGAATGTTAACTAGACTTATTTTAGTGATCATTTCAACATATATACAAATATCAAACCATTACGTTATACACTTGAAACTAATGTAATGTATGTCAATTATACCACAATTTTTAAAAATGGTATGCCTCTACTTTAGTGACAGATATAAAATATAATAAAAATACCATTGTAAAATCAATTTAAAGTCATTAAAATATCAACTTTATAGAAATAAATGTAACAAAAGTTATGAAAGAACTTTATGAAAACAGTATAAAACATTATTGAGACATGTTAAAGCAGACCAAAATAAATAGAGCTACAGTCCACGTTCATAAATTGGTACAATTAATAACATAAGCATATCGGTTCTCACCTATATGATCTATAGATTCAACGCATTCCAATCAAAATCCCAATGGTTTTTTGGGGGGTGGGGGGCGAGAATCATTCTTTTGCTGGAACTTGACAAGATGATTCTGAACTAAAGAATAAACAAAATTACAAAATACCTCTGAGAGCAAAGAATAAGATGAGGGATTTGCCCTGCTAAATATTAGCACTTAATATAAATCTATAACCATTAAGACTGAGTGGTATTTGCACAGGAGAAATCATCAACTGGAAAAAAATATCAAGCCCAGGAACCCGTATATGAAAGCTTGAGTTGTGGCAGAGCTGGCTTTGCAAAGAATGGACTTTTCAATAAATAGAGCCATGTCAAGTGATTATCCATATGGAAACAATGAAAACTCAATCTTATTTTTCATCCAACAGAAGTGACTCCAGGTAGATTAAAAACTTAAATGTGAAAGGCAAAACCATAAATTCGTAGAAGACAAAAAGGAGACTCCTTTTATAATCTCAGGGGAAGGAAAATAAAATTGGCGAAATATCATAAATTTAAAAGGGAAATATTGATACATTGGGCTACATTAAAATTAAGCACTTCTGTTGATCACAAGACAGCAAAACAAAGTAAAAAAAAAAACCAAAGGAGAAGGGAGACAAGGGAGAAGAGAGTTGCAATACTTACAACCAACAAGGGGTTACTGTGATCGTTATAGAAAAAGCTCTTACAATCCCCCCAAAAAACAAATAACGGTTGAGAAAAATCGACCCAAAATGTGAATAAGCTGTTCAGAGAAGCGGAAAAGATGATCAACCATGTTAGCAAACAGGAAAATAAAAGTGAAAGCAGTGAGGTCCCATGTCACAGCCACCTGATTTAAAAATCCCCCAATTTAAAATTCCAATAATGACCCAGCATTGGGCAGGATGTGGAGCTACCAGAACCCTTCCACACTCTTCGCAGGAGTGGGACTTGCAATGACCAGTCTGGAAAACCATTTGGCGTTTCCCGTTAAGTTGAAAATGTGCACACCCAGGCCAGTCCTGGGTAGATGTCCCAGATAAACTCTTGTACACGTGCATCAGGGGATATGTACACGGAAATCTACAGCAAAAAATTAGCAGTGGTCTCAGCTACAGACAATAATGGAATGTGTACATCAATGGTGGTCTAATCCTTGGTAAATTTAATTTAAATAAAGATAATGTTAATTTAAGTAATGCCAGTTACAACATGAAAATTTATTGACAATGTTGAACACAGTAAAGGTACTAAAACAATAAGGCAAGGTAATATAATAAAATATATTTCCTAAATACAATTTCATACAAGGCTTTGATAATATTTTTAAACTGAGTGACATGCGATTATGTCAGTTTTATTCCTAGCTCTATTTTAATTCTGGCAGTTGTAAAATTATTATATATATATGTGTTTGTTTCTTGTTCTCTTTTATAGGCTTACATATATGTAGAAATGTTTTTTAAGCTAGAAATAAAGAATGATTTTACTTAGCTAAAAACTTGTGATCTACTCATGCAAGGGACTTTTGTAGAAGAATGAAAATAAATGAGTTTCAGCTACACACACATACACACCCCGCTTGGGTTTGATCTCATTTACATAAAGTATAAAAACATGAA